>NW_008360273.1:24770-26174 GCF_000622305.1 Nannospalax galili
CAGCAATCTTATTCTTCCCCCATCTTTACAGTATTGCTTTGATTGGCATGATCCATTTGGTTTGTTTCCAGGCCCACTTTCCAACCAACAAGTTGCAGAAATAAGTGTAAATGCCATTCTTTCTAAAAGACATGACTTGGACATTGTACCTCCAACTGCCTCAGAAATCCTACTGGACAGACCCTAGTCACATGACCCCACCAACCTGCAAACAGTTTATGAAATGTCTTAAATTGAGTAGCCTGTATCCTGAACATGATATTATAAAAACAAAAATTGATTTTGTCATTTGACTCTGAGCTCTTTCTATCTTATACAGGATTTCCAGCAGAAAAAGAATGATAACTTTTGAAATGCGCATATGGGGCAATTTTCATTTGTGATCTGGCAGTACCGCCATCATAGACTATGAAAAAAACATTTATTGTTGACGCTGTTTAATTGGATAAGATTAGTTTAACATTTACGAATTCACATTCTGTCTAATTCAACGATGCCCATACTTCTCTGCTTCTGCCTCTATCCATGTCTCGTTTGCCATCTAGATATGTGGTCATGCTACAGACTGCATGGTGGGAACTGGAAAACAAAGGGGCTCTTCACCCTGGTCCAACCTGGATTCTCAGCTGGCTCCTGCTGTGTGTGGCAGCCAGTCAGACATGCTGTCCTCTTGAGCTCAGCCTCCTGTAACACCAAATAGAAGTTCCTCACATAACATTCCTACTAACAAATTCTGAGTTTTTTGGGCCTCTCTTCTGGAATGACTCTCCTCTGGCATTGCAGTAGGCAGATTCTCAGGGATGCCTAGTACATGGCAACCCAACCAACTTCTCCCTCCACTGGACCACAGTGCTGTCACCAGATCCTAGCCTTGAGAATCAGAATCCTCTATCAAAAGTATATTTTCTTGGGGGCACAACCTTAGCTTTTAGAGACTGTATTACTACTCCACGTTCTTTAAGGATACCTTATCAATATCAAAACTGATTTTTCCAGTTCTCTGTTACACATTCTGTTGAATTTACTAGATAGATTCTGTTTCATAACTGGACCTTGCCTGATATGATTAGGAAAGTCAGCTCTATCAAAAGTATATTTTCTTGGGGGCACAACCTTAGCTTTTAGAGACTGTATTACTACTCCACGTTCTTTAAGGATACCTTATCAATATCAAAACTGATTTTTCCAGTTCTCTGTTACACATTCTGTTGAATTTACTAGATAGATTCTGTTTCATAACTGGACCTTGCCTGATATGATTAGGAAAGTCAGTCATTTTAAGTCAGTTACAAGAGTTTTACCATTTTTATACTAAAATAGAGGTAATTTGTGATATCTTCTTGTACCACTTTTTATATCTATTAATAATATTAGCTGGAGAGTTGGCTCAGTGGTTAAGAACAC
>NW_008360273.1:27728-29057 GCF_000622305.1 Nannospalax galili
AAAACAGTATATTTCAATAATGAAATGGGGATCTTTTTTAAAGGTTAAAACCTCATTTAATTTTATGTCTTACAGGGTTTATACTGGGTACAATATTGTGTAACTGTAATAATTCAACTGTAAACCTAAAAATTTACAGCCAATTTTGAAAGAGATGCATCTTAGCTCTGGGAATTTTTATTGAATATGTCAATGCTGTTGTAATGAAATGCTTCTTCTAATTAAATGGTCATTAAATAAATAATTTTAAAACTACATTTATTTATGTTAATATTTACTCTGTTTTAGAGCAACTGCCTTTTGAAGTTCCTAGTGGTTTCCTTCATCTTTTCTACTGAGATCAATTTGCCATTAGAAAACATACTAATTTAGGAAAGTCATCTGAAATGCATTGAGGGAATCGAGTGTGATAGCCCAGACTCTGGCAATGTGTGACAGGAGTTGGTGAATGCAAGTGTTAGTGTATTTATAACATTTTCTCAGTATTTTTTTCTAATTTTCAAACACCATACACATTAAATAACTTGATGTATCATTGTATTCTGAGGTCATCTCTGTTCATATTATCTATGTTAATCCAGGTGTTTCTTTTTTTCTATTATTTTTATTTTATGTGTGTGAGTGTATTGCCTGCATGTGTGTAAGTACACCTATGTTGTGCAATGCTCATGGAGGTCAGAAGGTGTTGGATTCCCCTGGAGCTCGAGTTACAGATGGTTATTAGTTGCCATGTGGGTGCTGGGAATTGAACCCAGGTCCTCTCTAAGAGCAGTCAGTGCTCTTAACCACTGAGCCATCTCTTCAGTCCCTTTTCCAGGTATTTCTGTTGCATATATTTCGTTTTGGCCATTGAAGTCAGTATGAAACAGGAAAGGTTAGAAAAGGTCTAGGTCTGAATTCTCAGAAGCTGCCTCAAGTAGAGACACAAAGTGAAATCAAGAGAGAGATAGATGTCTACCACTAGTTAGAAGTTCCAATATCTGTGAAATGTTATTTCTAAAATGACTTGATTTATGCATCTCCCACATTATCTGGCAGTTAGTTACTGCTTAACACAGTGGAAAGAATAATCTAGTTTCAAATGTATTGTTTTGCTGCTGCTGTAGCTGCTGGGATACTAGGAATCAAGACCAAAGATGTTCAGAGGGGAAGAAGTGGTATGCCAGAGAGCAATGGGTGGGGTGCATATACTCACAGTACACTGTATATATGCAAGAATAAACAAAGCAAAACAAAAAGATTATCAGACTAGTTCCTAAATGTAAGTTATCAAGGTGTCCAGTCATGAAACAATTTTCAATGGTAAAAGTTTGGAAATGGCTTATTTCA
>NW_008360273.1:30150-31832 GCF_000622305.1 Nannospalax galili
GTATCTGCTACTGAAGCAGTCGAGGTTTCAGAAAGATTTGTGCTTTGCAGGAGAAAATAAGTGTTATTTTAAAGAACATTGCTTTAAAAGTAGGACAATTTGTATTGCTAATAAATTGCAAGCTAATGAATATGGATGGGGCTATCATTAAATCTTACCAGGAAGGTAGGAGAGATGCTCTCATTTATACAGAATACATAATAGAGGCAGAAAAGGTAGCTCAAAATCAAGAACAAGGCTGCCAAGATGACTTGTGGACAAAGGCATTTTCCAAATCTGGTGGCATGAGTTCCATCCTCAGCATCCACATAGGGGTAGAAGGAGAAAATAACTCCACAAAGCTCATAAAATCACACACACACACGCACGCACGCACGCACGCACACACACACGCATGCACACACACACGCACACACACACCATATCTTGCAACCAAAAGCACAAATGATAATTTTTTAAATCTTAAATGTTTTTCACAACAATGAAGAGATCACTTTCACTCATTTCTCTTTACTACTTTTCAGTGTAAACACAGCCATAAGAACTTTATCCTCCACATAACCTAGAGAGTTGATGTCAATGTGTTAGAAATCTTGGTAAGAATAAGTATTTACATACCTCTTAATTAAAATGGCATTGGAAAGTTCTATTGAGCTTTTCAGTCAGTGACGATTATCTTGATAGTATGTGCTTAGTTGTGGACTATTGAAGTTCTTTTAATCTTAATTCCAAATATTAATACATATTTATTGGCCTAAAATATTCATACCATTTAGATTTACAACCATTTCCGCCTAGAGAAAACCTTCCTTTCAAGCCTGGAAAGAAAATCGAATTCTAACTTGAAACGAAATAAACTTGAAGAGTTGCCCCTCCTATGTCACACGTCTAGAATTAAGGTACAAGAGAAAACTAAACAGACACAGTGCATTTTCTCTCCCACTGAAAATGTAGAATAACTTGCCAGTCTCTATAGATTCTCACGCAAAACAAGTGGGGTTGGGTTAACGTGCAATAACTCATGTTGCCACTGGATGGCAATAACAGCTTTTTTCTCTAAAATATGCATAGTGCCCTTGACACAGTTTAGTGCCACAACCCTTGGGCGCTGAGTTTCTCAGGACACCCAGGTACAAACTACACTAAGGTGACTCTCCAACACAAGTCTCAGATTCTATTTGGATTGCTTGCCTTAGGGCCCACTCCGAACTAAGAAAGCCAACACAACTTCCTTCCCTGCCATCACACTTCATGAATGCAATGATATTTAATGTAACACGATGGCACAGGAAGGATAAGATAAAATAAAAATGGAAGAGATAAAAGCAGATGAGAGAAAAACCCAGAGTGTCCTAGTGCCTTCTGCTACTGAACGATGTTGACAACCAAACTATCTGCTACCTAATTGCTTTTTCTCACATAGCAATAATAGCCTTCACTTTCTCTAGCATAGTATAACTTACATCTTCCCAAAGCCTATAGACTACCTAGGTCAATGCCATGTGCACTGCAGACCACTGCTGGTAGTTGAGACCATCATCTGGGAATGGATTAATTTTCCAGAGTGAATTTGCTATAAACTGATGATATGGAAAAGTTATACTTTGGTAAAATTTAAACACAGCTAATATGATGAAGGTTTTACAATACATTTTGTTTGAAGATTGATTATATAACCTCTA
>NW_008360273.1:32901-35766 GCF_000622305.1 Nannospalax galili
ACATCAATAACAAATTATTCTATAGCATATTGTATCATTTTTTAATTTAGCCAGAATGGGATAAATATGAATTCCTTACATATTGATGTTCAGATATTTAGTTGTCTTTATTTCAGTAAAACAGAAACACCAATGAAGTAAGAAAATATTCAATAGTGGTAGCGAGGCTATAAAGAGGCTATTTATATCTGTTAATATGTGTAGATTTTGTCAACTGTGGAGTTATAGCCTATAATATAAATATCTATACACACAGATATACATTTATTCATATGTACGCAGATATATTTTTAGGTAGGCAAAAACAACTAGATTAAAAAAAAGCCAATTCTCCAGTATCTGCTTAGTGTTTTCTTTCTACATATGTACAATGATTAAATCCATCAAATACATTTGGGAAAGGATATTCTCAGGAACAGGAAAGGACTGGTTCTGTCTTTTCAGGGTTCTGTCCTGTTCTCGTGTGAAAATGTAGCCCAGTTCAGCAGCATTTGAAAGCAAACTGAATACATGTGCTTTCTGCTGTCAGATAATGAAATTGTGCAAAGCAACTCATTTTAACAATTTGCTTCCCTTTCACCACAAACTAGATATGAATAAATTGAAACTACACGGAATCTATTTTGATCTCTCACTTATTTCAAAATTATAAAGACTAAAACTTGGAGACATAACATAAAGGAAATGAGCAATACACACTTCAGATGAAATATGGTCATTGATTCATGTGTGAGGTACATACATAAAATCAAACAATATTGGAGATAAAGCCACTCCTTCTGATGATTAGCAATTTCACTTCTCATTTTATATATTGATTTGTGATCAAAAACTGGAATACATTTTGTTCAGTTTCTCCACATGTTAGTGTTTTTCATTTCAATATTCTTTAATTGCATTTTTACTTGTCATTTTGCCAAGAAGTTTTGTGGTTCTGGGGATCAAATCCAGGACCTCTCACATGCTAGACAAGGGCTCTACTATTGAGATACATTTCATCCCTATCCACAGTATTTTCTCTAATATGAACTGTGGAAAGCGAGAACCTGATGATTTGTGTGCTTCTATCTATTCACCTTATCCCTGAGCTATATCTTTTAAATGTTTAGTTCAAAACAGATTTCTAGATACAAATGGGAACAAGTATCAATGTGTTAGATGTATATTAGGGCACGAAATCCTTCTGAACTTTTGAACACTTAATAAGAATCTAAAACATAGCTGGTTGTGGTGGCACACAGCCTCAATGCCAGCACTCCAAGGTAGAGGTAAGCAGATATCTGTGAGATTGGGGCCAGCCTGGTCTACATAGGGAACCTCGGGCTACCTGGTGATTCAGGAAATTCTGTCTCAAAAAATTAAAACAATCAAGCAAAAGAATCTAAAACAAAAAGAAATAATGAATACTAATTTGATATTTTGTGTATAAACACACACACACACACACACACACACACACACACACACACTCAAGAAATGAAAGTTGACTTCAGAGCAGGGCTGAATAAGCTTTTAACTTGATGGAAAGTGGGATATGATTCTGTGTGTGTTTTTAGAAAAGCTGCATGTGGGATAGGATTTTCCTTTAACCTTTATATTTACATGTAATGTACAACAGTGAATGCCAGTTGTATTTCATATAAGTCATTTAAGGAACAGAGTATTAAAAATGCATAACCACAAGCAGACATGTTAATGCACACCTGTCATCAAAACACTGGGAAGACGAGGCAGTAGGATTAAGAGTCGTCCTCAGGTACATGGTTTGAGGCCAGCCTGGTTTACATGAGACACTGTCTTGAGAAACAAATACGAAAGTAAATGTTAATTACTTGATTTTCGTGGTTTGGCCACCAGCCTTTGTAGCCTTATGCATGGTTTCTGTGACAAGGACATGTGCTGCCACCAAGAATTTACCAAAATGAAATGGAACAAAATTAAAGTAACCCTACATTTCATGAGGTTGCATTTCTTTTATTTGATGAAAGTGATAAACTCATGCCATTTCTTTCAGTCTTTATATTAGAAATATTTGACAAATGTCTCTCCATGTCTATCTTTCAGGCTATTTTCTCCTCTTCTATTTTCTGGGTTTCCCTGGGCTTTGCTAAAGGGAACTTCTCAGTGCAATAAAATATACAGATTCCATAATTTGCCTCTGTTCTTACTTCTGTCCTTCGTGCTGATTTCACTTGGTTAATATTTGTTTTTAGCTGTTTCCTCATTCTGGGTTGAACTAGTCTTCCTGGATGTCTCTGTCCTCTATGGGTCTTGAAACTACATAAATAAAAATGTTTTTCTACTGAGGTCACTAAAAGGTTCACAGATTTTTTTTTCATTATTTAAAAAGTAGTGAGGATTCAGACATGAAAACTGCTAGAACAGTGCTGTCAGCGGGGAAGCCCATTGCCTGATTCTACTTTGCTCTATCACCTGTCAGTCAATAAGCACCAGGAAGGGCAGCCTGCATCTGAGGCAGTGGGCTGCACCAGGCTTCCAGAAACAGAGAGGAGTTGGAAAAATAGACATTGTGTGACTGAGTGAAAATAAGATGCATGTCTCATTTTATTTTTCAATCTAGATTATTATGCATAAGTCATGAGGAGAAAAATCCTGACAAAATATTAATGAAAAAGCATTAGTTCAAGATAAATAGTATCTTGCAAGAAAATCTGAGCATTTTTGAAGCATGGCATCATTTAATGATCTCTAGATGGATTTTGAGATTTTGTAATTTAAACACACAAAACAGATTTTCAAAATTCAAGTCACAAAGTATCAGGGGTAAAAGAGGGGAGGATTAAAGTAGAGATGACAAGAAATCTCGTTTATCAGGAATTTTATTCATGGCAAGCCTGGGGAAAG
>NW_008360273.1:35926-36845 GCF_000622305.1 Nannospalax galili
CTACACTTCATATTAAGCCCTTCTAGTCCACACCCCACATTGTATCATAAACGGCATATTGCATTTCTTGGGATAGTACTGTTTTTTAACTTAGAACATTTTTGATTTACTGATTTTTCTGTTTGATGTGAATGAGTTTTATGCCTCATGTATGTAGGTACATTTGTGTCATGTAGTGCCTTTGGAAGACAGAAGAGAATGTAAAATCCCCTGAAACTGGAGTTTTGGACGGTTGTTAGCCATCATTTTGGTGCTGGGATTCAAACCTGGGTCCCTTGCAAGAGCAGCCAGTATTTTTAACTGCTGAGCCATCTCTCCAATCCTGGTATTATTGCTTTTTATAAAATATTTTATTGCAGAGAGAGACAGACAGACAGACAGACAGAGACAGACAGACAGAGAAAGCCTGTGTGTCTGTGTGCATACGTGTGTGGGCAGACATGTTAAAGTCACAGGACAACTTTACCATGTGGATTCTAGGGATGTAAAAGAGGTCATCAGGTTTGGTAACTTACCTCCTCAATTATCTTACAAGGCTAAAATCTGTGTGTTTTTAATCATTACTTTTCTTAGCTCCTAGCACAATGTCTTATCAACACATAGTCAAGCATTCAATAATTATTTAAGTGCTTAATATAAGCTAGGGTATGCTTATATTAACTCAAGAAAAGTTAGCAAAGAACAGAACTGATCAAAATCCACGTCATTCAACGCATATGGTACAACACCTGACTGTAGCTGGCAATGGATTTAATACTCAGATCGTTATCAGGCCTCAATTAAAGTCCTGCTTCATTCTGTCTCACATATTGTTATTATGCAACTGATTTGTTCATTTCAATTCATTCTCCCCTAAAAAGATGGATAACTTACCACAGATGTTTTTTGCACATACTATATCTGATTATTGAAGTTTTAA
>NW_008360273.1:38758-39399 GCF_000622305.1 Nannospalax galili
TGCTGTGCTGCAGAACTTCACCTCCAGTCCCTCTTTCTCAGAAACTTTAAGTGAGGTAACATCTCACAGAGCTTATCTTCGGGCTTTCTTACCATTTTGTGGGCCTTACAACCCTTTCAGCTGCCTCTCCACTGAGGGATTGCATCTCAAGACCAATTCCAGGATGAAGCAATTAAAAAATATATCCTGTTGTGTATATTCATAGTGCATGATTTTTATGCTAGCACATATTGCTTCCAGGCATGTATCGCATGCCACTCTCCCCTTCTCCCCCTAACCATTAATTCTTCTTTCTTAGTCTCACTTCCTGTTTCATGGTATGTATACATATATGCTTTTATGTTTCTATACAAAATCTAGGAACCACATGGGGGAGAAAATATATGATATTTATCTTTCTGATACTTCCTTAATTTACTAAATATGATTATTTCCACAAATAACTTGGCTCTACAAAAGGTAAGCAGGTCATCTCCCTATGTCTGTTGTCCTATACTTGGAATATAATGAGTCAAATTGGTTTCTAGATCATTTAAAACAGAATGGATTGTTTTCTGGGCCTTGAGAGAGGTCTAATAATGCAATGTTGTCTCAATCCATCTAGGTTCAGTTGTGACTGAGAAGAGGTTCTAGACTTGCGT
>NW_008360273.1:40274-46315 GCF_000622305.1 Nannospalax galili
AGAAAGTTTCTTACCTTGGTTAGCTCAGAAGATGGCTACACAGTTCTCTCTCTCTCTCTCTCTCTCTCTCTCTCTCTCTCTCTCTCTCTAACTCTGCCATTACTTCAGCTACTTACATTTCCCTTAGAGACACATAATGGCATCATCTTACAAAAGAGACTGTACTTAGGAAAAGTATAGATATATGACATGTGAATACAGTATATATGAACTCTCTGGTGAAATAATGATAGAGCTCAAAGATCTGGTGCACAAAACTTTAAATCCACGAGGTCTTTGAAATTCATGTGGTCTAGCAAGATCATTAATATTTGATAGTAAATGCATTCATGAAACAATGGCAGAGTTACACTGTTGAAGAATTCAACATCTGTTAAAAACTAAATATTTCTAATATGCTTTATTACCTCTTTATATGAAAAATCTGATGGGTATATTAAGCCAAATTTGGTTTCCTGGAGTATTCATATTATTGCTTTACTTTTATTTTCATCTTTGTGTGGAAAGGTAGACACAAAGGTATTTGAAATTATAAATTTAATCAATCTTATTTGAAAATTTAAAATCTAGCTACATTTACTTGGGAAAATAACAACAGTTTTTCAACTATCTTCTTGATGTTCCAGTAGTGAGACATTTATACATACTAACATGTATGTAGCTATAGCCTATGTGTTCAAAGTTGATGCACATCTTCATTTGTTCTGGTTTATATTTCTGATCATACTAATTTCATACTTTATACAAGATGGAGAAGTAGAAAAACCAAAAAAGAGCTGTTAGTGCTGTTAGAACTGAAATGAAACAAATTTGAGGAGAGTGAAAGTTTAAAATGTGCCCAGAGCCATGATAAGTAGGGAAGTCTCATGACAGGGACCATGGCTTTATGCTCACATAACATTCTTTTCTCTAAAGTGTGAGACTAATTTAAGTGAATTTTAGGAAGAGATGTGTAGATCCAATGATGATTTATTTGTGTTTTGTATTGCCACAAAAATAACCTTACTAGGATTTTCACAGTGGAATTGAACCATTAGTCAAATATAACATAATATCCCAAGAAAATGAAAAACCTTATGAATAAATTTTTGTTGAACTGCTCAGTGGTATTTAGGACATTTGTCTTCCCTGAAATATCAGACATCAAGAACAAAGCACTAACTCTCGATGAATAGAATTCTGAGTCGGGTTTTATGTAGAGTAAGAGGGGAGGCTTTTTCAAACACTCCTGTAACCAGGAACAGAGAACAAGAACACTGAGTAGGTTCCTCTCCAGTTACGAAAATATTAAATGTAGATTTTTGGGGGTTTGCCACATGGACTCTCATTTCGACATCTGGTCAGTGGTTCCCTTCAGCACTGTGCACTTATTTTCTGTTGCTGAGATACAGGAGACTGTAGGAACCAATGCTCACAGCTCACAATCCAAACAGAACCACCTCACAAGCAAGGTCATAAAAAGACTTGCCAGTGGCTTCGGACATACAGCTTGCACTCTCTGATTTTGCTATAGTCCCACAGGCCTCCTCATCTGTTTTCCTGTAGATTGCTGCTTCCCAGCCATCTTCTCAGAGTTTTCACCCAGAGTGGGATCTCTCATGGAAGTCACTAGAGGTACTCACAATTTGTTTCTAGTGTACCTAACACACCAACCACTCTGTGCATGTTTTATAACCTAGAGAGCTAGACTCCCACTCAGAGGTTCGATGTGTATTCTAGAGGCATCACTTGATTCTTCTTTTCTTACCTCTTAACGAAATACTCCCATTTTAGAGCCAAAAATATTATTGCAACATCCATGGTTGGTAATTAAGACTCATGCCAAATCATTGCTGTCAAATCTTTTCATGACACTATTTGATCTTGGTAAATTCTAAACTCCTCTTCTCTATAATATGGGGAGGCAATGGCTTCTGTGTCATGATATATACATATATATGTATATATATGTAGTTCAAAAATAGACATGCATGCACATTCTATGATAATCTATGATTTTCATAGGTGAGATAATATTTGTATAGGCTTAAATATGGAATAGTTCAATAACAAAGTACTACCGTATCCTCTTTATAGGTGCAAATTAAGCTGTTATTAGTATCTCCCTTCTGCTGTCCACAATGCTCATTACATTATTAGTTTTTGAGGTCCCCCAATTTTTTGTTATTTGTTTCTGATTTAAACAGAATTGCTTCAGTCTTCTCAATTATCTTTGGAAGAAAGCTGACCAAAGGAATCGCTTCTTTCTGGACAGGTGACAGACTCGCCTGTTAAAATGCTTCTCTCTGAAAGCTTTATATTCATAACCATTCCTACACTTTATGTCAAACCTTCACATTGTAGTTAATACTTGTTTTTTCTACCAAAGCTTCTATATTTTTGTTTTATTTGTACATGCATATAACATGTATTTTGGTTTGCTGAAGAAATAAAGGGGACTATATAACATTAATGTTTGTACAGCTTGTTTTTATCAACACATTTTGGAATGTATACATATTGATTAATGTATACACGACTCATTAAAATTTTGTTTGTTATTTTTAAATTAGCAGGCAAAATGGTGAGTTTTGTTGTGGCATGTTCATATGTGCACGCAATTAGACTTTGTTCGTATTAGCACCTGCCTCCCACTGTCCCCATTCATCCTCTCTGCCCATCTCTAGCTGTTCCCTCCTTTTCCCCTCAAAATACTGTCGCATTTGGTTTTCACATCACATGTGACCCACTACTGCTTTTTCCTCCCTTCTTCCTCCCTTAAGATGCCTTCCTCTTGTCTTATCATAGACTTCCTCCAACTTGCATTTCCTACACACATTAATTCTAACTGCCTCACTGCAGCATTATGGCATACATTTTAATCCTCTTTTATGATCATAATTGGATACTGTTGAAGAGATGTCTCACTTGAAATCAATGATATAGAGAATGCACATTTTTCATTGGGTGGCTATATTTTTAAAATTTTATTGATTATTTTTATTTTGTGTGTATGAGAGTATTGCCTGAATGTATGTAAGTGCATCCATGTCATGCAGTGCCTGCAGAGATCAGAAAAGGGTGTTGGATCCCTTGGAATTGGAGTTAAAGGTGGTTGTTAGGCACCTTGGGGTTGCCTGTCTTGCCAAATTTTCCAGAGAGACCTGTGCCAGCTCTCCGGGAATCCCAGACTAAACCATCACAATGTTCCTCTTAAGTTACAGTTTAAGGAATAAGAATATTTATTTGGGCTTGTCAACAAATCTTATGCTATTCGGGAGAGGGTCACTTACAAAGGTATACATGCCAGTGGGCTCTTTATCTCCCATATCTTGAGATCTAGCCATCAGAGTTACAGCCTGCCCATGGTCCAAGTGCCCCACTCTCAAGATGGCAACTCCCCTCTCTTTTTTCCCAGTGTGCTCAGCGTTTCCCAGTGTCCTTACCACCTCTCAGCATCTTCAGCTACAGTCCATAGACCCTCTCCCTCTGAATCTCTTGGGGCTTCAGTTCTAGTTCTCGAGGAGGACATGCATATACAACAGTGCCTGAAATCAAACCTGGATCCTGTGCAAGAACAGCCAGTGTTCGTAATCACTGAGCCATCTCACCGGCCCCATAATGGTTCTTTACATAACAAGTGTAATTTTTTGTAGTGAGAACATTAAATGCCTACTATCAGCAATTTTCATATATGCAGTGTATTATTAACTGTTGTCACTATGTTGTGTAATATGCTTCGAGAATTTATTCTGCCTGTTTATTGAAATATTGTGCTCTGTGAATACCTCCTCCTTCATCTCTTCTGTGGTAACCAGCATTCTCCTTGCATAAGTTCAACGTTTTCATATTCTTCACGTAAACAAGATCACGCCATACCTACCTGTCTGTGACTGAATAATTTCGCCTGACTGTAGCTTCTAGGAAAAAAAAATGATCTTCCCATGTGGGCTAACTCCAATTAAAATCCTTTCCTCTGATGTACCCTTTAAAGAAGCTGGTAAAGCATTAGGTTCTCAC
Organism: Nannospalax galili; assembly: GCF_000622305.1. Lineage (NCBI taxonomy): Eukaryota > Metazoa > Chordata > Mammalia > Rodentia > Spalacidae > Nannospalax > Nannospalax galili. Next base: position 44,274 of record NW_008360273.1, read on the forward strand.
GTGGTCTTCTCAGGTGTCCTTAGTACGACCTCTCTCTTGCCCAAACCTTTTCTCTGTTGCACATTTTCATTACCCTCCCCACTTAACCCTCCCTCTCCTTTCTATTTTCATATCAGTGTTTTCTCCTATTCCCCTCTCTTAAGCTCTTGCTTCATTCCCCCAACCTCTTTTTAGTTAGTTACCTTCTACGGTACTTCAAGTTAAACACACAAATCAAAAGAGTGGAGGCAGGATCCATGTGTGAAAGGGAATCGTCTAGGTTATCTCACTCATAATTTGCTCCAGTTCCATAATTTACCTAAATGTTTACATAATATACCAGTTGTGCTTTTACTTGATAGCTGAATACAATTCCATTCTGTGAATGCATCACATTTTCATTATTCATTCATCAGTCGATGGGCATGAATGCAGTTTCTGTTTCTTCTCTCTTATAAATAGAGCAACAGTGAACATGATGAGCGAGTCTTTTTGGTGCGATATAGAATACTTCAGATATACGCTCCAGTGCAGTAGCTGGGTTCTATGGTAAATGAAGATACTCATAGTGGCCACACTGATCCGCAATCCCAGCAGTAGTGAATGATACTGCCCGTTCCTGGCATCCTCGATGGAATTTGCTGTCATTTGTCTTAGCTGTAGAAATTCTGAGTGGGGTGAGATGAAATCTCAAAGAGGTTTAATTTGCAGTTCTTGAATGGCTAAGGAAGTTGAATACTGTAAAAATGTTTCTTATCCATTTGTGTTTCTTCTTTGGAGAACTCTGTGTTCAGACCTAAAAATCCATCTTCTGAGCGGGCTATTTGTTTGCTTTATGCTCTAAGAGTATTCATAAAGAATATTTGCTTGTAATTTTATTTATTCAGGTTTCACTATAGTATGACACAAATTTTATCAGGTGAGTTAAAAATCATTGCCCATTTCTCTTTACTATAAAATTTTGGATAAGATTGGAATTACACATTTGGGAACTGTTAAAATTCACCAGTGAACCAGTGAGGCTCTCTGGGGGTAAATCTACCTTGCAGCCCTCTGCGCCTTGACTCTGCCAGCCACGCTCACCCTTCCATCTCCCCTGCTGTTCTCTACTCCTAGTTTGGGCCCTGTGCCATTCCTAGTCTTGGGGCCCCAGACACCTGGGGAGCCACTGCTGATTCCTGACCCTGTTCACCCCGACCGCCTTGGTGCCTTCCTTGGACCCCAGGAGCACTGCCTCTAGGCCCGCCCCGCCTCCACCTCTCTCTGCTTCCTGATCCTGCAACACCCGCCAGCCTCTTTCTGGGGCTGACAGCCTCTTTCTGGGGCTCTGAGGCTTACCTTGCCTCTCCCTGAACCTTTGCATCCAGTACAACCCAGCTACTCAATCCACTCCCTGTGAAATCTTGGGACTTCTTCCCACCCCATTTGCCTTTGCATCCCTGTGTGGCAAGCCCACGGCCAAGGATCTCAGCTCAGTCCAACACCCAAGTTCTTGAGGCCAAAATCATTCTTAGAAGATTCCAGACCTAAGGAGAAAGTCTGAAAACTTCTGACCCACATTGGAATTGGGCCACCGCAGAACACCTGAAGACAAAAATCAATCCGGCCACAACAATATAAAATCAAAACAGAGAACCAGAAGCTTAGACGAACCAGCTCTTCATACCCAAAAAGTAAACTACAAAGACACATAAAGTTCAAAAAAAGACAGAGAAATAAACTTGAAGGCCTGAGTATCACACAAGAGTCAGAAACTACAAAAGAAATTCACATGTCAAAATCACAGAGAAAAAATAATAACATGAAAAACCAAAATAACATATCCCCACCAAATACCAGTAATCCTCCAGAGGAGCACAATGAGAACCCCCTAGAGACAATGCAAGACATGGAACTCAAAAGAACAATGATGAATATGATAAAAGAATTCACTGAATTTAAAGAACACACAAACAAGGTAATCATAGAGCTGAAGGAAGATAGGGATAAACTTCTGAATGAATTCAGAAAAGAGCTAGAAATATTGAAAAATACTCAGGCTGAAATAAAGAACGAAGTGAAAC
>NW_008360273.1:46352-47973 GCF_000622305.1 Nannospalax galili
GATCATAGGAATAAAGAGAAGAATTTCAGGTAAATGGTATTGACCAGGTCTTAAACAGGATTGTAGTAGAGAATTTCCTGAAATTAAGGAAAGACATCCCCATATAAGTACAGGAAGCACATAGAACACCAAATAGACAGGATCAGAAAACAAACTCCCCATGACATATAGTAAAAATGCTAAATGTACAGAACAAAGAGAGAATACTAAAAGCAGCAAAAGAAAAATAACAAGTCACATACAAAGGAAAGCCCATCAAAATTAAAGCTGACTTATCAATGGAGACTATGAAAGCCAGAAGAGCCTGGACCAAGGTATTTCCAGTTCTATATGACAATAGATGGCAGTCCAGAATACTTTACCCAGGAAAAATGTCTATTATACTTGAGGGGGAAAGAAAAATCTTGAAGCAATACAGAGAGTAGAGGGAGAAACAACTATACCACAGGGGCAACAAAAGAAAACAAATAAAGGTATAATGGAGGAAACACAAAATTAGACAGAGAACACAAACAGAAACCAAAATGACTGTAAATAATATACATCTTTCAATAATAACCTTAGCTGGGCATGGTGGTGCATGCCTTTAATCCCAGCACTCTGGAGGCAGAGGCAGGCAGATCTCTGTGAGTTCAAGGCCAGCCTGGTCTACATAGTGAGTTCCAGGCCAGCTGGGGCTACAAGGAAACCCTGTCACAAAAAGACTAAAACACAATAATAATAATAATAATAATAACAGTAATAATATTAAATATCAATGAAGTCCCCAGTCAAAAGACAAAGGCTAAGTGAATGCATTAAGAAACAAAATTCATTTCCTTGCTGACAGTAAGAAACCCATCTCAACTTCAAGGACAGGCACTATCTTAAGGTAAAAAGATAGAAAAGAATATTCTAAGCAAATGACACAAAGAAACAAGCAGTGTTGCAAGTCTAATGTCTGACAAAATAGACTTCAAAGTAAAACTACTCAGAACAGATAAGGACTGTCACTTTATTCTGATCAAAGGAACAACATTTCCTTGCTGACAGTAAGAAACCCATCTCAACTTCAAGGACAGGCACTATCTTAAGGTAAAAAGATAGAAAAGAATATTCTAAGCAAATGACACAAAGAAACAAGCAGTGTTGCAAGTCTAATGTCTGACAAAATAGACTTCAAAGTAAAACTACTCAGAACAGATAAGGACTGTCACTTTATTCTGATCAAAGAATCCTTAACAACCAAATTCTGGTGCACCCAAATTCATAAAAGCAGTGATACAGGACTTTAAAACACAGATTAACTCCAAGTCAGTAATAGTAGGGTACTTCAATACACCACTGTCTCCATTAGACAGGTCACAGGTCAAAAGAATGAACAGAGAGATGTCTGAATCAAATGATACCATACATCAGATGGACCTAACAGACATCTTTTGAATATTCCACCCAAGCACCAAAGATTACACTTTATACTCAGCACCCCATGGAAATGTCTCCAAAATTGACCATATTCTGGGGCACAAAACAAGCCTCAACAAATACAAAAAGATTGAAATAATTCCATGCATACTATCAGACCACAAAGCAATAAAGCTTAAAATCAACACCAGAAGAATCCCCAGTAACCACATGAACA
>NW_008360273.1:50785-61525 GCF_000622305.1 Nannospalax galili
TAAACGTAAAAATTTACAGGCAATCTTGAAACAGATGCATCTTAGCTCTGGAAACTGTTATTGAGTATGTTAAAGATTTAATGAAATGCTTCTTCCAAAAAATAAAAAAATAAATAACAAAAAAAAATTCACCAGTGAGACCTTCTGGATCTGATTTTCATTTTCCTTTCCTTTTAAAATATACTATTTATTTTTATGAAAATTTCTTCCATTGGTGTATGTCTACTGGCCTTTTTTCAGCTTTATTTTAGTGTACATCGGTAACAATATTTCATACTTCAAATTTATTAGCATTGATTTGTTGTCTGCCTTTGAAACCTCGATGTCTGCTTTTCTACCGTAGGATTTTCCCCATCATTTTGGACACTGGAGGGTTTTATTGTTCATTTTATATTCTCAGCATTTCATTAACTGTATTATTTTGAAATATTCAATAATTTTAGAGAGGGTGGGTTTCACCTCCATCATTGTAGCAGCTCTGATCTCAGCAGGCCACCAGAGTGTGCCGAATTCTAGCCTCCCTCTGGCCTCCCTCTGATAGAGGGCCTGAGAACACACCTAGATCCTGCCTCCATATGGTGAAGGAAGCCTGAGTGTACCTGATAGGAACCTGAAGTGGGCTTCTGTGGGTACTCCTAAATAGATGATTTGAAGCCATCAGTTACCTCCAAACGAAACCTGAGAGAACTTGAATTGTGTACCAACCAGCTTTACATAACCAATAAAGAAAGGATATAGGCACCCTGATAATATAAAAAGAAGCATACTTCAATTTAATTCTTATATCAAAATCATAAACAACTAAAGAAATTCACATGCCAAAATCACAACGAAAGAATAATAAAATGGAAAGCCAAAACACTATGTCCCCACCAAACCCCACCAAAACTGTGGAAGAGTTCTACAAAAGAAACCGCTATAGATAACCCAGGTCACTGAATTTAAAAGAACAATCATAAACATGATCAAGAAATTCAACGAATTTAAAGAGCACAAGAAAAAACAAATTAAAGAGCTAAAAGAAGATGGGATAAACTTCTGAATGAATTCACTAAAGAGATAGAAACATTGAAGAAAACTCAGGCAGACATGAAGAAGAAAGTGCAATGAAATACTCAATAAGCCAATTAGAAACAACAGGGGAAAGCCTCACCAATAGGATGAATGAAATGGAAAACAGAATATCTACTCTGGAGGATAAAGTTGAATTGGACCACTCAAGCAAAGATTATTGAAAAAATTTAAAAACACAGGAATGGAATACGGAAGAGATGTGGGACACCATGTAATGACCAAATCTACGGATCATAGAAATAGAGGAAGGAGAAGAATTTCAGGTTAATGGTGTTGACCAGATCTTCAACAGGATCGTAGAAGACAACTTCCTGAAATTAAGGAAAGATATCCCCATACAAACAAAGGAAGCATATAAAACACCAAATAGACAGGATCAGAAAAGAAACTCCCCATGACGTATCATAGCAACAACATTAAATGTACAGAACAAACAAAGAGAATACTGAAAGCAGCAGAGGAAAAACAAGTCACATACAAAGGAAAGCCCATCAGAATTACAGCTGACTTATCAAAGCAGACTATGAAAAGCCAGAAGAGCCTGGACCAAGGTATTTCCAGTTCTACATGACAATAGATGCCAGTCCAGAATACTTTACCCAGGAAAAATGTCTATTATAGTTGAGGGGGGAAGAAAAATCTTGAAGCAATACAAAGAGTAGAGGGAGAAACAACTATACCCCAGGGGCAACAAAAGAAAACAAATAAAGGTATAATGGAGGAAACACAAAATTAGACAGAGAACACAAACAGCAATCAAAATGACTGCAAATAATATACATCTTTCAATAATAACCTTAGCCGGGTGTGGTGGTGCATGCCTTTAATCCCAGCACTCGGGAGGCAGAGGCAGGCAGATCTCTGTGAGTTCAAGGCCAGCCTGGTCTACATAGTGAGTTCCAGGCCAGCTGGGGCTACAGGGAAACCCTGTCTCACAAAGACTAAAACAAAATAATAATAATAATAATAATAATAATAATAATAATAAATATCAATGAAGTCCCCAGTCAAAAGACACAGGCTAAGTGAATGGATTAAGAAACAAAATTCATTTCCTTGCTGACAGTAAGAAACCCATCTCACCTTCAAGGACAGGCACTATCTTAAGGTAAAAAGATAAAAAAGAATATTCTAAGTCACTTTATTCTGATCAAAGGAACAGTTAACCAAGAAGGTATTACAATCCTTAACATATATGCACCAAATTCTGGTGCACCCAAATTCATAAAAACAATGCTATAGGACTTTAAAACACAGATTAACTCCAAGTCAGTAATAGTAGGGTACTTCAATACACCACTGTCTCCATTAGACAGGTCAACTGGACAAAGAATGAACAGAGAGATGTCTGAATTAAATGATACCATACATCAGATGGACCTAACAGATATCTTTCCATTATTCCACCTAAACACCAAAAGAATACACTTTACACTCAGCACCCCATGGGAATTTTTCAAAACCTGAATGCATACTGGGCCACAAAACAAACCTCAAAAACTACAAAAATTGAAGTAATTCCATGCATTCAATTGAACCACAATTCAATAAAGCTCAAAATCAACACTGAACAAAAATATTTTCAGTACACAAACTCATGGACATTGAACAACACACTTCTAAACAATAAGTGGGTTGAGGAGAGATTAGGAAAGAAATAAAAGAATTCCTGGAATTCTTAATGTGTCACAACCCGTGGGACACATTAAAAGCAGCCCCAAGATGGAAATTTATAGCTCTAAGTGCCTACATTTAAAAAAAAATTAGGGGTTAGAGAGATGGCTCAGTGGTTAAGAACACTGACTGTTATTGCAGAAGACCTGGGTTCAAATCCCAGCACCCACATGGCAGCTAACAACTGTCCATAACTCCATTCAAGGGGATCTGACAGCTAATTCTGTCTTCTGCAGGCATTGAAAGGCATGGGTGCACTTACCTACATGCAGGCAATACACACATACACATAAAAAAATTAGAAAGAGCCCAAATAACTGACCTAACACTGAAACTCCAGACACTGAAAAGGCAAAAACAAATGAAACCCAAACTCAGCAGAAGAGAAAAAATAACAAAAATCAGAGCAGAAATTAATGAAGGAGAAACAAAGAAAACACTATAAAGAATCAATGAATCTAAGAGCTGGTTCTTTGAAAATCTAAACAAGATACACCCTTAGCCCAGTTAACCAAAAGAAAGAAAAAGCACCTCCAAATCAACAAAATCAGTGATGAAAGGGGAAACATCACAACAGACATCCAAAAGATCCAGACTATTACAAGGAAATATTTTAAAAATCTATATGCTAATAAATCTGAAAATCTAAAAGTAATGGACATCTAAAATCATGGGAACCACCAAAGTTAAAAGAAGAAGAGAGCAACAGTTTAAACACATCCGTAACACATAAGGAAACTGAAACAGTAATACAAAGCATCCCAAATAAAAACAGCCCAGGACCAGATGGATTTACAGCAGAATTCTACCAGACATTTAAACAATTCTACTTAAATTACTACTCCAATCAATGCTATTTAAATTATTGAAAACCATGGAAACAGAGGGAGAACTCCCAAATTCCTTCTATGAAGCCAGCCTCACTCTCATACCAAAGCCTGGTAAAGATACAACCAAAAAAGAACAGGCTGGTGACTTAATGAAGAAGGATTAATGAACATAGATGCAAAAATTCTCAACAAAATACTTGCAAACCGAATGCAGACACACATCAAAAAGATCATTCACCATGATCAAGTCGGCAGTATCCCAGAGATGCAGGGCTGGTTCAATATATGCAAGTCAATAAATATCATTAATCGTATAAATGGACTCAAAGACAAAAACCAAATTGTCATCTCAAGAGATGCAGAGAAGATCTTTGACAAAATTCAACAGGCATTTATATTCAAAGCCCTAGAGGGAATTGGACTGGAGGGAACATACCTGAACATAATTAAAGCCATATATAACAAACTCACAGCCAACATCATTCTAAATGGAGAAAATCTGGAAGCATTCCCATTAAAATCAGAAACCAGACAAGGCAGTCCACTATCTCCACTCCTTTTCAACATAGTGCTTGAAATCTTGCTAGAGCAATAAGACAAGAGAAGGAAATTAAAGGAGTACTAATTGGAAAAGAAGAGGTCAAACTATCCCTTTTTCAGACGATATGATACTATACCTAAGAGATCCCAAAAGTTCCCTCAAAAAACTCCAAAACTGATCAAGACTTTCAGATAATGGCAGGTTATAAAATCAATCTACAAAAATCACTAGCCTTTCTATACATCAATAGTAAGCAATTGGACAAGAATACAGGGAAATGCTCCCATTCAGAGTTGCTGCAAAAAAAAAATATCTTGGAATAAATCTGACCAAAGACCCAAAGAAATTTTAAATTATTAAAGAAAGAGATTGAGGAAGAAACCAGGAGATGGAAGGACCTCCCATATTCATAGATTGGAAGAGATTGGAAGAATTAATATTGTGAACATGACCATCCTATCAAAAGCAATATATAGATTGAATGGGATCCCAATCAAAATCCCCATGACATACTTCATGGAATTAGAGAAAAATATCCTTACATTCATATGGAAGCACAAAAGACACAAAATAGCCAAAACAACCCTGAGCACAAAGATCAATGCTGGGAGGATTACTATACCAGATCTCAAAGTATACTACAGAGCTATAGTCATAAAAACAGCATGACACGGGCACAAAAATAGACACATAGATCAATGGAACATCAATGAAGACCCAAACCCAAGTACATGCAATTTCAGCCACCTGATATTTGACAAGGGTGCCAAGAACATACAATGGAGGAAAGACAACATCTTCAACAAATGGCACTGGCAAAACTGGATCTCCACCTGTGGAAGAATGAAACTAGATCCCTATCTTTCACCTTGCACAAAAGTCAACTCCAAATGGATCAAAGACCTCAGTGTGAAACAGGAAACCCTGAAAGTATTAGAAGAAAATATTGGCAGTAACTTACAAGATATAGGTGTAGGAAAGGGCTTTCTAAACCAGACACCAACAGCCCAGGAATTAAGGTCACAATCAACAAGTGGGACCTCATTAAAATAAAAACCTGTACAGCAAAAGAAGCGATCAAAAAAGTTAAGATAAAACTCACAGAATGGGAAAAAGTCTTTACCAATGACACATCTGACAGGGGTTAAACATCCAGAATATTTAAAGAACTCAAAAAACAAATAATAGAGAAATCAAATGACCCAATTAAAAGATGGGCTAAGGATGTAAATAGACTCTTCTCAAAGGAAGAATTAAAGATGGCTATGAAACATCTCAAAAAGTGTTCAACATCATTAGTAATTAAGGAAATGCAAATTAAAACCACCCTAATGTATCACCTTACCCCAATCAGACTGGCTAGGATCAAGAGAACAAATGATACAAAATGCTGGCGAGGATGTGGAGAAAGGGGAACGCCCATTCAATGCTAGTGGGATTGCAAACTCCTGCAACCTCTATGTTAAACAGTGTGGAGAACTCTTAAAAAACTAAAAATGTACCTACTGTACGACCTGGTTATACCACTCCTTGGCATATACCCAAAGGACTCATCCTATTGTAGAGACACTTGTACAACCATGTTTGTTATGTTTGTTGCTGTTCTTTTCACAATAGTTAAGAGATGGACGAAACCTAAGTGTCCCTCAACTGACAAGTGCTTAACAAAAATGTGGTATATTTACACAATGGAGTTCTATTCAGCAGTAAAGAAAAAGATGAAATAATGAAAGTTGCAGGTAAATGGATGGATTTAGAAACTGTTATACTAGGTGAAGTAACACAGGTTCAGAAAAACAAACAACTTTTGTTCTCCCACCATATCCTTTTAAATTCCGGTCCTTTTAATAAGATGATGCTACAAGCAGTTCCTTCTACATGAAATAACTACCAACATCACAATTTCAGCTGAGCCTGATCTCTAAGCATTGTCAAAATTGGGCTTGTTTGTCAGTTGTGCTCATTTATTAAAGGAGGGCCAAACAGGGTCATTGTACCCTCCAGCCACTCTTCTCGGCCAATTGAATGTAATTTGACCCTAATTTCACAGGCTCTCCTGGATTTGGGGAGGGCTAAAGTATACAATCTGGGGAAGGCTAGGAAGAGAAGGAATGACCCACACTGGGTAAAGGCTTTCCAGTGTGCATACCCTCATGTCATACATACACCTCAGCAACCCCTCAGTTATCTCGGTAAGTAAGAGGACAGTAAATTCACTGGTTCCCCAGGAAAACTTCAACCAAACATTGGTTTGACACTAGAACCTTAAAACGGAATAAGCATTGCTTAGTATCCCCAGGAAAAGAATTCTCACAACAGATGGAAAAAAAAAACAAGAATGTAAAAGATGTTAAAAGGATATGGGAATGGAGATACACTCCAAAACAGACAGCAAAAAATGAGAAAGCCTAAGCAAGTGATATATAAAGGATGAGACAAAAATAATATACACACAATCTTAAATTTTCTATGGTCATAGTTTAGTCAACTAGATTAAGGAAGAAAATATGTATCTAGTCAAGGTTTATCTGAGAATATTTTGTTTTTTACCCAAGCCTTATCTGCATAGCACATGATAATTAAAAATACCAGACTGGTGGAACTAACCTTATTGGATGTTTAACAGCCATACTTTGAGGCCTATCCTAATGTGGTCAGAGGGGTTTAAAGGACAGTTTTCGCCCCTTGCCCTCCAAGGTCGACTAAGTTCCAGAGAACTATGGAACATCTCGCAAAATGTCCTCTAACTGTGGTGAGTCACCTGTCCTCTTGTTCAGGGAGACATGGAGACCCCACGAGATGGACCTGAACCAGTGTCCAGTCTACAAAGAGGAGGGTCAACTCAGAGGAAACATCTCATTCATGCTGATGGAACTTGTAAAAGAAAGGATCCAGGAGCTCCTCCCAAGTCCATGTGACCCCTGAGGAACAGAACCTCAAATGACCTTAAGTATAAGAATGAATTGATTCATTTGGGCCAACTCTGCAGTCTTAAACACCCAAAAGGAAAGTATAACCAAAGAATAAAGTCATCAGTATATTTCTTTAAGGGTTCAAGGGATTACACTTTCCAGACATTAGGATTTTAGACAACTTTTTCTCATTGCTGCTCAGATGTCAGACTTCAAATCTTGGTCCCCAATACTGTAATACTCACCTGTAGCTAAGGGAGACAACCAGCTATTGTTCTAAAATGATGGATAAATTTGTTTTCTCCCTTTATCTAGAATCCTTTGAGAGGAAACTGACACTGATTCTAACCACTCCACAGCTATCAAAATACCTGAAAGCAAATCCTGACTCTGTCACTCTAGAGTCCAGTCTTGAAAGACAAAAGAAAAATGAGGAAGAACCCAATACAGGGATGCTTTTGGAAGCCCTTGTCAGAAATTCTAATAGAATCTCATATGAATATTTGGAAACTCCCCTGTTCTGACTTTTTTCTAGTTACCTGTCTAGAACTTGTAATGCTAATTACTGTTGCCTTTATTTCTCCTTCACATCTCCTAAATAGGATTCAAGGACTTTCTTTTCCCCTTAGAGATAAGAGTTATGCAATTTGGGAGTCTTTTAGATAGAACCCCTGGGGAGGTACTTCAATTGCCTCACCCTGTGTTCAGCATGGAAGAAGCCAGAGTGGTCTGCATCCTGATTCCCTACTGGCAATTTGGGTAACCTCTCTTTGGGAATTTGGGTAATCCTCTCATTTGGAAATAGATATAGGAGGTTCATGAGTTCAAGATCAGCCTGACCTATATAGGGAGACACTCTCTCCAAAATAATAGTGAGGGGGGTGTCTGGAGAGATGCTCACTGGTTAAGGGCTTCCTTCTCCTCCAGAATACACATTCTAGCCTCTGTGGTAACACATACATGTCACATGCACATGAATACCAATAAATAAAAATGCAAAACATCATTTACAAAATAATATTTGGGGTATGCCTGTATTGCCTGCACGTAGGTAAGCACACCCATGTTGTACAATAACCGTGGGGAACAGAAGAGGCTGTTGGATCCCCTGGAACTGGAGTTATGAACAGTTGTTAGCTGCCATGTGGACGCTGGGATTCAAACCCGGGTCTTCTGCAAGAAAAGTCAATGTTTTTAACTGCCAAGCCATCTCTCCAGCCTTCATGAGCATATTTTTAACAGATAATTATTCTTGCCAATTTCAAAATTTATCAACTCTCGGGGTTTTTCATTGAATATTCTTTCTTTCTGGAATAAATTTAGCTTGACTGCTAACTTGCATGTCTAGAGAATATTACTGAATGCCAGAAAATGGAGTGAAGGTTTCTCTTTTCTGCCTCTTAAGGATGTTGACTACATGGATGCTTTAGTACATAGTTTAAGTGTTTGTACTCAAACTGCAAATTCTACTTCCTGTCTCTGTTTTTAGATTTCTACCCTTTGATCTTGACTTTCCTTGATGTATGAACAATTACATTTCTATGATGATTTTATGGCCCATCCTGTACCTCTCTTTTCATTGAATTGTCCTCTTCTTTCTTTTCCTACACATAGACACACACAAACACACAGATACACATATACACAACTTCCAACCACCTTGTGGCCCTGATTTCTCTCTTTGAATCCATAAACCTGTAAAACCACTTGCTTTCAAGGTTCTGCTTAGTTAAGATGTGGAGAGATAATGAGGAACAACATGACTTGCAATCGCCCTCAATGTATTATTTTCTTCAAGGATCAATCACGTCTCTCTTTAGCTACTACATAGTGCCTCACATAACTGAAGATTATATTTTTGTCTAGAGTTGATCAATGCTGTATATGGGGTAACCTTGACAAAGTTATTAAGATAAAGTACTTTGCCAATGCAAAAATCAAATTGCTTTTATAAAACATTTTAAGCCACATGAAGAAATCCACGCTTCGAGTAGATACTCTCAAAGAACCATTTTTGTTGAATTTTAGTGAGTTAATTCAGGGCAGGATATTGTACAACAAGAATATTTGTACGTATATTAAAATGCCCAGGTGGAAGCTATCTGAAATCTGCTTTTTGGTGAAATTTACAATTACTTCTCAATAGATGACAAGTAGGGTCATTCAATGAAGAGTCACCTAGGGGTTGATTTTTATATTAAAGTATTTATTTTTTTCAGTTGGTCGTAGGCTGAGAATAATTTTCTTGCTCCATAAAATGAATGACGTTAATACACACTTTTACCCCAAAAGGATGTCATATATAGATTTTAGTTAGCTCTAAAATGTTTTCATTTTTTTTAAAAATAGTATTAATAAATGTCATGTCTTATAAGAGAAATAATCTTAGTCTCTGGTCAGTTCCCACAATGCCCTTTGTACTGATGCATAGCCAGTATCTAACTACAGTAATATTTGCATTTTAAATTGCTTTGTGTGCACTGGATATTTGCTCTAAGAAGTACATTGCCTTGCTCAGGGTTTGGGAGCGGTTATTATACAGTCATAATTAACTCACGATCAAAAATTGTACATGGTCATAGAAAATAATGAAACCTTTATAATAATATTTGTTTTTCCATCAAACAGTAGAAAATTCCTACAAACTTTGCTGTTTTAAAAATATTTTCTACCATTTCCTTAAGCAAATATTTTCTTTTGTTTGAATATTCTTTTTGTTGTTAGGTGTTCTTAATTGTTACAGGGAAAGAAAAAGAATTGTTCCATGATAACAGGCATGGACGACTGGGGATTCCTTTGGAATTAATTTGTTTCCTGTCATGATCTCAGTATTTTGTTACTTAAGCTCATCAGGAATAGGTTCCAGTGCCACTTCCTCTGTCTTCTCACGCCATTTGTGTGTGTGTGGTGTGTGTGTGTGTGTGTGTGTGCGTGTGTGTGTATGAGAGAGAGAGAGAGAGAGAGAGAGAGAGAGAGAGAGAGAGAATTGATAGGTAGCCTAAGAGCATAAGTTGGTCCTGAACTTTTTGTGTAGCTCAAGCTGGTTGAGTTGGTAATTTCCAGTCTCAGCATCCTGGGTGTTGAGATTATAAGTGTGTACAAACACACGCAGTTCCCAAACAATTATTAACACTCTGCTGTCAAAATTTTTTCTCTTTAAGCAATATATTTTAGGTTGTAAACTGTAATCTAGTTTCATCACTCACAGTATTTAGCTAAGCTGTTTGTAATATAAAAGTTCATGAAATAAGATTACTAGTTCTACTTGTGTATACTAGGCTAAATTCAAGGAAGAAGAACAATTGCTTTTTTCATTATGAAATCAATTACTGATTAGGAACATGCCAAGATCTGGAATCAGTTACAAACAAGCCTCTGATTACCCCTGTGAGGGATTTTCATTACTAGAAGTGGCAAGACCAACCCTAAATGTGGGGGGCAGTTTCTGACAGCAGCTGGTGTGTAGAAGTCCGAGGGAAAAGCCTCTGATTTTTGCTTGTTGTCTTTGAGTCTTGCTGGCCAGTTCATGTTCTCTATTGCTGCCACTACCGCTAATGCTTTTTCTCCTCCTCATCCTGGCCTCCTCCTTAGTCGTCGTCGTCGTCGTCGTCGTCGTCGTCGTCGTCGTCGTCGTCGTCCTCCTCCTCCTCCTCCTCCTCCTCCTCCTCCTCCTCCTCCGTCTCCTGCTCCTCCTCCGTCTCCTGCTCCT
>NW_008360273.1:61569-63993 GCF_000622305.1 Nannospalax galili
CTCCTCCTCCTTGTTCCACCCTTTGCTGACAGCGGAATCCAGCTTCTGCTGCTTTCCAACATGGATCGAAGACCAGCAAATCTCTAGGAATCTCCCTACCAGTTAGGACTGCTGAGGCATCTAGCTTCGTGGACTGGGCATCTGCTGAGATCTCAGCCTCTCTAATGTGAAGACAGTCATTGTAAATCCCGTCTTAATAGTCATTTTTTGATTATGTTGTTTTAGAGAATTCTGAATAATACTATTACCTATGAGTCTTATAAAATTAAAACAAGGTATATTTGTAAAGTGTGTACATATATATGTTTCAAAGAATGGAAATAATTCTGTAAACACTGAATAAAATAATTTAATAATTATGACAGTATTTTTTGGACAAATAAATGTTTTCTATTTAGGCACATTTTAAAGAATGTGTAATTAAAAATTATCAATATTCAGGGTGCAGAGGCAGATGAGTCTCTGTGGGATGGAGGCTAGCTTGGTCTACATAGCATGTTTCAGGTAAGCTGGGGCTACAGGCAAACCCTGTCTCAAAAAGACCTTGAAGGGGGAAAAAAAAAAAAGGATGAAGAGGCACTGGAGAGAGGGATCAGTGGTAAAGAGTACTGATTGCTTGGAGAGAACCTGGGTGCCCTTCCTAGCACCCATATGGCAGCTAACTGCCCTTAACTCAAGTTCCAGAGAATCCAATGCCCTCTTTTGGCCTCCTTGGGCATTGCATGACTTAGGCACACTTACATGCATACAGGAAAATACTCATACACATGAAACAAAATAAAATATTTTAAAATGATGACGTTCTTGTTGCTTTTATTAAACTAACATGCACATCAGTCTTTTCTCAGTGCTCTCTTTCCTATGCATTATATAATTTTAATGAAATAAGCCATTTGAGAAGACTAAAAGTATGATGAAGAAACAGCATGCTCTACAAATTCAAGGTGTAGAAAATCAGTGTACTTGAACCTTTTGGCTGAGTTTTCCATTTTCACTGTTAATATACAATATAAAAAGAGACTATTATATGCAATACAGTTTTAAAATTAAATTTGTGGAACTGGGCATGGTGGTACATGCCCTTAATCCCAACAACTCAGGAGACAGAGACAGAAGGATCTCTGAGAACTTGAGGCCAAACTGGTCCATGTAGTGTGTTCCAGGCCAACTGACACTAGAGGGAGACTTTATATAAATAAATAAATAAATAAATAAATAAATAAATAAATAAATAAATAAAATTACATTTGTTTTGCCTTATATGCGTTCTGAAGCAGGTTTATTCTTATTTCTCCAGTATGAACTATCAAATCAATGCTCTTGCCACATCTTTACTATTTAATCAACAAGCAATCAGACATCTTTTTTTTTTTGGTCTTTTTGAGACAGGGTCTCCCTGTAGCTTCAGCTGTCCTGGAACTCACTATGTAGGCCAGGCTGGCCTTGAACTCACAGAGATCTGCCTGCGTCTGCCTCCCAAGTGCTGGGACTAAAGGCGTGCGCCATCGTACCCAGCTGATATCTTTTTGATCAGGTATCTTTTAGATGAAAGTGATTGGACGTTTTCATGTTCATGTGTGCAAGCACACACATGAACATGTTTGCTTATGCTCCCAGGGGCAGAGAACAACCTCAGCTGTTATTATCCACCTTTATTGTTATGTTTTCTTCCTTAGAGACAGGGTCTTTAAGCGGCCTGAAATTTTTCAAGAAGGCTGTCCTGGGTGGCCAGCCAATGGCTCTGTCTGTGTTGATCTCCATAACACTGGGGTCACAAATGCTTACAAACATGCCTGGCTTTTTTTTACATGAATTCTGAGGCTAAAACTCTGGTCCTCATGCTCGCAAAGTTGACTGACCTATCTTTCCTGCCCAATACTAAAGTTTTAAGTCAATTTAATCATGTGGACGCGAAACAAATCTGCGTCTTTCTTTAGATAGCCGAATGATCTTGTATTTTTCTATGGCTAACAAATTTGTTGAAACTGGAAAAATAGTTGCGTAAAAATTTTTTAAAAAGTGTTAGTCACAAAAAATAAACATCCTGTTGTAAATAATGTCATAATGTGCCTTTCTTGAAAAATCCTGAGCAGAAGAAAGTCACACAACACAGGTACAAATATCCAAGTTTATGCTCATATTCCAAGACCAGATAAAATTAGATGGCAAGTTATAAATGCAAGCTCTGGGGAGGATTCATTAAGAGAGATTAAATTTTCACATTCTTAGGTCACAATAAAACCAATCCAATTACATTTTTATTAATTTTGTGGGTTTTGTAAATATAATTTGATGGTATTTCATTCCCTTCTCTATTTGCACCTTTTCTTATTGCCCCTCCCAATTTAGTGATTTAATGTACTCTATTTTATATATATGTATATATAAAATATATATATAAAGGCTTTTAGAGACTAATTTGTT
>NW_008360273.1:64150-65487 GCF_000622305.1 Nannospalax galili
ATATATAGGCTTTTAGAGACTAATTTGTTTCTCCAAATGTCCTTCAGTATGGGTCCATCCATTGCAGCCTGGTTTGTCTACCAAGAATCCCACTCTTGAAAGAGACTGTCTCTGCCCCTTTCAGCAATTACATTTTAAATACAGATACCAGCTGCTTTAGAAGTCAGTGTGCTAGGTAGGGTCTGGGCAAATGCGTCAGTCAGAAAAATGCTTCTCTTGCAAGCATGGGGACATGAGTTTGATACCCAGCACCCATATAAAGTGCCAGGCATGATAGCACACACTTTCAATCACAGTGCTGGGGAGGCAGAGACAGGCTTATAGACCCCTGGAGCTCACTGGCCAACTAGCCGGTGTAGCTGAATCATCAGTGAGCCAGGTATAAGTGGGAGAATTTGCCTCTAAAAATAACATGAAGGAGCTTGAGGGATGCCTCAGTGGTTCACAGCTTTTGCTGCTTTTGAAGAGGACCAAGTTCAGTCACCAGCCTCACACTGGGTGGCTCATAAGTGCCTGTAGTTCCAGCTTCAATGAATTTGATGTTCTG
The DNA here is from genome assembly GCF_000622305.1 of Nannospalax galili. Classification (NCBI taxonomy): domain Eukaryota; kingdom Metazoa; phylum Chordata; class Mammalia; order Rodentia; family Spalacidae; genus Nannospalax; species Nannospalax galili. Next base: position 64,698 of record NW_008360273.1, read on the forward strand.
TCAATGGGAACATGTGCTTACATGTATATAACCACACCCACACCCAGATATCCTCACATACACATAATTCAAAAGAAAATCAAAGAATTAATAAGATGGCAAAAAACTGAGGAAGACATCTAAGACCTCTGGCCTCCACCTATACATACCTGCACAAACATGTCCACACCACACACACACATACACACACACACACACACACACACAGGAGCACATGCACATCAGAGAAGTCAACATATTAGGTACTATATAGAGTCAAAAGCGAGAGTTCATGTTCAGAGAGTATTGTCTTTGCTGAGAGTCACAGGATAAGGCTGAAATTGGTAAGTACTGAATGAGTGACAAAGGGCCCAGCTTTCCAATGGATACCTCCACTGGGCTTTCTGAGAAGGAAGCAGGTATATGACAAACTGTATAGGAAAAGTAATTGAGAGCTCTCGTTGGCCAACTGTTAAAAGTAGGTAGGAATTTATAAACCAATTCAATTGTTCTAGCATTAGGATTTAAGTCCGAAATGCACCCCACCTGCTCATGCTTTGAGCTCTTGTTCCTGAGTCACAATATTTCAGGAGGGTGCGGGACTTAGGAGACAGAAACATGTCACTGCAGGCAGAACTTTGAAGGTTATATCCATCTCTAGATCCAGCCTGAATTCTTGCCTTCCTGGTCGTTGTCATGTGACCTGCTATTTCCATAATAGACAAAGCTACTCTCACTACGGGCCCTTCCCAACCATAAAGGATTAAAATCTCTCTGAAAGTTGATCCATACTCAACCTTTTCTCCTGAAA
>NW_008360273.1:65777-76822 GCF_000622305.1 Nannospalax galili
AATATGCTATGCTATGAACTAAAATACAAAAGAAGTAATTCATTTAGCCTGAATGGAAGTTCAAATTTTGGTCTACTGGCTACACTAGTAATGAGAAATAATCAGCAAATAGAACAGAAAGGAAGTTAAAACGTCTTGTGTGTTAACTCAGCTTTTTAGTTTGTTACACTGTAAAACAATCCCACTGAGCTAATGGCTGTTTCATTTCCCCAAGCCTCACTGATTTATTAGTACACTGACATTGGTCCAGAAAGACTCCATCATTCACCTTTTCTAATGTATATCTGGATTAAATATACCATTACTTAAAACTTTGCAAAAGCATGCAAAGTGATGATTACTATTAATTATAGCATTTACATATGCGTTTTCAAAGTACAAATTAGGTATCACTGGACAGTATTTCCCACAGTGCACTGGTTCCTCAGAATGTTTGTTGACTTCCATGTTAAATGTGGTATCATGATGAAAATATCTTGGGATTTATCACATTGGAAACAACTATTTAACTTTATGCTATCAAAATTTTAGTTACTAAATATTATAAATTACTAGTAAAGAATAATATATGTCTGTGTATCATTTCATTAGCTTACTTACATAGTTGATTCTGCAATACATAAATACATTTTCATATGTGTTTGCCAGAAATATTTTAAGTATAATACAGTACAAAAGTTAAAGTGGAATTGGATTTGCCCTTCTTAGAATTCATTTATATTCAATTTGTCCAGTTGATGTTTACCTTGTCCTCAAACAGGGCCTGTTTTCTATTAAAATTTTTATTTTATTATTTTTATTTTATTGTATGTGTATTATGTATTGCCTGCATGCATGTAAGTGCACCCATGTTGTGCAATGCACATGAAGGTCAGAAGAATGTGTTGAATCCCCAGGAAGGAACTGGAGTTAACACACAGTTGTTAGCTTCCATGTGGATTCTGGGAGTTGAACCCAGGTCCTTTGTAAGAGCAGTCAGTGCTCCTAACCGCTGAGCCATTTCTCCATTCTCTGTTGCTTTTCTGATTAAGTGAAATTAGACTGTGAAAGCATGTGTCTAGACTTTCTGAAGACACAGGACTTGTGAAAATATTGAAGGGCATAAAATAAATCCTGGAATCTTGTTTTGTTTTTCATCCTTTCTTTTTTTTAGAAAATGGAACAGCATATTCCTTTTAGGCTAATTGTTAAAACTATGTCAGCTTAGGTCACCGGGGTTCTAATATTCAATGGTCACTTCTGTCTCTTAAGGCAAGAGACAGAAAGCTAAAAAAACACTACCCCGATCACACCTCTGCCAAATGGTATTTCCCTGAATAGGAGACATTGCCAAGGCCATTGACTTGATTGGATTTTCTCTTTGAATTGTTCAGGCAATAAACATGCACATACCGGGATGAGGAGTACTGCTACGAATGGGCATGCATCTGAGTGAAGAAGTCACGATTCTTGATTCCTTGCTGTGACCCGAATGACAATCCTCTCAGAAGACTCATGGGTAAAGAAGTCCCATTCAGTTTTCTTCCTTTTTTTCTGGAGCTTGAAGGATAACCGTATTCTTTGGACTGCATGACTTACAGTGTGATGGAGTTTAAAGAGAAATGGATGTAGGGCACAGAATTCTATACTAGAGAAAGGTTATCCCCCCATTAAGTGCTGAGGGTGGTGGTCAGTCCTCCCTGATACTTGGCATTTTATTGCTATGAAAAATTTACTTTTTAATGTATTTTATCATCTTAAGTTATATGGAAAATACCAATTCATATGTTATAGATAAGCATCTATATAAAGGACTGGATTTCTCAATCATTTTTCTCATTGACAAATATGCACATGAATTTAGAAGTTCCACCATATGTTTCCTCCTCAACAACATGGTGAATGACCAACTAAGCCAATGACTTTGTCTCCTTCAGTAATCAGCACACTTTTGAGCAAACATCCAGACAGCTATTACTTAGTCTCATGTACTTGTATTAAAAGGAAAATAAACTTGCATCATATAACATTGAATGATAAACGTCTATGTAAAAATAGCAAATTTCATCTTCAAGGTCTCACTATCCACACACATTTATAACTATTCTTCCTTCACCATTAACCACAGGGTCCACATTCTAGCTTTTTTAACACCTGACCTGTAATTATACTATATTTCAGATCAGTTAGGTCAAAATATGAAATTAAATGAGCCTACAAAAGAGTAGGTAGGTTATTTCCTGTTCTGAATAAAAGAAAAATAATAATAATTGAATCTAGTTTTAGAATACTCAAACTTCATTTCTATCAAAACACTTAAAAGTATCCTAGGACACAGTTGTCTAGGTTACTAAAAGGATCTCTCATCCCTTATAGTCACTTTATAATAATTGAGATGCTAACTTAGGGAAAAAGTCCAGAAGAATTTAAGCAAATTATTTAAAGTCAAATGAGAAATTATCTGTGGAGTCCATTATGGTGGATAAGAATTTCTCATTTAGTCTGGGTGGTAAAGAAGGAAATTAGGCAAATATACACTGTTGAGTTATCTGTGTGGAATGTCTCTCAGCCCAGTGCTGGGAGTGTTTACAGTTTTCTGATTTGATCACCAAAAATCTGACCAAGCTGATAATAATGCTGCTGCCTCCATGGGTCTGATGCCTTTGGCTGCCAGTTTTTGTTATCCATATAATTTTCTACTCTCCCTCTATGATGCTGTAATCCATTATTCACCATAAGAACCTGGCAGATGCTGTCTATGTGAACTCTAGTAGCTACATTTAATTATGCTCCACTAGTAAGCTGGAATATTTCATACTGGCATAACAATAACTCAATTCATATATTTCCTTTTGGGAGGCCAGCCCAGGACAAAGGCATCACGTTAGCTTTCTTACCATAATGACACAAAACCACCTGTAACTGAAATTCTCATTATTTGAGTCACAAAAGCATGAGATTGCAAAGCTGAGTCATTGTCTCCTAAAGCTACCATTGTGATGTGTACACACAGGCCTGATGTGATATGTGCGCACGGGAAATACACAGGAACTATGGGGTTCTCGGGATAATGCCAGTAAAGGATGTTCCTAAGCCAGGAGACTCAGAGACAGGGCAGGAAAGAAGTTTCAATCCATCGTTAGGCTGGCCAATTCACAGGAAGGGGCAAAGTGCTCAATGAGTCCTCTGTGTAGATCAATGCGAGTACCAGTTAATATCAGCTCTCATTCTCCTCTCATGTAGGTGAATGCTTATAATGTTTATAATGACGTTTACATGTTTATAATGCCTCATAATATTTTCCTTGAAATAATGACCAATTGACACTGTGTTCAACTTAACCAAATTCACTATTGTTGTGAGACCTAAAGTAATTTCATTGTTGTAGAAATCGGTGCTCATATAATAAGAACAATTAAAGGTGGTAATGGTGAGGCTATTGCCCAGAGTGGATTTCTTCTCAGGTCTCCCTTGATGTTTTCAGGAGTTACACATCGGACACACCTTTCTGTCATGAAACACATAAAAGTCAAATCCTGAAGTCTTTCATGGAGCAGCTTTGGGAAACATAATGTTCATTACTTTTGTTTACATGTTAGTTGAAATAGGCTGACTTCCTTTCATACAGTCAATGGAAGCTGTAGCCATATACACACACAAACGCTGGGTGCCCTTCACACTGGGATTATCAGTCTTTTCTCTATTCCTAGCTATTGCAGTGTGAATACTATATTGCTTCCTCTAATTTCCTTTTTTATCTTTGCTTTATTTTGCAATGTCTAAGCACCTGCCTTTTTAAAACAAGTTAATTTAGCCAATTATTTCAGTTCGGTTGAAGATAAAATCTTTAATTTATCCAACTCTCCCTTTATTCTTTCTAGGAAACACTTTCCATTATTTTCAAGAAACATTCTAATTTGCAGTTTAGGGAAAAGCTAATGCCATACACATACATGTGCAGATGCACACGTCCACCCACTTGAAACAATGTATATGTATACGTACAGAATTTTTCCTTTTGTTTTTCAGTAAATATTTTTGTATTTTAACAAAATCTGAGATTGTGAAAAATTTAAAGTTGAAATATCTATATCTCTTACGTATCTGATATTCTTAAATTGCATTAGCTTTTCTCATTTCAGCAAAACTGAGTTTAGGATCGACTCCGGAAAGAATGTCTTGAGGGAATGGGAATGCCTGAAGGACATCTGGAGAATGATTGAGAAGGTCAGAATTGTGAGGCCTGGAAGGTTTGAGGTGAAACGACAGGTGTCAGCGTTATAATTTATTCATTATTTTCCATGTCTCATATTATGGTATAAGACATTATGATAACCAGATGAAAAATAAGATTTGACACCAAGCATGGTAGCATGCACCTTTAATCCCAGCTCTCGGGAGGTGGAGGCAGGTGATGCTGAGCAAGGTCAGGATCACCCTGATTCACTTCCTGATTTCTAGGCAGGCTGTGGTGAGGGAGACCCTGTCAAAAACACAATCAACAAAAGAACATTAAAAAATGAGATCCTTCCAACATCAAAGTAGGGAGATGTATCTGAGATAGGTACAATGGCATGGTTTGTGTTAAATGAGTATATATATATATATATATATATATATGTGTGTGTGTGTGTGTGTGTGTGTATTTCAGAAAGAGAGAGAGACAAAGAGAGAACCAATTTTACCTCAGGAATTTTCCCCAAATTGTCCTTGTGACAGGGCCTGAAGGTGTAAGAACTGCTTGAAATCGTCTATTTTATTGATTTCTTGCCTCTGATTTATTATGTTTATCCTCAACAAGTGCCGTGGATTTTCCTGCTTGTGTAATTGAACATATTTAAATGACTGCATTGTCCTGTACATAGGAAACACTTCTACCTTTAATTTCAGTAAACAGAGATGTTTCAGATAGTAGATACTTGCTCCCAAATCAGGTGTTTTCTGCTGTTTGCACATATAGAGAGATTTTTTTTTCTTACTGTGTAAAACACAATAGCAATGATTACATTTTTTAGACAGGGTCTCCCTGAAGCCCCAGCTGGCTTGGAACTCTCAGCATAGCCCAACCTGGTTTCGATTTCACAGAGATCCATCTGCCTCCGCTTCTCCCTCTCAAGTCCTGGAATTAAAGGTATCTACCACCATTCCAAACTTACAGTAGTACACTTGAAATAACTATTTTTCAAATCAGAATAACATGGCCAAAGAACATATATTGCTAATGTTTAAATATTTCAATAGGTATTACTTTCCTTTAATCATTGTTATAATATGTGTATATTTTGCCAGTGTTCTGGAGCATGTTGTATTTGGTCCCTTCAAACCCTATTTCTACAGAGCCCAAATATAGGTAATTCATGCCTGCATTTGGGGTTTTGAAAACAAAGCACCTGTTGTTATTTGGCCTTACAATATTTATGGGAACCATATTTTACAGAACAAAAGTCTGGCCAAGTGTGCTGGTACACACCTTTAATGCCAGTACTCGGGAGACAGAGGTAGGTGGTTCTCTGTGAGACTGAGACCAGCCTGTTCTACATAGTGAGTTCCAAGCCAGCTGCGCTACAGGAAGACCCTGTCTCAAAATGACAAAAAAGAGTCTAATGTGGAGAATATGGTTAAAAATTCAATAGACTCCCTGCAAGTAAAAGATTAAATAAATCTGCCAAATCCCCACTTGATCAGAAAGCAGAGGATCTTGAATTTGCAGCTTTGGCAGTATCTTCAAAGTTTGGACTTGATAGTGTAAATATGTGATATAGAGATTGGAGGTGGAAGTTGGACATGGGTATGCAGGCCAGGCCTGTAATTCTAGCACTGGGGAGGAAGAGACAGAAAGATTAGGAGTTCAAGTTCAACCATAAATACAATGTGAGTTCAAGGCAGCATGGGATAGGTGTTATTAATGTGAGGGATGATGAATAGGATATAGGAAGAAAGAGAGATAAGGAGAGAGAGAGAGAGAGAGAGAGAGAGAGAGAGAGAGAGAGAGAGAGATCTGGGAAAGGACAATGAGTAGAAGATGAACGCAAAAACATGCAACTTTTAAATGTCGGCCTTTGCCTGTGGTCACAGAACACATGCGAACATGCTCACTGAAACTGTGATGGCTTCACACAAGGCAGGTGTCTCACAGTGAGCACTTGGGTCTTCAGATATGATCCTGTTCCCTTGTGTTGTCTACATGTCATAACCAAAGTCAATTCTCAGCAACACATCAAAATAGAGGCCAGAGTTTTATGCCAGGGGAAATAACCTATACCAAAAATTCATTTAGTTCTCTAGCCAATAGTGGCACCAAATTGGACAGGAGATACGGATCTGAATCTTGAAACTGTTATACTGAAACAGGAGATGGAATTTACTAGGAATCTCATGAATCAGGATTTAACATTTTAGAAAGGACTTCAGGAGTTGCCCCTATGATTGCTGACTTTTATTCCATAAGTCTGAGTCTGAGGATCATTAAGAGTAAACAAAGTTTAAGTACAAGAAGATCCTGGTAAAATGTTAAAGATTTGATCAGAAAGTTTTAGTGAATGGGGAAGTTATGATTGTTGTATATTACCTGTACATGACAAAGCTTTCCGAGGGAAAATTAAAGTTCTTTTCTTTATCAATGGAGCAGGTCACCTATTACTAAGTAACTGTGTGTGTGTGTGTGTGTGTGTGTGTGTGTGCACGCATGCGTGTGGCTATGTGTGTGTGTGTGTGATGTATGCGTCTGTGTGTCTGTGTGTGTGTGTGATGTATGTGTCTGTGTGTCTATGTGTGTGTGTGTGCATGCGTGTGTCTATGTGTGTGTGTGATGTATGCGTCTGTGTGTCTGTGTATGGAGGGCTAAGTTCAAGAGTCTTTGTTAATTTGGTAGCAAATTTCTTCTTCAGAAAAGTGTCTTGGTTTGGGGCATGACCATAGGCCTGGTCTCTCTATCATCTCTAGGGAAGATGGGAATGAAGAACTACTTCCAGGAGAACGAAGGGGTGGCCGTTATGATGGTAATTAGGTGATGGCAACCAGGATCTTGACACCAAAGATCTATGGAGACATGTCTTTGATCTTGACTAGACAGATGAACAGTTGGCTAAGGTACTACACGATTTAATTTAGTTATAAGTCATGTGTGGGTTTTCAGGCATCTGACAGTTGTTTCAATGGGAAGTGATGAGAATGGCCTAGTTTCCAAATATGAGCTACACCAGACACCAAGGAAGCTCTGACAGAAAGGAAACTTGGGATGACTTGAATAATGACCCTGCCAATCTACAGCAAGTATATGCAGAAATTATCTCTCCAGTGTGTCCGCTGAAGAACCTTGCGACTGTTTGCCAATTGACTGTGCATTGCAAAGTGGTAATTATGTAGAATTTTTTAAAGCATGCTAGGCATGGAGTTCTAGATGGCATTGATATCTGGAGATTTGAAAGTGCTCCATGTTTCACAAGTTAGGAGTGTGAGGAGAATCAATCAATAAACGTAGCTCTGAACTGAGGTCATTTTACAGGCCTGTGAGGCCATCGCGACACACATTCTCAACACTCTGTTGGGAGGGGGAGTGTAAAGGCATGGAGAGCACGAAGGAGACTGTGTGGGGTGTAATCGTCTCAGACTCAGTGTTTCCTGATGGTCTCCTTTCTTATCCTTGCAGCAACGTTTCCATGATGATTTTATTTTCCATTTCCCAATTGGATGAACTTCCGCACCAGATAATATGACATTAAATTTCTCAAGAGGACAAAGGGCTGAATGAACAATCTTAAAGTATCAACAAATTAGCTTTCCAAAACTTGACTTTTGCTGTGCACTACATTTTTTCCTTGAAAACCTTCCAAGGAATGTCAACTATCCAAGGAAACTTTCCTGCAGAAAAAGTCCTTGAGCCTGTTCATGAGATCAGTTAAAGAAGGCGCTAGTAGTATAGAGAACTGAATTCCAGTCCTCTGAGCTTTTACTTACCTTCAGTGGCCTGAACTTGACATCTCAGTATCAAGACTTTGAACTTTTCTTTGGCTCTAATATATTAGAAGAAATAAAGAAATTGAATGAATATTTTAAAAACATTGAATTAGTATTTAAAGAATAATTAATTCATTTTTGGCCAAATAGAATTTTTGAAGTATATCATACATATATTCTTTGGGTCAAATTTACAGAAATGGAAAATACAAGGTCAGCATTATTTCAGTTTGCTATGTATACTACCAAAATAAGGCAATTTCATGTCACTTGCTGTTGACTTCTTTTGGACATTTTTAGACTGATGGGCTGAATGTGCAAGACGCACAGGTTTCCTTTCAGCAGCCACCATTCTGTGGTTTTCTCTTTTCAATCTCCTTCAGCTCTGACTAAGCACTGTATCAATTTCTTCCTCTTCCAGTAATGCCATTTCCTCTCCTGCTGTCTCAGTTACTGCCTGTATTATCAGGTAACCTAAGATTGAAAAAAAAATTAGCTCATACATTCATCAACCCCAAAGTGAATTATATGCAAGTTTTAGAAAGAATAGGTGAACTGACAGGCAACAGCAAGAATCTTACGGGAGATCTGGTCAGTGGAATCTGACAGTGGACCAGAGGTTGATGTGGAAGGAAGCTAAGAGGATGTAAACAATCAGAAGGGCACTGACGCTGAGGAGAGATATAAACTATGAAAGTCTCGGCCAAAAAGTGTCATGTGTTTTCACTACAACACAAAAGCCACTCATCTGGTATGAAAAATACAAATTCAGAGAACTTACGAGACTGTCACTCATGATGAATCCTTTCATGCAATTTAATAGTCAGAGCCCAACAAATATCCTCTAATAGTATATAAATAATTATAATTTACTAGAACTCAGTGAACAATGAGATGTGCTACACAACCTGAAGGTAGGCAGTTCCAGTACATTGGAAATGGAACAACATTGCCCTTGATCTTAGACTAGAAAACTTCCTATATGTAATATGGATGGTACACTTGAAAGTTTATTTACAGCAGCACTGGTTTCATGTGTCCTTATGATGATAATCTGCTGTGTACTACTGATGCATAATACACTGAAGGGGCATGAATAGCAACTGACCATAGTTCAAAAGCTTAACCTAAGTGCAAAAAATGCCAAAAGTGCATCTCACCGTGCCAGATAGATAACGTTGTTGATGTTATAGAAGCCAGCATGAAAGTATCTGACAGTCCTCTCATGGCGTTGTTCTAACCATTCTGCAATTAAAGGAAAGTTGAAGTAAACAGTTATTTCATTTGTAACGGAAATAGGTAAACCAAGCCCAATGATATCGAAGTGAATTTCTTTCCAAATATGATATGATTTTTACAATAAACCTGTCTGAGAAAGATAAAACTAAAAATTGCAATTTTAATTATAAAAAGAATTAATTTTGAAATGCATTATAAACCATCTCAAAACTGAAGCAGGGTATCTCAATCACTCAAAGTAGCAGGGATCAAAGTAATGTTGTCTGTTATATTAAGATCACAGAATAAATGAAAGCATCCCTAGTCTTGAACTCTGTCATTAAAGTTATTGAAGGTTAGCATTTCTGATATTTGGAAATACATGGCACACTGTTTTTTGGAAGTAAGGGTCTCCTTATAGCACCAGTGGACCCCACACTCACTAGATAGACCAGGTTAGCCTCAATCTTACAAAGATCGACCTGCTTCTGTTTTCCAACTGGTGGAATTAAGGCCAAGCACCACCGTGCCCAGCATGAAATCCTTTTTATATTTATGTAGAAAAGAATATATTTCAACAATTGCGATCAAAGAAACTAAAATTGTCAAACATATAATAACAAAATTTAGTCCAGTGTTCAACTATTGTGAAGCCTGTGTTATAAAGGATAATGATTACTACTTTCAATATAGGTTGTATGATATTTATATGACAGCACTGTGAAATGACTTTAAAAATCTATGCTTCATAATATATAAAATTACAGACATGATACGTTAGTCATGTTCCATCATTGTGACAACATAACTGAGAAAATCAATTTAAAAGAATAAAGATTTATTTTGTATCATGATTACAGACATTTCCAGAGAGTTCTAGATGGTAAGCAGTCCCAGCACAATGGAAATGGAAGGGCATTGTCCTTGATCTTAGTCTTGAAAACGTCCCAGGTGTAACGTGGATGATATACTTGAAAGTTTGTCAACAGCTCACTAGTTATATGTGCCCTTGTACTGATGACCTGACTGGTTGTATGAATGCATAATGTACTAGAATGAACTTGGACAGCAATTAGCCAGAGTGTGAAAGCTGATCCTAACAGAGCATGAATGTGAGAAGTGCATCTCACTGTACCAGAGTCTATTGTGGATCTCTTGCTTCCATCGTTTCTGACTCATGGTAAAAAGTGTGGTAGAACAAAGCTGCTTACCTGGTGGTTGCCAGAAAGAAGAGGAGAGTGGAAGAATGGGTTGGAGAGGAATGATTTGGAGAGGAAATGTTATAACCAAAGATAAGTGAGGGATGATTGGCCCTGAGTAAGTCTATGGCAGAGAACAAAGCTGTTCGTCGATGCTATTTCCATTCCTTCTTGTATTTCCGCTCCTTCTACGAACAACCAGATGTTTCGGTGCTTCATGAGACAGGTGGCTGCATTCTGCTAACAGGCATGTAGAAGGAAGTCGATTGGGCCACTTCAGGACTGGCCCTTAAAACTACTGTGTGTCTTTGACAAGTATGATATAGATGCCTGCAAGACCCTAAGGGATGAGGTACCTCTCCAACAGAGAGATTGTGATTCATGTGATTGAACCCTGAGTTGGAAATACATTTCTAGGATGGGAATCCACTAAGGTTTCAGTGTTGTTGTTGAATATTACAGGTGACCTGCATATGTAGTATGGCATCTTAATTCTATTCTTTCTCTTGAAAATTTCCATTAAAATGAGCATTGGTTTTATTTTTTGCAGGTCAAAATTAGAACAAAAGATATTCTAAATTAATAAAGCTATAGAATGGCAGAGAAAATGATCCCCTTCATTGTGGTGATCCATTTTGGCTAGTGTTCTCTTAACTCAAAAGGGAAAATGTGTTCATATCATTTAACAGAAAA
>NW_008360273.1:77541-82153 GCF_000622305.1 Nannospalax galili
GACACACAATGGCAAATAATGGTTAACTACTTTTCTAAGATATTGAACAACAGTTGTGATAATATTTAATATTAAGACAGTTTGCTGGACTGTGTCAATTTATAATTTATTCCCAAGGAGAAAATACTGTCTTGGATTATTTTCTGAGAAATAAGAAACAGTTTGAAATAATTAGAATTATGTTGAAGAACTCGCACCATAAGAACATGAACACACACAGGATCTTCCATTAGCATCCACAAAGGTGGAAGAAAAAGTATGTGTAGAAAATATTATATTGATAGAGATAAAATAGCTATTTTTTCTTAGAAATGAAAAACTCAAAGAATTATTCAGACAGTGAAAGATCGACATTTAGAGATAATTGTGAGTAGTGGAGTCCAGTTATAGGGAGAAAGTTGCAGACATTATAAACAGGAAACATAATTCTAATTACCAAATTAGACAGAATTACCACTTGACACAGCACATTGCATTACATTGAAGAGATTGTAGAGACTCTAATTTTATGTGCTGTAAACACATCCCAGGTGCACTAAGAACTGGATCAGAAACCATGAGGATCATTTCTTTTATGTACTATCATTTTTTTAATATTTTGTTTTTTATTTTTATTTTATGTGTCTAAGTATATTGCCTGCATTCATGTAAATGCTCCTGTGCCTTGTAATGGCCATGGGAGGTCAGATCCCCTGGAACTGGAGTCATCCTGAGTTACAGAGAGTTGTTAGCCTACATGTGGGTAGTGGGAACTGAACCCAGCCCTCTGTAAGAGCAATCAGTGCTTTTAATCTCTTAGCCATCTCTCCAGACCCCTGTACTATCATTGTAAAGTCAGAAAATCTCCAGATTGCTTTTGGTGACATGAAATCAATGTTAAGTTTTTGCATAAAATTCATCACTGAGTTAGCTGGAGACTGAAATACTTGTATTTATAGATTTGTTGAGTTAATCAAATTTAGAATAGGAAGAATTATGGATAAGCTTAATGGTGAAGTTTCATCATCACATCCACTGTAAGGAACTCAATGATCCCATGTTTTATAGTTAACTGTATTCCAGTAGAAACTGAGCAGCAGTTATACATGCTTTTCTCTTCATCCCTAGCCACAGGAAAGCAGAGTGAAGTACTTGTGTTTTATGCCCTTGCACCTGCCACGGGAAAGACATGTTGGCAGACACCTCCTCCCCTCACCTGCGGAGTGAGCGTTCTGTTATGGGTGTGCTTACTGTACTGGCTTAGGCTGCTACCCTCTTTAGTGATGACTTCATAACAGAGTTGCCTGTTATTCATATTTCTCACTGATGAAGACAGCGTTCAAAAGGCACAGCCACTTCAACTCAACCAGGCACATGTTAATTCAAGAGTTGCTCTGGTGAGTCACATAAAGCAGACTTTCTCAAGTTTAATATTCCTAAAATGAGTCTTTGCAGGGGCCTATCTCTTGCATTAGAGCCTGGCCCAATCTCAAGAGTGATAGGGAAAAATGCATTCACGGAGACTCCACAAAGATTTCATTTAAGTTTTAAATGCCTCAATTACGTTTATTTACAGTGTGTTTATAATTATTTTCCCTACTAGACATCCATAGCCTTTCCTCACACCTATCATGATAATAAAAAATGATTAATATCTGGGACTTAACTAATGATTAGATGTCTGGGAATGTGGGGTAACATTACCTCCCTCTGAAGACCAATGAGTTACAGTTGGGAGGTAGCAGCTTTCCTCGTTGCAACTCCATTTTCCCGTCAGGTATTGATTGCAATGAAACTCTACAACCAGCATCTCAGCACTGTACCCTGTCTCAGATCACAATGAAAATAACGCTCTTTAAATCTAGAATTGACTAATATCATCTGCCTCCTTAAGTACAATACACAAATTCATTTTTAACTTCTAGTCAAGCTCTATGAAGACACAGAAAGATGCAGAGCTAAAGTAGATATAGACATTCTTTAATAATCATTCTATTGACTGTCAGAATGTATGAAGATACGAACAGAAATGGATTCAGGCGTCCACTGGATCAAATTATCTGCACAATATAAGGAAAGAATTTTTAAAAATCATTTTAAGATAGCTGCTGTTCTTGCCCATGGGAATGGATAAGATTGAGAAAACGAGTGCAGAAACGTTAGTCTACAGTAAGAGCTGGGTGGTGGCATGGGGAAGTTAATCAGCATAATGATAGTATCAGACTTTCCTTCCATGAAAATCTGCAATACCCACAAGAAGCTTAGAGGCACGGTGTGTATGTTTGTTTTTGTGAGTATGGGTACGTGGCTAAAAACTGGCTGTATTTCACCTGATTGGTAGCCTTTTGCAGACAGTTACCTTATCCAAGAAAGAAATGTCAGTCCCCAAACTGAATATCAATAGTGGACTTAAATTTAATACTTCAGAGAAAAAGTATTTGTTCTCAGCCCTACTTAGTCTCAAGAGTGATTGTTAGGGAAAAGTGCATTTGCAGAGACTCCATGTACATTTCATTTAAGTTTTAAATTTCTTAATTACATTTATTTATCCACCTTTCTGTACTTGCCTATATGTTGTATGTGTGCATGTGTGGGCACCCACGTGACACTGAAGGCATGTAGAAGTCAGAGGACAACTTCAGGATGTCATTTTCTCCTTCCACTATGTGGGCCCCAGGGATCAAACTCAGGTCACCATGCTTGGCAGCAAGTGCCTTAACTCACCGAACCAGCTTCGTCTGTCCATTTTGCAAAAATTTTAAGCCTGAGCACCTCTTTAGAACTTCAGGTTAACTAGGCAACACTTAATATATTGCTTCACATTTCAAAAGCATTTTTTACAGAAAATTTACCAAGCTGTATATTCCTTACATGGTATTTCACAGATTTTTATTGGCAACATTATTTTTCCAGCTCAACTAAGTGATTTCCTAAGACACTTAAGTCTTTCTGTTGTTGTACATATTTCTGTCAGAGCATTTACGTAATTAAATAATTAATTGCCATAAAAATTTTCTCCTGTACTAAAATGTAAACTGGTAAAAATGGAGGATTAAATATTCCTGGCTTTATTTCACTAAATCTAACACAGTGCTTAGTGGGTGTAATTTATCATCTACAAACTGAAAAATAAGATGTATAAAGGTGACTACTCGTTCAATTTTTAAAATGCGAAAACATATAACATGTGCTTTATGACATTATTCCATCAAATTACAGGCTATAAAGATTATTATGAAAAATTGGGGAGAAGAAAATATGTTTCTCTTTAGTTTATCCTTCCACATAATACACGTGTGCCGTGCTTTAAACATCTGTGCTTAACCTGAGATTATTCAAAGAAACACTATCAAAATTATTCGCCATGGCAATTTTTAAAGTTAAATAATGAACTTTTTTAGACGTAATAACTATAAATGAGAGAAATGTGAATATGCTTGTTCATGTTCACAGTGATATTTGTGCCAAAGTTGTTAGCACAGGCTTGGAGGAAAATGAATTTCAAAAAATGTGTTTACCTTATTAGTAACACCTCATAAAAAATTGTTCTATTGCTCGGGCAAAGTGACTTTCAAATATTTGGAGTGCCAGATCATGCCTTTCTTGTAGTTACGAGTTGTTGGCTCTGAGGTACATTTTCATGTAGTGAGTTGCATGCTTTATCTTTTATCTTTCGCCAGAACCTTCCTTCTTTAATCACTGTGGTTTCATGTGTGGGGTAGAGTGTTGCTGTTGCTGCATTTCTGCATTTTTAAAATTTGACTTCTTAATTGGAGGTGGTGTGGGTCAAAGTTGGGATTACTCTCCTCTGAACCTCTTCCAAGCTGTCTGGGTTTAGATGCCTCAAACTTAATTCAGGATCCAGGTGTGAGGTTTCCAGCATTTCAGAGAACATGTCAGTCTGTAATGAGATGAGACATGTCTCCATTTGTCACTTACTAGAAGTTGTGGAATACATTTCACACTGCAAAGTAGTGTGAAACATATCACCTTGACCCTCACTGTAGTTTTGAGTCAAACATGTTGTTTAGTCCAGTTAGTTATGGTTGAAATAAATTATTCTAAACCTCAGTTTCTTAAAATAGTCATTTTTCATGTGATTAAAAATGCAGAATTAGAAGAAAACTTGATAGTACGTTTTATGCTTAATAGATAAGACTCAAACTGAGACAAATCTCAACAATACATTTTGAAGACGGTGTTTCCAGCCAAACACGGGAAGCCAATATAATCTACCTCCTTCCTTTTTATTTCCTGTGTCCTATTCCTCTGTGAAAGACTTAGATTTATAAAAGTTAGAACAATATCTATTCCTACCCTTTAAGTAAACACATGATAAAGTAAATTGTTGGGCAAAAGAGAGAGAGCACCTAGGTTCCTATGAGCCTTCATGAAAAGTAGATTCTTAAAAATATAATCTGATTTATATGCTTCCCAACAAGCAGCAGATGACAGAAAAGTGAAGATACTGTCACTCATAAATGATGGATGAAGTATGAACCCTCTACCTTTTACAAAGCCTGTTAGAAAAATGTGTATTTCCATTTGTTTTCCCTTTAATTTTTTGATATTGACTTTATTATTTTCATTTACCCCATAGTAATTTCCTGTATGTTTGTTTTCTAAATGAAAT
>NW_008360273.1:82849-99093 GCF_000622305.1 Nannospalax galili
ATTACTTATTACTTAATACTAATACTTTCAAACTACTTCAGAGGAAATTATTTTATTATGTATTTTAAGTGTTCACATTTAACCTCTCAATTTTTATTTTGAATCAACACAAACCTTCAGAAAGTTGCACTGGCTAATTTGCTTGTCAGTTTAACACACTCAGGGAGAGGAAGCCACATATGAAGAACTGTCTCCATCAGACTGACCAGTCAGCTTGTCTGTGGAGCATTTTCTTGATTGTTAATTGATGTTAGATGACCCAACCTGCTGTGGCTATGTCCATGACTATGCAGGTGCCCCTGGGCAATATAAGAATGACAGCTTTTGGGGTGGGCACTGGAGAGATAGATGGCTCAGCAGTTAACAGCACTGGCTGCTCCTACAGAGGACCTGGATTTTGTTCCCTGCACCCACATGGTGGCATATTAATAAACATATTTGAAGATAAAACTTTCTGTAACTCCATTTCCAGGAGATCAGACACCCTCTTCTGACCTCCGCAGCCACTGCACGACATGGGTGCCCTTACATACATGCAGGCAATACACATACACATAAAATAACACAAAAATAGTAAATAAAATATTTTAAAAGAGAGATAGCATTTTATGAGCCTGGTAAACAGCATTCCTCCATAGTTTCTAAGTCAGTTTCTGTATGGGCCTCTGCCCTGATTTCCCTCAAAGATAAATTTTGTGATCTGGAGCTGTAACCAAATAATACCCCCCTTCCTCCAAGTTGCTTTTGGTCCTGGTGCTTATCACAGCAACAGAAGCAATCTAGATCCATATTATAGTAAGCACTGCACATGCGGTGTCTGGAATCGCCATGAGTAACACTTTTCCACGTCAGTTATTTTTTTTCATTTCTATTCACCCGTTGACCTACTTGTCCATTGAGCCTACACCTACCCATTTTCCCATACAGCTTTTGCCCTGAACTGGCGATGTTGAAAAAACACTGACCACAACATGTTTCATTTACGTATTTATTGACTCCATTCTGTAACATACACCCTCACTTTGGAATGTCTACCCTTGCGTACTATCACCTGTAAGCTCACAGAAATATCTGTGTTAGCTGAATTTCCCTTTGTCCCCCAAACTTAGCTTGCTGAGAAGTAGTAATGTGCTCAATAGTCATTTTGATATATATTTTTTCTTCTATGTAGCTATATCCATGGTTGTTGGCCGCCATGTGAGTGCTGGAAACAGAGCACAGGTCTTCTGCAAGAGCATCCAGTGCTCTTACCTGTTGAGTTATCTCTGCAGCCCTCCCTTAAATTCCTTCTCAGTACCTTTCAACATGTGAAATTCCTTGTTAACTTAATGGTTTACAGTTTGCATTTCTTTTTTGTACAGCTTTCTCTTCCCTGGTAGCCTGTTCCTAATCTGAATTCAGTCCTTCCATGTGCCACTAGAGAATACTGTCTTCAGTATGTATCTTAATACTCTGCTCGTTACCTTGTGTAGCTCCCAAGCACATTCAAGATATTTCCTGAATCTTTCATATGGCATAAAACAGCCACTGTATAGGAACTAGAGACGATTTCTCCACCTCTGACTTTACCTTGCCTGCATTTATTCTCTGGTAAGAATAAATCAGAATTTCCCCACTGAACCTTGTGGTTCTAGACAATCCTCAGGTCATAATATTCTTTCCTGAATAATTCTTATGAGGTCATTTTCCAAAACTACTTCTAATCATACACTTATTATACTGAAATTAACCTCCAAATTTATTTTCAAATTTTCTCCCACCCCCTGACCCTTGAATATGATTTTTTCTTAGACATTAGATCCTTCACTTTGATTTCTTTTTAATAACTATTGCTTTATGTGTATTTGTATGCATCTCTAATTTATCAGGCTTCAGTTTCTTTGAAGAAGAGAAAACATATAGATTATATATCTGTATCTGTTATCTAACATATAGCAGGTATTCACCTGTATATATAGAAATGAAAACAATCTTCCAGGAGGGAAGAAGCAGTAAAAGAATAAATTCACAGGAGCCTGAGCTTAGTGACCCCACAAATGCTACAAGTGAAACAATGATGGGATAGCTAAGGGTTTAAAGCAAACAAGTAAATCAAAAGGCCTGCGAGCTTGAAAAAGGGGCCTATTGATAAGAGGGGTTCGGTTTCAGTGCATGATTTAAGCCCATCCCTTATCATCAAGATTCTTTTTATTTTGTTTTCTTTTTTCTCAAAATCAAGAACACTGTAATAACCAGAAACTAGAGTTTTGTTGATTTTACTTTATAAAATTTTGTTGCTGACATATCATTCAGAATTTGTTGACAT
Source organism: Nannospalax galili (assembly GCF_000622305.1). Taxonomy (NCBI): domain Eukaryota; kingdom Metazoa; phylum Chordata; class Mammalia; order Rodentia; family Spalacidae; genus Nannospalax; species Nannospalax galili. Next base: position 85,155 of record NW_008360273.1, read on the forward strand.
TTGTGATTGCACAGGAACTAGTGGCTCCCTGATCAGATAAACAAAGCATGGAGGATGGCTTCTCTTACACTTGCGGATAAGCTTGCATTGTTTCTCTTGAGTTTCAATAGATTTTGCAAAAGGAGGTCCTTTCTCAAACTCACTGCCAAAACAGCTAAAGCTTAAAATTATAGAAAGAGACTAAACTTTCTTTCCATGTACGAAAAAGAAATACAGCAGAGAGACTGCAAACAGAAATAAGAATAAATTAAACAAATCAGGTCGCAGTCTGATACGGACTGTTTGGTCCTTTTATCCAATCTTGAAACCCAAACAATATGACTCAGTAATACATGGAGTATTCTAGAATGAACACAGGTGTCAAAGAAGAAATCACAGGAGGATGATATAAATGACATGTGAAGGAGATATTCTCTCTATAATTATTTTTCTATTTGTATATTTTTTAATCTAGAGATGATCTAATAAGTACATGACAGAGCTACTCTCATCTGGAGATGAGCAAGCAAAGTCTCAGTAGTGATATGTTATGTTATAACAGGGGCCAAAATTTTTACCAAATCTTTCTAATCCTTTACAAATATTGACAAAGTAATCTTTGTCAAGGTATCACCTTTATAAGGTATTATAGCCACCCAGAAAAATCATAAAGTTTCTGCAGTTATATGAAAGGTATGAATAAGAATGCAACCTTAATTTCTGCACCTGGAAAACAAGACCATAACCCTCCCTGTATGAACAAACCATTGGTAGAATATAAAGCAATACAGTGGACAACCATGTTCTCTGTAGCACTGTCCACAACAATCAAGATATAGATTGAGCCTAGTAGTCAAGTCACCAGTGTTTGGATGAAGAGATTAAGGCATGCATATACAATCCCTGAGAGTTTATCCATGAAAGAACAAAATTTTAGTATTTGCAGGGAAATCAGTGGTATTGGAGATCTTCATATTAACCATAATGAATCAGTGTCAGGGAGACAAAAATTAATTTTCTCTCATGTGGAGAATCTAGATTGGGGCGTGTGTGTGTGTGTGTGTGTGTGTGTGTGTACACATGGCATGAAAGCAGAAGGGGGATATTGTGGAGGAGAAATGGGATTAGCAACGATAAGGAGGAAGGAGCAGGAGAAGGTGGTGAAAGTGATTATGTGCAAGTCAGAACAACATGAAACTGCCTTTAATGACACATTATTTTTCTTTTTGTGTGTATGTGTGTATTGTCTGCATGTAGGTAAGTGCACCCGTGTCGTGCAATGCCCGCAGAGGACAGATGAGGCTGTCGGATCCCCTGGAACTAGAGTTACAGACAGCTATTAGGTGCCATGTGGGTGGCAGGATTCGAACCAGGGTCTTCTACAGGAATAGTCAGTGTTCTTAACTGCTGAGTCATCTCTCCAACCCCATGACCCTTTATTTTTAAAACTAGTTTTTTTGCTTATTTTTGTGTGTTTGTGCATATGCACCTGAATGAGTTTATGTGCTCCATATACACACAGGAGCTCCTGGAGGCCAGAAGAGGGTATAGCATATACTGTAACTGAAATTTCCTGCAGTTGTTAGTCGCTGTATGGATACTGGGAACTGAAATGCAGGTCCTCTATAAGAGCAGCCAGGGCTTTCAACAACTGAGCTAGTTCTCCAGCCTTAAGATCGATTTTTAAAAATATTCCATTTATTTCTTTTTAACATGTACAGGTGTATTGCCTGCATGTAGGTAAGTGTGCCTGTGCCATGCAATACCTATGGAGGACAGAAGACCCTGTCGGATCCCCTGAAACTGGAGTTATGGGCAGTTGTTAGTTGCCATGTGGGTGCTGGGATTTGAACCCAGGTCTTCTGCAAGAACAGCCAGTGTTCTTAACCACTCAGCCATCTCTTCAGCCCCTAAGACCAATTTTTTATGCTTACAAAATCATTGATAAAAATGAAATTTACAAACAAAAGTATGAGAAAGTTCAATGGAACCCAAGAATACAACACAAGTAACGCTGACCACTATCATAATCATTGTTAGCTAATACGTGCACACACATATAATTAGAGTCATCATATTTCATTGCTAGAACTTATTTGGAAACTGATGCATCCTTTACTTAATACTGTAGGTGAGGAAAGCTAGCTCTGAAAATAAATGTCTTACTCCTTACAATTAAAAGCCTATCATTAGCTAATTCTTAAATTAAGACACAGTCAAGAAAGTACATTCAAGGGAATAGTCACGGTATACAATGGGATGCCCCATATATCATGGTGACATGATTAAATCAAGATCATTCAGGTGCTGGTACTTTATATACTAATCATTCCTCAGAGGATTTTGAAATCTAAACTTTATTCTCTCTGTTTTTCAGTTATCCAATAATCGGCCATAATCCTTGTGATTTACTCTGTCAGCCATGTTTATTTTTTGTCACTGTTTTTCATATAGCAATCGGACAGAAGTGAGTGAATCAATACCGCAGCACATCTGAGAGAGGTTGGGGGCTCCACACATACCAACTGCGCTCGGTCACAGTCAGCTGTCCCAGAACCCTGCAGCAACCTGCACATCACACTACAATACAGTGGGACAGGATGTATTTCCAAACTGCTTTCCACTTATTTCTAAGTTTTGTGCAGTGAAAGCAAGCATTCTTTTCTTAAAAGCAACAATAACATGCTGAGACCATTAAGATCGAGGTTTCTGAGTAACTTACCACCTATTTCAATCATTTTCTCTTTAGCTCTAAGCAACTTCAGTTAGAAGGCTCTTGTTTTACTGACATGCATTCCATTGCTTCATATTATGGAATAATGGGATTGTCTACCCATTGGACAATCTTGCCCAATTATCTTCCGAGTTCCTATGAGTTCTGCTTTTTGCATTGAATTGATAGGACTATTTCTCACAAGGGAATTATGAAATCAAGTGCTTTTCATGTGATTCCCTGCGACCAGCTTGCCACACAGGTGACATATGTAAACAAAGCTCCCCTCAGAGACCTGCACTTTTGCTGGGCTCTCAGAAGACACGTGTGCCTTTCTTCACCACCACGCAACCTCACAATGAACGCTTTCTGCTCTCTGTGTCTCATCTGAGCCAGTCCCCGACCAACTTTCCCTTTCGTGTGAAAAGAGGCTCCGGAGATGTCAGAAACTGCTTCATAACAGGATCACAGATAGAGGTAGAGTTATCAAAATAAGAGTATAGAAACTGCAAGCAGTTCTGGTCTCTCTTAACAAATAATCGTATATCATTAAGTTGAGAAGGGAAAATGAATATTTTTAAACAAGGACAGAATGTATTATTGTGGAGACTTGTAGAATAGAAGCAAGCCAGCAATTCATGCCGTACCCAGAAGCTCACACAGAACTAAATTATGCTTTAGATTAATGTATCAGTGAGTTCAAAGGTTAAACAAACAGCTGTTTCTCAAGGAGACACACTACAAAGCTTGGCTGTTCATTGGAAGGTCTGGAATGGTCTCAGCAAATCCCCAGAGGACTCTCTGTTATTTGTTTCTGATTGGGAGATATCCAAAACTGACTCCATGCTACCGATGACCTTTCTTGCTAGGGCAGGAGGGTGAAACTCTGGAGCCAGTGTGATTTTACCAGTCTGGGAAAGAAACAGGAAAAAAGAAAACTACTCACCCACACATATAACTAACCTTTAGTGACTCTGAGGTTATAGCAAACATGCATTTCGGAAAGATGAAAGAATGCTGGGGGTCTACTCACTCAATCGCTTGCTCATTTCTGCAGGCATGTGAAGTAACTTAAAAGAGTAAATTATTCAGGAATGTGGAATGTAATAGTCAATTTTGATCTAATGTAAATAAAACAATGCAACAGCTTAAAATTAGTGGAATAAGTTACATCTTTATTTAATATTTACTATCTTGATAATTTTGAAATACATGAGTCTAATAACTTCATATAAAGGCGCTATTTCGTTTATTTTTTCACAATTTCATACATACATATATACATATATATACACATACACACAATATTATTTGATCAGTGTTTCCTCCATTACTGGTTCTTATCTCCATTTAAAATGAAAAAAGAAATAAAGTTATGAGGAAACACAGACAAAGAGAAAAATGAAATTAGAGGTGTAGATTGGAATATATTAGAATGATTATATTTAACATGGCTTTAAGATTTATTTTTATGTGTATTGTCTTTCTGTGTGTGTATGCCAACTGTGTGGGGGTACCTACAGAGGCCAGAAGAAGGAATTGGATCCCTGGAGCTTGAGTTACAGGCTGCTGTGTGCTGTCAGGCCTAGCTGCTGGAAACAGAACTTGGGTTCTCTGGAAAAGCAGGAAGCACTCTTAACCTCTGAGTCATCCCTCCTTCCTGACTATGAGTATATTTAAAGTAAGAAGTATTTACATTCAGATTTCAGAAACAGAGAGTAACATCTTAAAAGTTGTTGAAAGATACTTTTAAGGATTCAATACCGTTGAATTCAACTGTCTTCAGAGAACATAATCATTTTTCAAATTTCACTCAGATGGTCATTATATGCTAAATGTAAGATACTGATCAACATGCATTTTACCACAATAAGGTCCAAGTTTCTCCTTCTCTGCATTTTTGTTGAATTTTTGTGATTTTCATACAATATGATTTGATATTGATATTAGATCCACTCCCTTCTCTCCACTTCTCCCCCGTTACCCTCACCCTTTCTAATGAACTTTCATATACACGTATCCTCCTATATCCTCCAGGATAGACCCATCCTCTGGATCATCAAGAGTACCAACCCCATAGGACACTTGTCTTTCCCCCTCCCAGTGTCATCAACTGCCAAAAGTTTCTTAGGTCGGATTAGGATTTCTTACCAACCCCATGTCTATGCTGGGATTTTGCCTGATTTGACCTTGCATAGGACTTGCACGTACTGTCACTATTGCTTTTCGTTCATATCACTGAATGACCAATTGTCTGGAAACTCTGCTTCCTTGTGGTCAACTCCCTCTGGTTCTTACAATCTTTCTACCTCTGCTTGAGCAGTGACCCTGAGCCTTGGGAGGCAGAGGTTTGACATAGCTGTCCTATTCAGGGATAAGCCCTCTGTAGACTCTTTGTTCTCTGCACATTGGTTAATTCTGGGCCTCTGTGTTAATCGCCATCTGCTGCATAAGGATCTTCTCTGACAAAATATGAAGAGAGAAACCAGGCTGAGGGAATGAGGGTAACGAATTACACAACTAAGTCCCAAGATCATTTTCACCAGGCAGAGAATGCTAAGAAATATAAAATTTGAACACTGAAAAAGACCTAGAGAAAATTTTGAGAGTCACAAGTGAATAAACTCACAAAAGGTTGATTAAAAATATTTTTGCTTGGTAAAAGTGGATAAATAGCAAACGCTCACATTTATAACAAAGTGTGTTTATCAGCTGCTGCTTGAGTTTCACATGGAGAGAAAACCCATGACCAAAGTTATCTGTGTCTGAGAAATGACAAGTGGAAGATCAAGGGATTATATTAGCCAACACAGAAGCCAGGGGTTGGAGAGGATGGGGAGGTGGTCCAAGCCAAGAGGGAAGGAAACTAAAATCAGAAGGGCATCTAATCTTTCAGAGATATTGATGGGACCAATGAGCAGAAAGAGCAGGTCTAGTTGAGGTTGGCAGGAAACAGGAACTCCCAAGAACTATGCATAGAAAAGATGCCAGAATGCTGACAAGACTGTGGTTTCCTTGTTCCTCCATCACAGCCTTCTCTTCTGCAATGCAAGACAGATTTTGAGATGAAATGCAACACACAAACCAAGCCCATTATGCATATATGAGCTTGTCTTTGCTTATTACTCTGTCTTTTGATACGATTGTCTACAAAAATTGATTGGTTTGAGAAATTGCATCTATATTGGGGAAGCTGATGTTTAAGTGAAATGAATTCAGTAGACTAGAACACTGAACTCAACTGTCTCCAAATGTGATCAAGAACACCTCTCAAGGTTGTAACGGAGAATCAAACATGAATCAGGTGCTGAAGCAAGGGTGTGGGGTTAACTTGGGTAATTAACTGTTGACTTTTCATTCTGAATCCTTCTAAAGCAAGGAAGCATTCTCATTGTTCTTTATATCCATAGTGCTTCCAAAATGCCTGCCCCATGTTTCCCTACTTTATTAGAAGATCGAAGTAACATAGGGTGATAGTGTACTTCAAGCAGGATTTATTACGGTTGTGAACTAGCAAGATTTTGATTTTCATTCATACATTTTCAGACATTAACTGAAACCGTAATAGACACTTGGCACTTTGGAGATAAAATAAACGAGACTGGCAAAGCCTATTCTATCAAAAAGAAGTCTTTTTTGGGAGAAAAACCACAGTGGATATTGTTTAAAAAAGAAGAAACAAGGTAACATTTATTTTTGTTTATTTATTTATTTTGTAAGTTACATAAAAATATATATGCAATGAAGTTTAACAGGGGAAAATAGGAATAAGAAATCAAAGTCTAGTGCAGCCATAAGTTGGGGGAGTGCCCACTCTTCTTTAAATAAACCCTCACCCTATGCTCTGTTAGCAAGAGGAAACATTTATTTAAAAAAATGAAGGAGTCAGGCATGGTGGTGCACACCTTTAATCCCAGCACTCGGGAGGTAGAAGTACGTGGATCTCTATGAGTTCAAGGCCAGCCTGATCTACATAGTGAGTTCCAGGCCAGCTGAGGCTATAGGAGGACCCTGTCTAAAAAAGACAGAAAAAAAATCATGAAGGACATTGAATCTCTTTAGTAAAGTCAAGCTTCAGAAGAGGTGGGAGGCACTGAGAATATGCTAAAGCAAGTTTAGAACAAAGGGATTTGATAGCAGTAAGAAATATCCCTCAGGTCTAGACAGATAGTTCAGCAGTTAAGAGCAGTTGCTGTTCTTCCCAAGGTCCTGGGTTGAATTCCCAGCACACACATGACAGCTAACAACAGTCTGTAACTCCAATTTCAAAGGATCCAATGCCTTCTTCTGACCTCTATAGCCTTTGTACAACACAGGTGCACTTACATACATGTAAGTAATACATTCATACACATAAAAAAATAAAAATAAGAAATAAAAAATTTAAATGAAATATTTTTCAATGTGTAGAGTAAATTAATATAACATCAAATTATTCATTTGGGTATGAGTACAGGTAGTAGAGATCAAAATCTTTCAAAATGAAGATGCCCAAATTCCCTCCTGGAACAGGTAATTCTATAAATTGAGATGAAGGCTAGAGTCTCCAATGAATGGCCATTTCAGGTGATTGCAGAACCTTGTTCTGTTAAAAATACAGTGTTAGGTTGCACACATCAGTGAATTCTGGTTATCTACAAGAGGCGGCATTGGGAGGGATTTTTATCTGGGTATCTTTGCATTGCTGGTCTTGTTATGAAGACAGTGTTATTCATTTTTAAAACTTTGATGAAATAGTTATGTGTGAAGGATGCATGAGAAATAACAAACATACAGAAGGGACTGGAACTCTGGGACAATTAGGAGGATGACTGGATAAACTAGGGAGGATACTGAGCAAGAGGGAATTGAGGCTGGAGCATTTATGCACAAATGAGTTCAAATTATCCCTGATTGGGCAGAATGAATACATTTTCTCCCATTAACTCCCTTTCTCTTCTGTTCTACTTTCAAAATAGATTTAGCAGCTACATATGAGGAACTGCTTTAGGACCTCATTTTTCAGCAACCAGAAGAAAAACACACTCAAATGAAATAATAGACGGTGCTGTTTACAAAACCACAACGCAGAAAGCAAAAGAGAAGGAAAAGTCAACTAATGCACTTGGGACCAATTTTGCATAGTCACCGAGGGTTAAAAAAAAGCTTTACTTTGTATCTTAATATTATTTTACTACTGAGGTTTACACTCTTGTAGTCCATTTAACCCTGAGTTTTTGACATAAATATTTGTAGTACTTAGAAAATCTCTGAGTTGAATATTCTACAAAAGTTATTTCTGCCACATCTTAATTCAGAATGTATCTTTTCCTCATGCCCTAAGAACTAGATTCTTTATGAGAGAAGAGTATTGTGTGTGTGTGTGTGTGTGTGTGTGTGTGTGTGTGTGTTTATGCTGGAGGCTGAACCTAGACCCTCACTCATATTTGGCAAATACCCTGTCACTCAGCCATATCTTTAATGCAGCACTACTTTTGCTTTTATAGTATTTGACTACTTTTGTTCTAAAATAAACCAGTATTAGTAGTGACATGAATAGTTTTCAACATTTTTGAAGTTTGGCATCCCCTAAGATGTTTCCGTGTTAGATCAAGTGAATCTGTATTTATACAAATAAAATATATAATATTAAGTTGAAGTAACCAAGAAAGACCTTATCAAATTACACATGCTCTCTCCACTGAATAGGTTACTGTCTGGCTGGAGCTCTCAGAGATTTGAGGGCTCCTGAAAATAGTAATGATTAACTAAGGGAAGCAGAGAATGAGGCAATGTGGAGCCAAGTATATTGAGTCAAAGAACTGTCTACCCTTTTTTATGAACATATTGGTAAGTTTCAGAAATCTTGATAACATCCTTGTTTGTTTTTATGATTGTGAAGGAACATGAAGAAATTGTGCTCTTATCTCCCTGCGGATATGCCTATGATCTTGAGAAGGAAAAATCATAATCCAGGATTCCAAATTACATCAATGAAAAAGAGAATGAGAAAATCAAAAGGCAGTTGTATGACATCACAATGTTGATTTTCCAGAATAAGTTTGGCTTCTCACTTCTCCAGAAGTAAGGCTTGTTTTCAACCTTGTGGACCAAAATTGTTGTATTTTTTCAAGGAAATGGTGCTAAAGAAGGTGAAAATGATTCATAGAGTCATTCAGAGTGAGGAAAATGTGTATGATATGGACACTTCACCAATGATGTAAAAACTACATTCTAGTATTCAGTTTGCGACAGTTTAACAGAAGTTGGCTTTTGGAGGTACTAAGTATTTAGTTCAATGGCAGAGTCCTTGCCTAGCTTAAGCACGGATCTGAGTTTCTCTTCCATTACCAGCACAATGAGAGAGAGAGAGAGAGAGAGGAGAGAGAGAGGTGAGAAACAAAAATAAATTATCTTTTGACATGACACAAAAATCAGAAAATAAGGAAACATATGATGTCTAAGAGGTTTGTCATTTGCTTTGTGGTATTCTGGATGTCATGAAAAGTTCTGAAGCTGAAGGTCAGCATGTGACATTAAATATTCTGTAAGTCTTAAAACTTCTATTGCTGTGGATTTCATAAGAAATTTAAAAGTAAAATTAAATTATCAATATTACAATCTTAAAGATATTCTTTTCAAATATTTTCAAAGTTTCTGAAATATAAAAGCAGTCATTGATTCCCTAATGTAGGAAATATGATTTTTTTAAACTGATTCATGCTGTCATAAATCCAATTTTAATTTTGTCAGGCTATGTAGTGTTTAAAGGAACATACCCAATTTACATTTGATGCCGACATGAGCATCATGAGTCTCAGGAAACCATAGCTTTGTTAGTTTTGAGTTGAGGGCATCACCATCAGCCGAGCCTATTCTTATCCTTCCTGTTCCAGGACTCTGAGTCCATGCAAAACCAAAATGGTTGATCTATATGCTGTACTTTAGAGCAAAAGGACAAGGGGCCTTCATTGATCGGCAACACTTTCAGGGTTGACAATTAGTTACTTTCTTATTTTTAATAACACAGGCTCAATTACGCAGCCTTGCTCTGCCCATGTTTTGTGTCGAATAGATCACCCTTCTCCTTTCCGAAGGAACAAAGCTACAAGAGCCCACTCTGTCCTGAACATAAACCCTGATTATGAAGTCACAATAGTTGTGTGTCCTGCTGATGAGGCTGCAGACTCTCCACAACTCCCTTTGCAAAGGTCTGAAGATAAAGCCAGCTTGACATCCCATCTTGCTTGCAAGTCCTGGGGATTAGCGCTGTTGCTGCTTGCTCTTCAAGTCAAGTCAGCCCAGGAGAACGGACCGCACCAAACTGTGGGTAAAACCAGCAAAGGCGGACAGTCCTGCACGTTCCTCATTCTCGCTGCAGGCAGTGGTGGCAACGTCAGTTCCGTTTCAAAACACCGAAGGCTGCCACCTCCATGCCTGGGACAACAATGAGAAAATTCAAGTAATTTGGGCAAGGAAGGCAAACATTGAGAGATTTGCCCAAGTTCACAAAGGGGAGATAGTACTGCACCAGAATTCCTACAATTTCATGCAAACACCTCCCCCCATGCCTACCCTAAATGAAACTAAAGTGTTAGAAGAGAATAAACAAAACAGTTAAATCATGTCTTAAAGGACTAACATGGCACGGGAATGATGGGTCCATTTACCTTGATGTGGACTTTATTATTTTTTTAAAGTAAGTAGATAACTCAGTGAAGTAATTAACATTCTAAAACAACAAATGATCATATTACTGCAAGGTCCTGACTTACTGTTAAGTCTCAGAGGTAAAATCGCTTTGAGCGACAGTGAAACTCCATCCTCCTGTACTTAGGTTTGGCTCCTCCTAAGGTAGAGTCTGTCTGGTGCCCTGCTGTTTGGAAATGACCCAAAGGCAGAAGTGAAAGATGAAGTTTCAACAGAGGTTTGCCCTGTGACACAGAGAGGCCTACCTTGGGCTCACTGTTTCCAAAGGAGTCTTCCCTGTTAGACTTGTCCGTTGTGACTGTTTGTGCACTGAGATGCTTGTGTGTGTGGAGGGGGGGCGTCCTACAGTGGGAATACACTGTGTTGACTCTGGATAGGAAATCTGGAACATTTAGGGAGCATTCAAATAGCATGTGGGTTCTTGAAAAACATGACTCAGACATGTAATATATTTTCTCTGACATTCCTTGTTCTTTCCTTCTCAAGTTTTATTTCTCACAACAGAAATCAGGCAGCTCATGAACTAAAGTGGAAACTCAAGTGTTTAGTCCCTCAAATAGCATTTCCTTATTTATCCTCAACAGAAAGACTATACAAGAGAAATATTATGGAATGTTCACTTTTCTAAAATACCTGAATCTAGATGAAGCTGAGCATGTGTGCATATGTACACTGCATGAGAGCAGGATGGTCGGGAACCAAGGAAACAGGGTGAAGGAGGGACAGAGGAAGGCTCTGAGAGACCAAGAGGTGCAAAGTACAGCGAGGCATGTGTGTAAAGCGGCATCATTCTTGTACACTCGTTAAAAGTTTCACTAACAATGCAAATCATTAAAAAATGAAATTTGAGGCTGCAATCTATATAGTTCATGCTGCAAAGGGTCATTTAGAGACCTGACACTCTGGTGACTTTAAACTTTAATACTGAGAGTTTAAGTGTTGGTACAACATTGCGTTTATGATGAGAATGTTGGCTTGTGATTGTGAGATAAATTTAGAATATACCTCCAATAGAGATCCTGGTTTCTGATTGTATGAAGTATAATGCAGTGGAAAATGGAAAGGCCCTTTTGTACAGTCTAAGTTTCCTAAGTGGTCCCTCCACTGTGACTAAGGATGAGAACTTGGTCTTGTAGTTCAGTGAGCTGCTGAAATCTGATCGGCTACAGTCCTGGCTGCAGGAGGCTGTCAACACCTCAGAGAGGTTGGAAAATGTGAAAGGAATCCACTTTTTTCCCTTTCCGGATTTTTACAGAAGACACCACAGGCTATTTCTCATATGGAAACACTGAAGCAAAGCACAACATTCAATTCATTTATAATATTTGTGGTCTTTGTTTAGCATGGTCTTGCCCAATCTGGGATGTCTCTATAAAGCTCTTCACTGGATAAGTTGGCACTCCAAGCTTGGAAGGCTCCTTGGGGCAGATAAGATCTGCAGGTTCTTTCACTCTGGCGTCCTTTCCCTCTTACTCATCCTCTTCATTCCTGATGCTGTCTCACAGCAGTGGAAGCCCCGCCCTTATTTTAGCCAGGGATTCACACCAATACTTTCCTTGAAGTGTAGTGATGAGTGCGAATCATCTTGTAAAGTATTTACATGCCAGGTGAGCTGGTCTTAGAGCTTCTAGGGTCACTCTTCTCTCTGTCTCCCATTTCCCTGAGGAAGCACTGTGATTACAGATACATACTACCATGCCTGGCATTCATGGGTTCTAGGGATTCAAGTTCAGGTCCCCACCCTTCCACAGCCATTGAGCTATGTCTCAGTCCCTCTGAAGTCAGGTTTGTGTTCACTAAGAATATGTGCTTGAAAGTCTGCAAACACTTGTTGTGTGCCATTTCTGATTCAAAGTGTTTTTGAGCTTTTTAAATTTCATACAGCATTCCCCACTCAAATCCAGGCCTCCCCATCCATGCCTCCCCCATCCCCCACTGAAGCCTCTACACACTGCCATGCATGCTCAGTTCTAGTCCAAGTTTTAAAAATACTTTCACAAAGAATCAATGAATCTAAGAGCTGGTTCTTTGAAAGGCTAAACAAGATAGACAGACCCTTAGCCCAATTAACCAGAAGAAAGAAAGCAAATCCAAATCAACAAAATCAGAGACGAAAGGGGAAACATCACAACAGACATCCCAAAGATCCAGACCATTATAAGGGAATATTTTACAAACCTATGTACTACTAAATCTGAAAGTCTAAAAGAAATGGATGGATATCTGAAATCATGGGAACCACCAAAGTTAAACCAAGAAGAGATCAACAGTTTAAACAGACCCAAACATAGAAGGAAACTGAAGCAGTAATACAAAGCCTCCCAACTAAAAGAAGCCCAGGCCCAGATGTATTTACAGCAGAATTCTACCAGACATTAAAAGAAGACCTCCAACTAAGCTACTTAAATTATTCAAAGTGATAGAATAGAGGGGGAACTCCCAAATTCCTTCTATGAAGCCAGAATCACTCTAATACCCAAACTGGGCAAAGACAACCAAAAAAGAAAACTATAGACCCATAGCCTTAATGAACATAGATACAAAAATTCTCAACAGAATACTTGCAAACCATGTACAGACACACATCAGAAAGCTCATTCACCATGATCAAGCAGGCTCTAACCCAGGGATGCAGGGTTGGTTCAATATATGTAAGTCAAAAAAGTCATTAATCATATAAATGGATTCAAAGACAAAAAAACATATGTCATCTCAGTAGATGCAGAAAAGGCTTTTGACAAAATTCAGCATGCATTTATGTTCAAAGACCTAGAGAGAATTGGACAGGAGGGAACATACCTCAACATAATTAAAGCCATATATAACAAACCCATAGCCAACACCATTCTAAATGGAGAAAAACTGGAAGCATTCCCATTGAAATCAGGAACCAGACAAGGATGTCCACTCTCTCCACTCCTTTTCAACATAGTGATTGAAACTCTTGCTAGAGCAATAAGACAGGAGAAGGAAATTAAAGGAGTACTAATTGGAAAAGTAGAGGTCAAACTATCACGTTTTGAAGATGATATGACACTATAACTAAAAGATCCCAAAAGTTCCACCAGAAAACTCCTAGAACTGATAAACACTTTCAGTATAATGGAAGGTTATAAAATCAATTGACAAAGGTGCCAAGAACACACAATGGAAGAAAGACAGCATCTTCAGCAAATGGTGCTGGCAAAACTGGATCTCCACCTGTAGAAGAATGAAACTAGATCTTTTGCCTTGCACAAAATTCAACTCCAAAGGGATCAAAGACCTCAATGTGAAACTGGAATCCCTGAAATTATTAGAAGAAAGTATTGGCAGTCACAAGATATAGGTGTAGGAAAGGATTTTCTAAATCAGACAGCATTTGCTCAGGAATTAAGGTCAGCAATCAACAGGTGGGACCTCATTAAACTAAAAAGCTTCTGTACAGAAAAAGAAACAATAAAAAAGTAAAGAGAAAACCTACAGAATGGGAAAAAAATCTTCACAAGTGACACATCTGACAGAGGTTTAACATCTAGAATATATAAAGAACTCAAAAAACAAAGAATCGAGAAACCA
>NW_008360273.1:99320-104332 GCF_000622305.1 Nannospalax galili
ACTGACTAAGATCCAGAGAACAAATGATATCAAATGCTTTCAAGGATGTGGAGAAAGGGGAATGCTCATTCACTGCTGGTGGGATTGAAAACTTGTGCAACCTCTATGGAAAACAGTGTGGAGATCTCTTAAAAAACTAAAAAGGAACCTACCACATGACCCGGTTATACCACTCCTTGGCATGTATCCAAAGGACTCATCCTATTTTAGAGACATTTGTACACCATGTTTTCTGGTGCTCCATAATAGCTAAGAAATGGAAGCAACCTAAGTACCCCACAACTGATGATAGATTAACAAAAATTTCGGATATTTACACAAGGGACGTCTATTCAGCAGTAAAGAAAGATGAAATAATGAAATTTGCAGATAAATGGATGGCTCTAGAAACTGTTATACTAAGTGAAGTAACACAGACTCAGAAAAAGAAACAACATATGTCTCCCTCAAATGTAGATCTAACACCAAATCCTTGTAAATTCCAGATCCTTTTAATATGATGATATACAGCAGTCCTTTCTGCATGAAGTAACTACCATCATCACGCCTTCAGCTAAGGCTGATCACCAAACATAGTCACAATTGGGCTTGATGATGGTTGTACTCATTCATTATATGAGGGCCAAGCAGGATCAATGGACCCTCACTGGACTATCCAGCCACCTTCCCAGCCAACTGCATGTAATTTGATCTTAATGACACATAGCCTCTTGGATTTGGGGAGGGCTAAAGTACACAATATGCTGAAGGCTAGGAAGAGAAGAAAGACATGAGCCATTCTGGGTAAAGACTATCCAGTATGAAAACCCTCAGGCCATATATACCGCTCAGCAACCCTTCAGTTATCTCTGTAAATGAGATCAATAAATTCATCAGTTCCCCAGTAAAACTTTAATGAAACATTGACTTGACACTAGAACCTTAAAGGGGAATAAGAATTGCTTAGCATCCCCAGGAAATCAAGTTCCACAAACGATGGAAAATTTATTTGTTAATGCTATTATGTCTCATAATTATTTTTAAAAAATAAAATGAGAATGTAAATGCTGTTAAAAGGATATGGGAATGGAGATATTTTCAAAAATCAACAAAAAATGAGAAAGTTTAATCAAGTGATGAAGGTCTGTTTAGGTTTGTTATATACAAAGGATGAGACAAAAATAATATACACATAATCTTAAAATTTCTAGGGTCATATTTTAGTTAACTACTTTAAGGAACAAAATATATATCTAGTCAAGGTTTATCTGAGAATATTTGGATTTTTGCTCAAGCCTTATCTACATGCACATGACAATTAAAAGTACCAGACTGGTGGAACTAACCTTATTGGATTTTTAACAGCCATAGTTTGATGCCTATACTAATGTGGTCAGAGGGACTTAAAGGACAGTTTTTTGCCCTTTGCCTTCCAAGGTCGACCAAGTGCCAGGGGACTGTGGAACATCTCTCAAAATGTCCTGTAACTGTGGTGAGTCACCTGTCTTCTTGTTCTGGGAGGACATGGAGACCCCACGAGATAGACTTGGACCAGTGTCCAGTCAAAAAGAGGAGGGTCAACTTAGAGGAAACATTTCATTCATTCTTCCAAGTGAAGCCAGACATGGTTGAACAGGACCTTTGTCTTATCTTCACATAGATGGAACTGGTAAAAGAAAGGATCTAGGTGCTCCTCCCAAGCCCATGTGACCCCTGAGGAACAGATCCTCAAATGACCTTAAGTGTAATAATAAATTGATTTATTTGGACCAACTGTATGGTCTTAAATGCCAAAAAAGAAAGTATAACCAAAGAGTAAAGTCATCAGTATGCTTTAAGAGTTTAATCCAATGTCTGGATTACACTTCCCAGACATTAGGCATAAGTCTATATAAAGAGTTATTTAGACCATTATTTCTCATTAATGATTTTGTTCCTAACCATAAAGTGCTGCTCAGATGTAAGACTTCAAATCTTGGTCTCCTATACTGTAGTGCCCACCTGTAGCTAAGGGGGACAACCAGCTATTGTTCTAAAATGATGGATAAATTTTTCTCCCCCTATCTAGAAGCCTTTGAGAGGGAACTGACACTGATTCTAACCACTCCACAGTTATCAAAATGCCTGAAAACAAATCCTGAATCCATCATTCTTGAGTCCAGTCTTGGCAGACAAAAGAAAAATGAGGAGGAACCCAACAGAGGGATGCTTTTGGAAGCTCTCTAGAACTTGTAATCCTAATTACTCTTGCCTTTACTTCTCATTCACATCTCCTATTCACAGTTCAAGGACTTTCTTTTCCCTCTAGACATAAGAGTTATGCAATTTGGGAGTCTTTTAGATAGACCCACTGAAGGGGTATTCCTGATGCCTCACCCTGCATCCCTGTTCAGCATGGAAGAATCCAAAGTGGTCTGAGTCCAGATTCCCTATTGACAATTTGGGTAACCCCTTCAGAAGATGGCATGAGAAGAATAGGAGGTAGGAATTGGCTAGGCAGTTAGGGTAAGAAGACCCCAAAGAAAAGTAGCCAGTTTCTTGGTTAAAAGTCAAAATGTCCTTGGGCCTCTTAGCAAACATACTCTGTTCCAAAGGTCAAAAATATCAAAAGTATTTTGGAGCTTGTATCTAATTCCTAAAAGATTTTAGTGTTATCCCTTCAGATGGGGGAATGTTAGAGTAGCCCCATAAAATTAATAAATAAATCAAAGGAGAAGAAAGAGTACATGAAGTCATCAGAAATAATGGATGGGGAGATATGGGAGGAGTTGGAGGGGAGGGAGTGGGCATGGATTTAATCAAAACACCTTATATGCATGTATGAATTTCTCAGTAAAGTTTTCATAGAAGCTAAAAAGATGCTTTCACTAATATAACATTTCTCTTCTTTTTGTAGTGTAAACTTTACGTTTGGAGCATGCTTTTGTGAAACGCTTAAACCAACATCACTGTGGATATTAAAACTTCTGAACCCATAGAAATAAAACACTATAACAGAAGTCAAAAAAGCACTATGGATAAAATGTCTGTGGTGTTTGTTTCAGATGGTTGGTACAAATGAGAACTCTGTGGAGTATAAAAAGTGACTACGACCAAGGCTTGGAGTGCTTCCATGTTTTGTGTGAGTTTAAAGTAAGACAATAGTTGTGAAATGCCTAGATCAGCATCTAGAATATTACCTAAAATAAAATAAAATAAAAGTTAAAATTCCTCCTGTTTGAAATAGTACCTAACTACCAGGTAGCAATGAGAGTTAAATGAGATAATAAGCCGAATGCCCTTAAACAAAACCTGTCAGTTTATAAATATCAAAAACTAACTAGCTTTGCAAGTTATCCACTGTTTATAACAGTTCTTAAAGGCATAATTTTCCAAGTTTTGCAAGAATAAACGTGTCATAATAACAAAGCAAAGAAAATGCAATCTGACTCCAACCATGATGCTGTGTATTACTGTGACTTCCTGTTTGATAGGCTATGAAGAAGCCCCAAATCATCCAAAAGTTTACCAGCATTTGCTATTTATTAATTAGCAATGTACAAATAATTTAAATGCTCAGTGTTTAAGGACATATATTTTACAGACAGAAGGTTATGTTCAAACACAGTCCTACTGTTTGATACTTTTGTATGGTTGGAAGACTTACTTCTTGTTCTGGTATCCTTAGCTCTATTGAGAAAATAACAGTGTCCGCCACACAAGGCTTTTTAAAAAAATTCTTTTAGAAGAAACATTTCATTACAGCTTTAACATACTCCATAATGTTTTCCAGAGCAAAGATGCATCTCTTTCATAAATGGCTATAAAATTTTTAGGTTTGCTGTTGAATTAGTATAGTTATACAGTATTGAACTCAGTATAATCCCTGTAAGATATAAAATTGAATGAGTTTTTAACCTTTAAAAAATCATTCAATTTTATATCTTACAGGGATTATACATAAAAATAAATGGTATAACTGTATTAACTCAACTGTGAACCTAGAAACTTGTACCTAATCTGTATGTATCTGATTATTACTAGTCATATGTATATGCATTGTGGTAATTTCTGAAAGTTGTTCAGTATTGAAATGAATTAAATGCAGCTCTTAAACATCCTTAAAACTAAGCACTCACTATGTTAGGCCTGTTTGATTTTTCTTCCTAGGTAAACCTTTACTGATCCTATTGAAAGGTAGGTAGAAAGAACACTTTACAAAATAAGTCTATCGTAAAGTGATGTTAATAAAAATATTTCATTTATTATTCTATATGAATGAGTCTTTTGTTTTTGTGTGTATAAGTGTACCACATGTTACCATAGCTGTGTAGGACAGGAAATGCTCCAGATCTCCTTGAACTGAGTTACAGGTGGTTGTTAGCCCCCATTCGAGTGCTTGGAATCAAATTCAGGTCTTCTCAAGGATCAAGTGTTCTTAACTGCTGACTGATCTCTCCATCAAGATACGTTAATTAAAGAACCACTAGATTGGTCCTCAATTGAGAGGGGTGCTCAGACTTGAGTTTTTCACTTTATACACTTCCAAGTTTGGTACCACTACAAAACCAAGGGTCTTAAAATGTACTCGCATTCACCCAAATGCAAATTGTTTGGAGGAACAAATAAGCCTGTCTGAATCTGAATTCTGTCTGATAGTTACTTCAAGAATCTATTCAAATGATTTGACCCTTAAAACATACCTAAGTATACTTACAATAAAATAGAGGGACAGAATGGAGGGAGAGGTGTACAGAAATACAATAACTATAGGTGACTTCAGTATCCTTCATAGCTTATGGATAAAACAGCCAATCAGAATGGAAACAGACTTAAAAAGAGAAATCATCTGGAGACAGGTGAGAATGAAAATACAACACAATAACCTTTAGTAAAAACAGTATTAAGAGGGAAATATATAGAAAAAATTACTATGAACAACATAGCAACAAACTGCACAACCTAGAAGATGTGAGTGAATTCTTAGAAGCATAATATGCAAAACTGAATTATGAATAAATAAAAAATATGAACAGACCTATAAGAAATAAAGA
>NW_008360274.1:0-650 GCF_000622305.1 Nannospalax galili
CTTTGTGTTATTAATCCTCATATGTTACAAAACAGAAATTGAATATATAGATGTTTCAGGAAAATATATTTCCGAGATTTAATTTTTGAGATATAGAACTATTGAAATGATTCTGAAATTAACAAGATGAAATAAAAAATAAAAAAATTGTCTTAACTCAGAGACGATTGCGTGATGGATTGGACACTGAGAAGGAGCATAAAGGCAAGAAAGTAGAGTAATAATGAGCTAAAGTTATTAGTGTTCAAGATTATCAGAAATTTTTGTATAGTGGAGGATAGATAACACAGTCACAACAGTGAGAATACACAAGAGTCAAAGGGACCATTAATATGGGTCCACCATCCACAGATAAGAATGAACAGTAGTGAAAGGAAGCACTGCCCATTGAACGAAGGATGGAGCTTCCATTCCAGAACATTATCTATATATTAAAATATCTTAACACTCTGCATTAGACCAGTAGTGTATCTTTGTAATAGTCTCCATCTATTTCAAAAATAAATTTCTTTGGTGACTCGTGATAGGTACACTTGTCTGTAGCCTAAGAATATGTATTTTGAATATAGTAAGAAATTTTGTTGATCCAGTAATGAGACAAAAGTAGGTTTATCTCTAGGGTCTATGCCATCTCCAGCTATGCATACTTG
>NW_008360275.1:0-475 GCF_000622305.1 Nannospalax galili
TAATAATAATAATAAATAATAATAATAATTGTTCCAGAATTTTTAGACCTAAATAATCAAAAGGAAATTTTTAGAAATTTCCCATGATTGCATCAGTCAGACAAAAACAAAGATGAAGAACACTGCTGGGAGCCAGGGATAAATCCCTCCGGACCTCCTCCAGAGCATTTACACACATTTTCAATCAAGACAGGATTAGGCCTTCCACACTGAGGCATGACCTACTTTCCTTGTCTATAATGGGCATATTTTCATGCCAGAGAATATTCATCAATGACATCACTCTAATGGCTGCCTGCTTCACCACACAGATAGACTGGGGTTTATTTTATGAAGCCATGAAGGCCAGCCTTTACACTCTTCCTATGTTTTCTAATTTCCCATTCATCCCTACCTGACCCCTGGGGATGAAGTTAAAGCTATGCATTCACTATAAAACTTTTGATATTGATAATATTAACCATTACTATATATA
>NW_008360276.1:0-480 GCF_000622305.1 Nannospalax galili
CCTCAGGCCTCTTGGGGTAAGTCTATAGTGCAGCCCTTCATGCCGGGACTCACTAAGCCACATTCACTCTTCCATCCCCCCCGCCATTCTATACTACTAGTTTGGGCCCTGCACCATTCCTAGTCTTGGGGCTCCAGACACCTGGGGAACCAATACTGCTTCCTGAACCTTCTCACCCAGACCAACTCAGTGCCTTTCTTGGGCCCCAGGAGCACCGCTTCTGGTCCTGGCCCCACCCTCACCTTGCTCTACTTCCCTGGTCCTGCAACACCCGTCAGCCTCTTTCTGGGGCTGACAGCCTCTTTCTGGGGCTCCAAGGCTTACCTTTCCTCTCCCTGATCCTTTGCATCCAGTACAATCCAGCTACTCAATACACTCCTTGGGAAATCTTGGGGCTTCTTCCCTCCCCAACTGCCTTTGCATCCCTGTGTGGCATGGCCATGGCCAGGGTCTCAGGTCAGTCCAACACCCAAGTTCCTG
>NW_008360277.1:0-313 GCF_000622305.1 Nannospalax galili
GTTCAGTGGAAACAGGTGCTAATTATTGTCGGTTACATAGAGAAGTCTCTTTACAGCTAGATCAGACCTACATGTGGCTGTAACTAAAACCTGTCACAGATGACTTTTCTATGGCAAATATTGTCCTGGGATTTAAGTACAGCCCTTGTCATCTCTGAGACCAGGCAGTGAGAGGAACCAGGACGGACAGCTTGCGGTGCATCAGGAAGGAGCGAGCCATGCTCCCTTGGCTGGGGAGACACCACAGGCAGCAGGCCCACCCAGGAGGCTTGCTATGACCCCAAACACAGCTCCACGGCTCAACCACCACCAC
>NW_008360278.1:0-341 GCF_000622305.1 Nannospalax galili
CTAGAACATGCTGAGAAAGGACAGGCCTGGCCTTGGGCTCCCTCGGTGGGTGGAGCGTCTGCTCTGCTTCTCTTCACTCCCTGGTCAAACACATGCCTGAGGCACAGGTGTGTCCTAGGGGCTGGGGGGCAGGCAGGAAGGAAAGAGCCTTTGCTCCTGGAGGTCAGGCCCCAACGTGGAAAACATCTGTGTCACAGTGGGGGAAACAGCTACAAGGCAGGGGAGGAACGCAGCACCTGTCACCTCATCAGAACCAAGACAAAGTAGACGGAGGAACAAGCATCTCCACAGTGAACAAGGGGCAGCACAGGGCGGGAAAGTGAGGGAGACCCGAGTGAAGC
>NW_008360279.1:0-482 GCF_000622305.1 Nannospalax galili
CTATCATCTTTATGGCAGAGAAGGCAGGTGACACGACCATGTGCACATCAATCAGGGCAGGTGACATGACCAGTTGCACAACTAAGTGGCCAGGTGATATGACCATGTGCACATCAGAGAGGGCAGGTGACACGACCATGTGCACATAATATAGGTCAGGTGACATGAACATCTGCACGTCAGACGGGCCACTTGACACGACCATCAGCCCATCAGAGGGGACAGGTGACACAATGATTTGGATGTCAGAGGGGGCAGGTGACATGACGATCTGCACCTCAGAGTTTGCAGGTGACAAGACCAACTGCACCTCAGAGAGGGCAGGTGACCCCACCATGAGCACATCAAAGAGGGCAGCTGACACGACCAGTTGCATGACTAAGTGGCCAGGTGACACAACCATATGCACGTCAGAGGAGGCAGGAGACACGACAATGTGCATATCAGAGGGGCACTTGACACTACCATCTGCTCGTCAGAGG
>NW_008360280.1:0-580 GCF_000622305.1 Nannospalax galili
GATTTAATCAAAACCTCCACATATTTGTAGCAGAGATATTGTCCATCTACATAGCTTTTGCTACCATGTAGCAAAAAGTCAACTGTCCTATTCTAATGGACTGCAGAAAAGAATCCCTTCAATGAATGTGGGAATGAACTGATCAATGAAAGGAACAAAACATAAATGTGAAAGTCATTATGTCTCTTTATTTTGCACTGCATTTTCATGAGAATTTCATAAAATCAGTTCTTAACAGTTGACTATATGACCTATATGTGTAACTTTAACCCATTTTAAAAGAAAACAAAAGCACTCTCCCGGACCCGCAGGCCTCTCTGCAAACTGGAAGCTTCTCTCTCCAGGGTAAATCTATCGCGCCCTCTGTGCTTTGACTCCCCCAGCGTCATTCACCTCCCCATATCCCCCATCAGTCTCTCCTCCTAGCCTGGGTTTTGTCCCATTCCTTTTCCTGGCGCCCAAGGCACCAGGAGAACCACCATTACTTCCTGATTTTTGCAGCCAGACCAACTCAGTTCCTTCTCGGGTCCCAATGAGCCCTCTGGGCCTGGCCCCACCCTCACCTCCTTCTACATCCCTG
>NW_008360281.1:0-961 GCF_000622305.1 Nannospalax galili
GTGACAGCATGATGAAGAATGCAGTAATGATCAGGGCTTCCTGCAGAGTCTTCAGGGGTGAAAACAATTCTCAGTTTTTGGCAGTCTCAGGACAGGTTCTCACCATCCATACCACTGTGTCTCCTGCTCACTCTGAAGAGCTCAAAGAGGCAAACTCTTTCCTCCATCTCACACTGTATTCCTCCTGAAGGCACATAACCTGTTAGAAACATGAATTTGTTATAGTCTTCACATTAGACAATCAATACAACATGAGCTTCCTGGTGGACTCTGTTTTGATTTGCAAATATCATTCCCTAGGTTTCTCATGTGTTCTACCTTTTAAATATGAGATTCACAAAAATCTGCTATCTTATTTGGAACATGTACTAAATTCTGTCTTTTATGCAAAAAGTTGGACAGGACATAGTTGAGGGAATTTGCAAACATGTTGTTTCTGCTTTTAGAAAGTAATTGGTACAGCTAAATACCTAGTTTATTATGAAAGGTCTTTAATTCTTCAGTTCAATTCAACATACCCTGTATCCTCCACAGACTATTTCCCTCATTGCAGTATTCCTCACATAACACATTACTCACCCTCACTGAAGATTTAGTTTCTACCCAGTGTCAAATTGCACCACTGGTCTCATCCTACTTGTGAGAACTAATTTACTTAGCGTTGAGTTTTTTGGTATCATTGGCTTCCATCTACATGCTATAGTAGTATAAATATCATTTGTGAGTGAGATGATGAATGTCTGTCCATCTGTCATTGGGAGAGGGAGAGAGAAAGAAAAAGGAGAGAGAGATTGAGGGGAGATTGTTGTGTTAAGAGTGGATAATATTTCTTTATAACCATACCCAGCTCCTACTTATGAATTAGTACCATGTATTTTCACTAAAAATATGACCACGTAATTATAAATCTCCTTTTCAATATTTGTGTCATTTATATTTCATACCCAACCAATTTTATTCA
>NW_008360281.1:1688-2705 GCF_000622305.1 Nannospalax galili
CATCTGAGTTTTTCCTCCTCACAGCCATGTCCTGTGACCGCTATGTGGCCATCTGTCACCCACTACACTATGATGCTATCATGAACAGGGCAGTCTGTATGCAGATGGTAGCTGCCTCTTGGCTATTTGGAAGTCTCTTTGGGTTCCTATATTCATATGGCACCTTCTCATTATCTTTCTGTGGCTCCAGAAAAGTGCCACAGTTCTTCTGTGATGTCCCCTCTCTACTGAAGATTTCTTGCTCAAAGACGCATGCCACTATTGACATTAGTGTGATCTTTGGAGTCATATATGGGCTTTTCTGCTTAGTTTCCATAGTGTTTTCATATGCTTACATTTTTAATACAGTGCTGAGAATGCCCTTGTCACAAGGCAGGTCAAAAGTCTTCTCTACCTGCATGCCCCATCTCATAGTCATCGCCACATTTTTAGTCACAGGTGCCACTGCCTATTTGAAACCAGTTCCTGATTCCCCACAGCTTTTGGACTTTTTGGTGTCTGTTTTCTATTCTGTGATGCCTCCATCTATGAATCCTATAATATACAGCCTAAGGAATAAGGAAATCAAAGCTGTTTTTTGGAACTTTTTATGGAAACCAGATCATTATGTGTTTTCTGGGGGGAAAGCAGTCATACTATGTAGAAAGGCTACATGAAATATTTTTCATATTTAGACGTGTCCATATGTCCAATTATGTTCAATATGATGAATAAGAAGTTCAGTTTTTTATTTTAGATAAAAAATTGACTTAAAACTTCTAGAAAGGGGTTTACAATTCATAATCCTGTGTCACCTTCAATTATCTCAAAACCTGCTTAAGCTGCATATTTGTTATTTAAAGCGCATCTGTCCAATACTAACCTGAGAATCACTGTGACAGATTTCTGAATGCTGTAAGAAAACTGTCCTCTTCAAACTACTTTAGATGTCTTGATTACATATCCCTACATTGCAAAGACACTTTTCATTATGTAAGATAATGTATTTTAAATTGGTATACTATCCTACTATTCATA
>NW_008360282.1:0-364 GCF_000622305.1 Nannospalax galili
TGTATATGAGTGCACCAGCATCAGATTCCCCTGGAACAGGAGTCAAGGGTGGTTTGTAGCTGTTAATGTGGGTGCTGGGAATTGAACCTGGATCCTCTGCATGAGCAGTCAGTGCCCTTAACTGCTGAACCATCTCTCCAGGCCCTGTAGCCAGAATCTTAAAGTTATATTGCCATAGCCTAATTCTGAATCAGTGATAGAACTCACAATATGAAAACTTAAAAATTACTATGTATTCTAATGAAAATGTAAGAAAATAAAACTTGGAAAATTATTAGGAAACGCCATTGTTTTTCTGAATATTATCAGTGGGGCATAGTGCTGTGTTACAAATCTGGTGCTTTCTAAAGAGTCCAGTAAGCAT
>NW_008360283.1:0-328 GCF_000622305.1 Nannospalax galili
CCACTCACGAAGATCTTGCTTTCGCCGTTCTTGCACCTCCCCTCGTGATCCAGTGGCCAACGGATCGTGCATAGAGGGAGCACAGACAGCTTGGAACGGAACCCGCCCGGGCAGCTGACAGCTGCCGGCAGAGCCGCCAGCATCCGGAAGACACGGAGAGCCAGGGACCTGCACAGCAGGGACCCGAACAGCAACGCAGTATGCAAAACCCGCGCACCCCAGCGGCGCACAAGAGACTGGTGCCACGCCAGCAGCTGGCGCTCTGAGATCCACGCATGCCCACATAATCCTAATGGGTTTTCCTTTATATGTGACTTGTTGTTTCTCT
>NW_008360284.1:0-855 GCF_000622305.1 Nannospalax galili
TATCCTGCAAGAGAATTATATTCTGCAATATTTTGTTGGTTCTTAGAGAATGACGCATTTAAAAAGTAGTCAAACATCTCTTGAAACATAATGCCTTACTAAGTCAAGATGACATCAAAACTTTAATGAACTTTTTCATTAAAAACATTTATATTACTGGCTGTACATTATTTTGTATAAAAGGCTGAAATATATCAGCTGAAAGATAAAATTTTATGTATGATGAAGCTTATTATTTATACATAAAATTTTATCACAGAAGTGACAGAGGTATTTTTAGCCACATTTACATGAGGTATATACGCTTTAGAATTTCACTTTCACATTATGGAAATATGCAGCTTCTGTGCTGTAATGTGAAGGTAATGACTATGTGGAACTGATGGTACAGCAGAATAGTGGTTCATGAGTAAACCCTGGCTCTCACTTAACCAAAAACATGTTATTTCTTCATAGTCTTTCTTAAAAATATATCATGAAAATCCTCCTTCTGAAACCATTCTTTATTTCTTCTACCATCAAAATCTCTCCTATATTCTTTCCTAGAACATATTTCAGTTTTCAACAGACTAAAATTTATTACTACTATGATATTTAATCATTCTAAAAACTTTTTTTCTTTTCTTTTTCTTTCTTTTTTTTCTTGTCTTTTGGAGACATGGTCTCCCTGTATCCCCAGCTGTCCTGGAACTCACCATGTAGACCAGGCTGGCCTTGAACTCACAGAAATCCATCTATCTCTGCCTCCCGAGTGCTGGGATTAAAGGTGCACACCACCACACCCAGCTAAAACATTTTTCTATTGCCAATAAAAAGGGATAATATCTATCTCTGAGTTTAAAGTCTTCTAAAACA
>NW_008360285.1:0-719 GCF_000622305.1 Nannospalax galili
GAAGACAATCTATACATGAGTGAAATTCTCAAACAATAGAAAATGAAATTACCAAACACAAACTATTTTTTCAATTTACCATAATAATACGCTAATGTCAATCGTTAGAAAATTCCCAGATAACTTTGCTATATTAGCCAGTGATAATAACAGGGACTTTTCTAGGGCTGATGCTCTGACCAGAAACAGACTCGCCACATGTGAAGTACTTGGGTTTCAAGGCAAGCCCAAATTGTCTGGGTGAAGATGGGTTTCCTGTAGTTTAGTCTGCCAGTGTCAAAGCACTGTGCTCATCTAGTCATAACAATTAGCATTAACAAAATACATCAGAATAAGTAATGTGCTACATTCCATAACAATTATTTTCCTCATTCTAAAAAATCTAGCATAGTAAATTCAGAAAGAAGAAAGGAAAATAGATACAATAAAAGTAGATAAATATTTGCAGATTCTAATTGCACAGAATGCCTAAAAGTACTAAGTAAAAAAGGAAAAACTGGTATGATAGTACAAAATAAAAATAAAAAGAACTTTAATAAAGCCTGAAGAACTAATTAAAAAGGTATTTTGAAAAAAAAATCCACCAAGAATAAAATTTACGAAGTAGCTAGGAATAAGAACTCTACAGGATTAAAATAAGGAAAGCACCACATTTTACTGAAAGAAACGAACTAGAACTATGTGAGGAAACTGGGATGCTTAATTTTGGTTGTGGTTGT
>NW_008360286.1:0-798 GCF_000622305.1 Nannospalax galili
AAGCCCATTAAAGAAATTCATTCTTTCAATTCTGTTTCTCTAGAATCACTCTTGGTACCACAATCTGTAGTAGTCAGGGTTTTCTAAAGAAATAGAACCAGCAGAATGAATATATATGAATAGAGATTTATCAGCTTAGCTCACAGGATAGAGTCTGAGTAGTCCAATAATGACTGCACTACACTGGAGAGGCTGAGAATCTGTAGTCGCTCAGTCCACAAGGCTGGATGTCTGAGTTGTCCCAATCTGGCACTGAAGGTCTGACGAATTCCAAAAGATCATCTGGTCTTCAGTCTACAGCAGCAAGATGAACTCACTAGCAAGAGAGAAGGCAAGCAGCAAAAAGCCAGGCATTCTCCTCTGCCTTGGCCTTTTATAAGGGCTGCCATCAGAAGTTAATAGGGTGTGTCTTCCAGCTTTAGATGATTCAATCAAGAAGATCTCTTTCATTTCAGTTATTCCCAGATCCAGTCAAGTTGACACGCAGGATTAGCCGTCACATTCCCCTCTCTCTGAACTCTCACCGGTGCCTCCTTTTGGCACAATTTAACTGGACTCCCATGAGTCAGGAAGCCCAATCACCCATCCTGAGACAGTTCTAACAGGCTAGCCTTCTGGAACCAGCATGGATGCAGAGAGAAGGAAGAACGAAAAAAGTTCCCAGCACAACCAGATAACTTTTTGGTGACAAACAGAGTCAGGTTTCCCATGATTTACCCATGTAATTCTATTCGTAATTTTTCAAGGACCTAATCTTGTCTCGAATTTTCTGTCCCCATCTCTTAAACACATCTAGAG
>NW_008360287.1:0-679 GCF_000622305.1 Nannospalax galili
TCCTCATTGGGAAAAGTAGACAGAGATAAGAGAATTTTACAGAACTTCCCATACCAGCCATCCTGAAGTGTACAGGACAGAAGAAACAACAAACAGAAAGAGAAAATGATTCATGAAAATTGTTAACTAACTTCCACATGTCTGTAATGATAATCACATGAAATCATGCTTGCATACTCTTAGTTACTTTTCTGTTGCTGTGATAAAACCCTGTGACCAAGGGAACTTATTTAGCTTACCCTCAGGAACATGCTTCCTCCAACATGGTCACAAGTTCAACTGGGGAGAAAACGCACTCAAACCACCACATTCCAGTTCCTGGCCCTCATAGGCTCATATCCATTAGTCCCTGGCCCTCATAAGCTCATGTCCATATAAAATGCAAAATGCATTTAGTCTTCAAAGTGTCCGTAATCTTTTCCAGTCTCAATGCTATTCAAAGTCCACAGTCTCTTCTGAGACTCAGGGCAGTCTCTTAACTGTAACCCTACAAAATTAAAAGACAAATTATGTATTCCCAACGTACCCTGGAACTGAATACTCATTTCCATTCCAAAAGGGAAGAACAGATGCATAGTGAGGAAATATTGAACTAAAACAAGACAGAAAACCAGCAGTGCAAAGACTAAATCCAGTAGTTCCACATATGACTTCTGGGACTTTACTTCCAAAGGGTTTA
>NW_008360288.1:0-1818 GCF_000622305.1 Nannospalax galili
CCTCTGCCTCCCAAGTGCTGGGACTACAGGCGTGTGCCCCATGTCTGGCTTCGTGATGGCTAATCTTTACTGTCAAGTTGACGGGACTTGGAATCAACTTGAAGACATATCTCTGAGCCTGTGAGGACATTTCTAGAGGTTTGAGAAAAACTTACTCTAAATGTGGGCAGCGCCACATTCCATGAAGGGATCCTAGACTGAACAAGAAATGGAGGAAGAAGCCAGCTGAGCATTCACATTCATTTCTCTCTACTTCCTGACTGCACAAGCAATGTGATCAGTCACCTCATCCTTCCACCACCATGCCATCCCCAAAATGATGGATTATATGTTCTTAAACTATAAGACAAATACATTCCTCCTTTCTTAAGTTTTTTTGTTAGGTATTTTGTCACAACCATGAGGAAAGTGCATAAAACTGATTCTGAAGAGTGGAGCTATTGCTATGACAGACCTGACCATGTAGTTTAAGGACCTTCAAACTGGTTTGTAGAAAGAATATGGGAAGGTTGGAGCTGTGGGCTACAAAAGCCCTAATGCTATAAGCAGAGTTTAATGGGCTATTCTTGTGAGAGTCTGGAAGCCCAGAATTTCAAGAGTAACATGCACAGTAGAAACCCAGCTCATGAGGTTTTAGAGGAGAACAAGGAATTATATTGGGAACTGGGCTACAGGTTATTTGTATTATATTCTGGCAAAGAGCCTAGTGGCATTCTGCTCATGAGAGCTTGAGGCTCAATTTTTTAAAAAATTGATTAATTTGTTTAGTGGAGGACATTTGAAGACAGCATTACATCCAGGCTGTGACATAGTCCCTCCCTAAAGCTCTAAGTTCTACAGCAAGAGAGAACAGAAAAATAAAATGCCAATTTTGGTAAGAAAAAGAACATAAGCAATTTTTAAAATTCAGACAAGTTAGGTGCAGAGACAGCGGCTGTATCTGCTTAGACATCAGTGTCATTAAAGAGAAATCTGTTCTTTTTACTAGGGCCAGAGGAAAGGTACCCCATTTGCTGTACCCACTGAAGGCTCCAACCCAAGAAAATGTAAATTCATTTGAAAAGACAGAGCCTGAATTGGGAATGTTACTCAACAAATTCCCTGGTCAAAAACAAAACAAAACAAAACAAAACAAAAGAACTGCTTAGGGAAGTATTTTCCCAAGTTCAGCTGCCAAGGTGCACAAAACCCACTATAGCCATGGTAGAAGGGGACAACATCTCAAGCTACATGCAGAGTGTGGCAGCAGCATCCATGTGGTGCAGGCATGCAAAACTCGAGAGCTGCTGGCTTGTGGAGGCTTGCGCCAAGGTTACAGAAAGCCAATGAGCTCAGACAATATGCAGTAGGGTTAGAGTCCCGCAAAGAGGTTCTCAGAGCACATTGTGTGAAGCTGTGAAGGCGAAGTTAATGGATACCCCGGGATGTTGGAGATGCCAGGATAATTAGACTTCTTCTGAGGAAGCCTGCAGGCATGGGGGGAAGCAGCCCAAGAGAGACTACATGTGCTGCAGGTAGAACTGGAACAGGACTACCCAAGGCTGTCGGGTCACAGATGATGCCAGTAAGAGCCTTGGGTGTCAGTCATAGAACTGAAGGATTTGGTGTTTGTCCTATTGGGCTTTGGTCTTTCTTTGACCTGGTTTTTCCTTGCTAACCTCCATTCCTCTCTTTTGAAATAGGAATGTTTACTCTATGCCAATTTAGAGTATATAATTTGTTGTTGTTTTAATTTTATAGAAGATCATAGTTAAGAAACTGCCTTGAGTCTCAGATGAGACAGAAGACTTTTGGACTATGTTGGGATTGTTAAGATTT
>NW_008360288.1:5308-5835 GCF_000622305.1 Nannospalax galili
AAAGCCTCCCAACTAAAAAAAGCCCAGGCCCAGATGGATTTACAGCAGAATTCTACCAGACATTTAAAAAGACCCCTCCACAATCAATACTACTTAAATTATTCACATCGATAGGAACAGAGAGATAACTCCCAAATTCCTTCTATGAAGTCAGCATCACTCTAATACTCAAACCAGGTAAAGACACAACCAAAAAAAAACTATAGACCCATATCCTTAATGAACATATATGCAAAAATTCTCAACAAAATACTTGAAAACCACATACAGACACAGATCAAAAAGGTCACTCACCATGATCAAGTAGGCTTTATCCCAGAGATGCAGGGATGGTTCAATATACACAAGTCAATAAATGTCATTAATCTCATAAATGGACTCAAAGACAAAAACCACCCACCCCCATTTGGCTGTTGCAAGATCCCGTTTGACGTAACCATTTGAAGTTCTGCTTTCTCACGTATAAAGCAAGGGTGACACTACCTATCCTTGACATTGAGAGGATGAAGCAGAAAGTGTACGTAAAG
>NW_008360289.1:0-382 GCF_000622305.1 Nannospalax galili
CATCTTTATGACAGAGAGGGCAGGTTAAACGAACATGTGTACGTCAGAGGCAGCAGGTGACACGACCATCTGCAAGTCAGAGGCGGCAGTGGACAGAGGCAGCAGGTGACACGACCATCTGCAAGTCAGAGGCGGCAGTGGACAAGACCATCTGCACGTCAGAGGTGGCAGGTGACAAGACAATCTTTACGGCAGAGGGTGCAGGTGACACGACCATCTGCACATCAGAGGGGGCAGAGGCACCACCATCTGCAAGTCAGCGGTGGCAGGAGACGCGACCATCGGCACATCAAAGGGGGCAGGAGGCACGAACATCTGCTCGTCAGAGGGCCAGGAGACATGACCATCTTTACGGCAGACAGGGCAGGTAACACGACAATCT
>NW_008360290.1:0-623 GCF_000622305.1 Nannospalax galili
AAACCAAAAAAAGTCCCAGCAAGATGGTGCAGAGTTAAAATTGCTTGCTACGTAAACCTGACAACCTGAGTTCAACCCCTGGAACTCACATAAAAAGCTGGATGTGGCGGCACACATCTGTAATCCCAGCACTCCTACAATGAGAAATGAAAAGTAAAGACAACAGAATTGCCGGGCTGTTCTCAGGCAAGTTAGCCTGAAGTATGCACCACGTTAGAGACATGATAGAAGGAAAGACTCGATTCCTGAAAACTATCCTGCGACCTCCCTGTGTACATCATGGCATCCACGCACTTGCACTCACACATCATATACACTAATACACACATACACGCACACAAATTTAAATAATTAACATTTTAAAGCAATACAAAATACCCCACCTTAAATTTCTAAAACTGCTATGAAAATCTAAGAAGTCCAATGCAGATATTATGTTTGACACTGACTCTGACATTCTAATTGGTATCAGTAAAATATGACTGAAAAATTTGTGCACCAAAAATAGACTAGCAAAGTACATATACTTCGTATAAATTGTTACTCTATTATCCTTATAAATTTCTAAGTATTTTTTAAAAAATATTTTATTATTTTTATGTGTATGAGTGTATTGCCTACAT
>NW_008360291.1:0-765 GCF_000622305.1 Nannospalax galili
CAGAGAAGGTTTTTGCCCAGTGTGTGTGTAGCTTTCCAACCATCACAAAGTACACATTCGTAAGTTGAACAGTTCTCACCTGGGACACCTGCAGTGCAGGGATGGGGACACCTGCAGTGCTGGGGACTGTGACTCCTCCAGCAGGGGCCATGACAGTGTTGAGAAGGAGTGGAGGGATGGTGAGGCAGGGCTTTCAGGAGGGAGAGGGGCTCACTGCAGAGCAGGGGGCTGTCCAGGCCTACACGGAAGGTGCTGAGCCCGGTGAAGTCTGGTGAATAGAGGGTAAGGCTGGAGGGAGGGGCTGTCCTTGTGATTCTTCCAGAAGAGTCTGGGCTTTATTCCAAGTAGACTGGGATTCCATTCACATTTTCTTTCTATTTTTTTTGTTAATTTTTATTATTTTTATTTTATGTGTATGTGTGTATTGCCTGCATGTAGGTAAGTGCACCTGTGTTGTGCAATGCCACGGAGGTCAGAAGAGGCTGTCAGATCCCCTGGGACTGGAGTTACAGACAGTTGTTAGCTGCCATGTGGGTGCCAGGATTCAAACTCGGGTCTTCTGCAAGAACAACCAGTGTTCTTAACCGCTGAGCCATCTCTCCAGCCCTCCCATTGACATTTTCAAGCAGGGAGTGATGGGGTGGTCCATGGTGTGATCACAAGATGACTCCGGCTGCTGGGTGGAGAGTGGGCTGATGGGGTGAGACTGTTCCGGAGACTGACTTGTCCAAAAGCAGGCTTGGTGTGGTCCTTGCTTCCTGTTTG
>NW_008360292.1:0-398 GCF_000622305.1 Nannospalax galili
TATCCAAGAAGATATTACAATCCTTAACATATGTGTACCAAATTCTGGTGCGCCCAAATTCATACAAGCAACACTACAGGACTTTAAGATACAGATAAACCCCAAGTCAGTAATAGTAGGCATCTTCAACATCCCACTGCCTCCATTAGACATGTCAAGTGGACAAAGAATAAACAGAGAGACGTCTGAATTAAATGATACCATACCTGAAATGGACCTAACAGTTATCTTTCAATTAGTTCACCCAAACACAAAGAATACACTGTTTACTCAGCACCTCATGGAACTTTTTCAAAAATTGACCACATACTGGGCCACAAAACAAACCTCAACAAATACAAAAATATTGAAATAATTTCATGCATTCTATTGGCCCACAAAGCAATAAAGCTCAAAAT
>NW_008360292.1:511-880 GCF_000622305.1 Nannospalax galili
GGGAATTCAATGAAAATGAAAATACAACACAATACAACCTCTGGGACACATTAAAATCACTTCTCAGAGCAAAGTTTATAGCTCTAAGTGGAGAAAGGGGAACGCTCATTCACTGCTGGTGGGATTGCAAACTCATGAGGCCTCTATGCAAAGCAATGTGGAGAACTCTTAAAAAAGAACCTACCAGCCAGGCATGGTGGCTTACACCTTTAACCCCAGCATTGGGGAGTTCAAGGCCAGCCTGCTCTACATAGTGAATTCAAGGACATATGGGGCTACAGGGAGACCCTCTCTCAAAAAGACAAAAAAAGAAAAAAGAAAAAAAAAAAGAATTTACCATCTGACACAGTTAATACCATTCCTTGGCAT
>NW_008360293.1:0-320 GCF_000622305.1 Nannospalax galili
TATTATATATATATGAGTTTATTCCCTGTTTGTATGTAAGTGTACCTATGTCATGTAATGCCTGCAGAGGTCAGAAGTGGGCATTGGATTCCCTGGAACTGTAGTTATGGACAGTTGTTAGCCACCAGGTGGGTGCTGGGAACTGAACCTGGGTCTTCTGCAAGAGCAGCCAGTGCTCTTAACCCTTAAGCCATCTCTCCAGCCCGCAACCTCCATACCTGTTTCAATAGTGGTTATTTCTAATAGATATAGGTCAGTTTTTGTTTTTGTTTTTTTTGGTCTGTTTGAGACAGGGTCTCCCTGTAGCCCCAGCTGGCCTA
>NW_008360294.1:0-848 GCF_000622305.1 Nannospalax galili
GGTTTCATTAATTTTTCACAGTGATGGAGAGCTAGCCAACACAGGCTTTAAGAGCTCAATTTGCTCAAACTATTCTATTGTTAAAAGTGAGCTCTACAGGTGCTATGTTTGCCCTCTCTTCTCTTCATCAATATCCTTAAATGTTTTCCATTTAAACAAAAGTAGTTTTTGAACTTACCCAGTTTTTCTGCTACTCTAATAATTGCACAATTTACTCAGATACCTAAAGTTTGTGTTCTTGCCCTTTGTCTTACTTTTCTCTTATGAGACCATTTTCCAATCTGTGAAAAGACTGACTCATTGTCAAATATAATAATTTTTTAAGTCTTGGAACTTTTATAAACTAGACCCAAGAAAATAAATTCTATTAAAATATTAGTAAGTAATCTTTTCAAATCTGTACTGTTACCTCTTTGTGGAAGAGTGTATCAGAAGGTTGCTAACCTAAAAAGATATGAACTATGACAGAAATTAATGTAATATTTGCCAACATATACACATAAGGACACTTCTGTAGATGAGACCGCTAAATAAATTTAAGGTTTTGGTACAAGGATATGTATTTGGAAGTAGTGTTGGGTACTTTGGAAGTAGTGTTAGGTACCTAAACATAATCCACACATTTAAAACATGGCATTTGATGCAATTTTCCCCAAATATTGTGAAAGTTTGTGAAATAGAAAAACAATCATAAAGCTTGAGTGATTTTATGATCATATGTAAGTACCTAAGATGGGGTAGATTTTAGTGTTGGTTTTAAGCTCGATGGGTGATGGGTTCTTGAATTATTGTCTTGAAACTAGTTTTTCATATATAGAACAGAGTAATTTGGCAAAAATATTTCCTTA
>NW_008360294.1:2312-4200 GCF_000622305.1 Nannospalax galili
AGGACAGTGCTCCCTGGGCTGGGAAGCTGTCATCAGGGACCATCTTCACCTTAACCCTGAGAGTTACCTTTCAAAGAATTATCTTTGTTTAACATGTATGAGCTATGTGCATCTTAATAGGCTAGGTGTGTTATTTTAGTACACACATGGTACACATTGATCAAATCCCATTTCTCAACATCTAGTAATCTCTAATTAATACTTATCTACGTTTAACTTCCACATATGAGAGAATATTCAGTATTTATCTTTCTGTCTCTGGTACATTTTACTTACTATAATGTGCTCCAATTCAGTCCATTATTCTGCACATAACAGGACTGCATTGCATTTTTTATAGTTTAATAACACTCCAATTTTCTTTCTCCCATGCTGAATATTATTTTTCCCACTGCCTTAGTCATTAGGATATGTAACCTACCTTTTATTAACTCCATGAAAATGGACGGATAGGTGGTAAAATTCTGTATATTAAGCAGGAGGTACTCCAGTTATATATTATGAATGATTTTCTCAGCCTTCAGAGGGCAAAGGGCTACTGTTTCCTAATATCCAGTGATGTTTGGGAGATGTCGGGCTTTTCTCCACTCTGGAAACATCATATAATAGATATGTTCATCTCTATGTTCTGAAAGTGTTATGCAAAACTCCAAGATGGTTTTGTTTGTTTTAAAATTTCTTGGGAATTTATGCCAGATCTTTATGATCTGGAAGCATATGATTTTCCTTAAATATTTTTTAAAAACTCCCTTTTATTTATTATTTTTATTTTATGTGTATGCGTATATTGCCTGCATATAGGTAAGTGAACCCGTGTTGTGCAATGCCCACGGAGGACAGAAGAGGCTGTTGGATCCCCTGGAATGGGAGTTACAAACAGTTGTTAGCTGCCATGTGGGTGCTGGGATTCAAACCCGGGGCTTCTGCAAGGATAGTGTTTTTAACCGTTGCGCTATCTCTCCAGCACCCCCCTTTGGGAGTTTTTGTACCACTACTTTAATCATTTCTTTCTCTACATTTAAAAAATATTTTGCTAGGCCGGGCATGGTGGCACATGCCTTTAATCCCAGCACTCGGGAGGCAGAAGCAGGCAGATCTCTGTGAGTTCAAGGCCAGCCTGGTCTATATAGTGAGTTCCAGGGGCTACAGGGAGACCCTGTCTCAAAAAGACCAAATATATACACACACACACATTTATGTTTTGGTGACATTTTTATCAAATAATTTCATTGGATTTTGAAACTTCTATATTACCCTTTAATTTTATTGTATTTATCTTCTATTTTTTATCTTTTTATTTTACATTGTGGGAGATAAGATCAATTCTGATGTTCTTTTCTGAAAAAGCAATAGTACCTGTTTTTGAATGTAAAAACCTCTCATTTTGCTAAATTTTTAAAACCTTCCTTTATAATGCATATATTTACTTTTATTCTTCCTTCCCCCCCCCTTTCTTATTTATTTTGTTCTATTCCTTAATGGTAGAAACTTTCTTAAATTGTGTAGAGTTTTGCTGTCTACACAGGGTTAAGAACGAATCAAACTCTTCTTAATGCTATCAATTATCACCCCCCCACACACACCATCACCACATTCTGGGGGAGAATTTGGGGAGCTTCAAGCCAGCCATGACCGTCCTAATACGATCATTAAAGCCTCAAATATCATATCCTTCAGAGAACACTAATTTTATAAAGCTGAAAAATACCTTGTTAACAAAAATGTTTTAAAAGCAATGATAATTTTAATATTAAACAACACTGAGAGTCAGTTCAGACAGGTATGAAACTGCTAAAGAACAACAAAAATAAATCCAACACCGACAGAACCATACCCAAACACCTATTCTAATTAGTACAAATTAGCTGTAAAAATGAAATAAGTATGT
>NW_008360295.1:0-2650 GCF_000622305.1 Nannospalax galili
AGGTTCACCATCTCATTAACCTACTATGTTTTCTGCCCATCTATTTAGCACGGCTTAAGGTGAACCTGGCTTCCTGGGGGCATTCCTGTGAAACTGGAAAAATGGTAGGTCTCCCAACACTTAGACTAGAGGTTTTTTTTTTTTACTTATAATATTTAATACAATGTAACTAACATACAAATGGCTATTATGCTGTTTCTTAGCAAACAATGAAAAAAGGAGTCAACACATATTAGAGGCAGACACTGGCTTTTCTGCGTATTTTCTGTCTGTGGTTGGCTGCAACCCAGGAAGTGGACTCTGAGAGAGTAACTTGAGTTGTAGACACAAACTAACACCCAGGTGTCACCATCTGTGGCTTCCATTAGATCCCTCGGTAGAGCATGTGTACAGGTGCTCTGTAATGTCCCAGGTGATTCTGCTAGGCAGTGAGGCTGAGGCCTGAGGATAGGGTGGTGGAGGAAAGAGCAGTGAGAACTTGTCCTGGTGGTCTTATACTGGATATAGTTCCTCACATGTCCAGAGACTGGGAATTCAAGACGGAGTTGTCCATAGGTTTGGTTTCCTCTGAGGTTTCTCTCTATATCTTGCTATGGCTGCCTTCTCCCCGGAACCCCATCTGGTCCCTCTGTGTTGTGTCTTCATCTCTAAGGATGACAGCCCTACATCCATTATAATTACATTACAATTATAGTTCGGCTCTCATTTTAACTGCATCGTCTCTTTTAAGACTTTATGTTGGGCTGGAGTGTTAGCTCAGCAGTTAAGAGCACAGATTGTTCTTACCGAAGATCCTGGTTCAATTCACAGCACCCATATGGTGGCTAACAACCATCCATTAACTGCAACTTCAGGGGATGTGATGCCCTCTTCTGAGCAATGCATGAGACAGGTGCACCTACCTACATTCAGGCAACACAGTCATATACATGAATTTCAAAAAAGACTTTATGTCTTTGTTTGATCACACTCAGGGGTCCTGGGTGTCTGGACCTCAACATATGAATTAGGAGGGGACACATATGACCCAATGAGTTGCTGTTGCAGTAGCTGGGGGGGTTAGTTAGATCAAAATTAGTTGGGGGTCACAGGGATAGAGATAGGGAGGAGGGAAACTGGGGTTGTTAGTGGCTAGGATGTGGGGAATCATGGTGGTCCCCAATCCTTCACATGGTCAGTGGTGCCATTGGTGGGTGGAGGTGTTGGCAGTAGAGAAGGGAGATCTGGACGGCAGGTTTTCCTTGTGACATGGATGACACAGAACAAACAGAAAGCCGGGAATCCTTTTCAGGTTCTATCTGCAGAAGAACGTCAGTCACAAGGAGGGAGTGAAATGAGGGTCTAGTAAAGAAATTGAAATGACATGAGCTACAGAAGAGAAAATGATCCTTGAATCAAGAAAGGAGTTATTGACAGACGCTTGGTTTGTTAACGAGAGGTCTAGCTTTCCTGAGTTCCTGGATTACTGCATTATACTTGTGAATTAAGTCAATTAATTCAATGCATGACACCTGTTTTGGTCCTGCAGCAGCCATTAATTATGCATTCTTAAGAAAATGAGGGATGACACAAGTCCTCTAAGTGTATAATTCCTATCTACCATGTTTAATCAGACAACTTTTCAGCTGTGAGACAGGTCTTTTTTGCTCATCCCGGTTCTGACCAATTAAACATTTTCTTTCATAATCATAACATTTCACACATGAAATATTTAAAAACAAGAGGACCTTGTTACCATTCTGCTTCCCTCTGCTAATTAATGCTGAATTTGAGTTATTGATATTATTATTTTGTCTTTTTTTTTTAGTATTTTGTTATTTTTATGTGTATTTGTGTATTGCCTGAATGTAGGTAAGTGCATCCTTTTCGTGAAATGCCCTCGGAGGACGGAAGAGACTCTCGGATCCCCTGGAACTGGAGTTATGGACAGTTGTTAGCTGCTATGGGGGTGCTGGGATTCGAACCAGGGTCTTCTGCAAGAACAGTCAGTGTTCTTAACCACTGAGCCATCTCTCCCGCCCCCTTATTTTGTCTTTTTGAGACAGGTCTCCCGTAGCCCCAGCTGGCCTGGAACTCACTATATAGACCAGGCTGATCTTGAACTCATGGAGACCTGCCTGCCTCTGCCTCCCAAGTGCGAGGACTAAAGGTATCAGCCACCACACTCAGGTGATCAGACCTCATGTAACCCTCCCCCCATCTCTCACCTCCATCCCTCTCCCTGCTCAGTCCACCGATCCCTTTCTTCCCAACCAGCCCGCTGAGAAGGTAGAAATGTTTTTATACCACAATTAGCATTTTTTAACAAAAAGATTTAATTCCTGTCAAGCCTACGTCAAATTTTGCACAAAGAAAATTTTCAATATAAATGCAAGAGTTTGTAGGTTTATTTTATTTCATTTTGTTTTTTTGGTCTTTTTGAGATAGGGTCTCACTGTAGCAGACCTGACTTAGAACTTGCTATGTAGACATGGCTGGCCTTGATGGATATCACAGAGGTTTTCCTGCTTCTGCCTCCTGAGTGTTGGGACTAAATATGTGCACCACCACACCCAGCTTGTAAGATTATATTATTTTTTAATTTTTTATTGAATTTTTGTTTATTTCATACAGAAAATCATCTTTATTACCTCCTTCTGCTTTGCACCCT
>NW_008360296.1:0-1483 GCF_000622305.1 Nannospalax galili
AACTTCTTCCACACTGCTCCAGAAAATATGGTCAGGATCTTCACAGCAACATCTAACGTTGTGGTGCCAAATCGGTCTTATTTACTTTTCTTTTATTCTGATAAACTACCATGACGAATTCAAGAATGAAAAATTTTTGGTTTATGATTCCAGAGATAAAGCAAAAAACGGCAAGGTAATCAGACAGGTATGTTGACAAAAGACAAAAGTTCAACGACGACAGTTTCAGTCACATACAGAGAGAATAAACTTCATGTTGGGGCAAGGGTATATATTGTCAAATCATAGCCCCAGTGACATACTTGCAACAATTTGGTACCCCCTAATCCTCTCCAAAGAGTGCCATCAACTGGAGACTGAGTCTTCCAATACATGAGCCTAAGGGAGACCTTCCTCATTTAAACCATCACATCCCCAGCTTTGCACCCATAGGATTGTGACTACATCATAATGCTAAATATATTTATTCCAACTTAAAGAGACTCCAAATCATTAACAATCTCAACACTGTTCAACTGTCCAAAGACTACTATGAGAGTCAGAAAATCTCTTTACTGTACTTCCCTATAAATTCAAAAGAGACAAATTACATACTTCAAACACACAATATCACATAACATACATTACCATTCAAAAAGGGAGGAATGGGGGTAAAGTGAAGAAAAACTAAAATGAAGGAAGACCAAAACAGTAGGAAGAACACATGCAAAAAGCCACAGCACCATACTGGATGTCTAAGGCTTTGGTTTCAAGGGAGGCTGGCTCCATTCCAACATTCTAGGTCTCCTTTGCAGAAGAATCATGGCTCTAACATCACCACTGTTATAGGGTTCCACATACCCAAGACATAACTTTCACAGCTTGGCACAATGGTCTTTCAGGGCCTCTAGTCCTTACTGTTGGGACGTTCTTCATGCAGGGACTCTCCTGTTACAGCAGCTCTGACTGCAATCGAAAAATCATGAACATCTCACTTTTGTATCTTTACGACTCCAAAACCAGTATTCGCAGTCATTTCTTTGTTTTTATTTTCATCACTGTCACTGTCTTAATATGAAATCTTAGTGTAGTTTTACTTTCCATTTCCCTGAGAGCTTAGGATTCTGTATATTTTTAAAGCATTTCTTACAGTAGTATTGCCTTTGCATTATTTCCATCCCCTCAAGTCCACCAGCAACTCTTCCCACATCCCCCATTCCCTCTCAATTTCTTGTCCTCTCCTTTAAATATTATTGATATATATTGATAATATTGATATATTATTGCACTAATTCCATGTATAGGTGTTCATGTGTACCTGTGTTTAGGACTGCCCACTTGGTATTAAGTAACCTCTCAGGCAACTAGTTCCTAGATAAAGCTGATTCTTCCTCCTTCAGCATCCATTAATTTCCTGTAGATTTTTCTCATTTCACAGACATTTTACTTCCTCTTTTGCAAGTTCCTCTTTTGAGAGTTCCACAAACCATTTTTTAAAGGAGAG
>NW_008360296.1:1607-2794 GCF_000622305.1 Nannospalax galili
CCGGGGCACACACACACACACACACACACACACACACACACACACACACACACACACACACACACACACACACACACACACAAACATAAATTCATGAAAGAAAATCAAACATAGGAAGTGAAAGAAAGTCTTGTGTAATGAAATCTTTAAGACACAGAAGAAAATATTTAAAATGGATACCAAAAGACTGGAAGAACTCACGTACTCATGAATTCGTACCATTAACATTTCAGAAATGGCAAGCCTGTGAAAATCAATGTACAAATTCAATGAAACACCTATCAAACTCCCAATTATTTACAAAACTTAAAGTTGATAATGAACCATAAAGGACCCAGGATTATCAGAATAATCAAGAACATAGAGAAATGCTTCTGGTACCGTCATCTGTCATTAAGGTTTATACAACAAAGTCATTTTAATAAACACAGCATAGTACCAGGATAAAAAGAGACACATTCATCTGTGGATGTGGAACAAAGATGATGACTGTAACACTAAGCCCTTGCACATAGACACATGATTTTTGACAAAGAGGCTAAAAATAAACATTGGAGAAACAACAGCACCTACACCGAATGGGGCTTTTCAAAGTGAATGGCTACATGTAGCAGAAGAAAACTACATCCTTATTTCTCAACCTCCCAAAAACTCAGCTGAAAAAGGATCAAGGAACTCGATTAAAACATGATACCTTGAATCTGACCCCAAAGAAACATAGCCAGTTTCTTTGCTAAAAGTCAAAATGTCCTTGGGCCTGTTAACAACATATTGTGTTCCTAAGGCAAAAATTTCAAAAGTATTTGGGAGCTTGTATATAATCCTTGAAAGATTTCAGGGTTACCTTTTCAGATGCAGTAATGTTGGAGGGGAGGGAGTGGGCATGGGTTTGATCAAAAAACCTTATATACATGTATGAAATTCTCACTCAAATTTTTGTAAAATTTTTTAAAAAGCCTAAAAATTAATGTTAAGGGTCAGGAAAGATGACTCAGACATTAAGATTATGGGCTTCTCTTGCAATAGACCAGGGTTTGATTCCTGGCATCCACATGGCAGCTAACAGCTATCCCTAATTTAGTTCCAGAGGATCCAATTCCCTCTTTTGACCTTAGTGGGCACTGCAGACATCGGTTCACTTATATGAATGCAGGCAATACACTCATACCCATAAAATAAAAATGATA
>NW_008360297.1:0-18534 GCF_000622305.1 Nannospalax galili
AAAAAGACCCCAAAGGAATGTAGCCAGTTTCTGGGCTAAAAGTCAAAATGTTCTTGGGCCTAGCCAGAATGTAGCCAGTTTCTGGGCTAAAAGTCAAAATGTTCTTGGGCCTGTTAGCAATATACTCTGTTCCAAAGGCCAAAAATGTCAAAAGTATTTGGGAGCTCGTATGTAACGCTTAAAAGATTTTAGGGTTACCTCTTCAGAGGGGGGAATCTTGGAGGGGAGGGAGTGGGCATGGATTTGATCAAAACACCTTATATGCATGTATAAAATTCTCAATAAAGTTTTTGTAAAAGTTAAAAAAATAATAAAAATTAAAAATTTTAAAAATTTAAAAATTCTTTACTTCACTGAGTTTTTTAGTATGGATGAAGGAGGGGGATACTTACCGGAGTTTGGGAAATTTACCATTGGTCACAACAGTGAAAATGACTCCCACTACCCCCAAGCCACTAACTGCCAATATTTCCTCGAAGAAGAGTGGAACCTCTTGAGTCTGTCTTCCATTTATTAGGGAATGTTGACAGATCCAGTCTTGTGCATGTGTTATGCACATAATCATACCTACTGTGTGTCTGTGGTTGCACTGTCCATGTTATATCCAGAGACAACTTTTACAGCACTCTTCTTCATCCTCCGTCTCTTATATTCTTTCTACTTCCTCTTCCATGATGTTCCCTGGGCCTTGGAGGAGTTGATATAGATGTCTCCCTTAGTGCTAAGCATTCAACAGTCATTTATTCTCAGTACTTTGGCCACTTTCGAGTCTCTGTATTAACTACCACCCTCTGCAAAATTAAGCTTCTTTAACCAAAGTTAGGAGCATTACTGTCTATAAGTATAAACATAAATATTTAGGAGGCATTTTGACAACAAATCCATTTAACAAAACAACACAAGTAGGTCCTCTCCCCAAGGTTCTGTGACCTCCCCAGCCATATGCTTTTGACATATGTACCAGTACCAGGGATGAATTCCCTTTTATGGAGTGTGCCTCAAACCCACGCAGAAAGTGGTTGGCTATACCCATAATAGTCATGCTACTATTTCATTAGTGGGCTAATCTTCCTGCAGGTTGGTAATGTAGCAATCAGTGTCCACAGCTGAGTAAAACTGCTGATGACTTTCCTTCTCCAGAAGCCTGTAAAGCACCTTTTTTCACTATGAACACTATCCAGCAGGGAGAGAGCTTCCAGCTCAGTTCCAGCATGGTTTTTCTGTGTTCTGAAATGAGAATATATTGTGTCTTCAGCAATAGGGTCTTGCCATCAGAGTTGTAATTTATGCCTAATATCCCCAAAACAAAAATAACAACTTAGTTAATTAAAAATTAATTGCCTAATGAATGCTTTTAAACACTTTGAATATGGATTCTTCATGTGATGTATAAGCAATTTGAATGAGAACAATTTAATCAAGTTGAAAGACATTCATGGAAAGCCTATAAAAATTTTTATATCAAAGAATTTTATACGTAATCAAGAGTTTTCATTTTGCTTTTGAAATCAAAGATGGACAACCTAGGATTTTTCCTTAATAACCATTAAATGAATTGCCATGCCATTACATTGTATCTTATGTTTAAGTAGAGCATCATAATTTGTAATGTATTTTTAAATATACGTGATTGACCTTCACAGTACCCTGGTGAATTGTCTGCTACACACTATGAAGAGTAAGAATTTTCCTGTTAAGAGATACTATTTCAGTTGAATCTAAAAGATTAATAGGCCATAATATAATACATGAAATGGAGGGGTAAGCAGGGAGGTACAGTGTGGAAGAGACAGAGACAGAAAGACCCTAGGGATTCAGAAGTCAGCCAGTCTAGCCAATTAGTGAGCTCCAGATTCAGCAAGTGACTGTTTCAGAAAATAAGGTGGAGAGTGACTGAGGAAGAAACCCAAAGTAGATTTCTGGCTATATGCATGCACTCATGTGGATATGCATACATTTACATACACACACACAAAAAAAACAAGTACACACACATATTCAAAAGAATGAAAAAAAGAACAAATCTAAGAGAGAAAATGATAGGATAAGCCACACATTGACAGTGAAGGTTATATTTGAATAAGAAAATAGAATTCACAGAATTTGAGTAATGATTTGATGAAGAATGAGAGATGCTGATTTAGAGGACTGAGTTGATAGTGAGTACCATCAAAGTCCTTGGGAACAGAAGAGGAATAGCAGATCCATGGAAATGAAGGGTAAGGGACAGAATTATATGGTGCTATCATTTGAAGAATCTGTATGAAATCCCCATGAAGAATTTACATTTGTCTAGGGAAGTGACAGAGGTAGGGTTTTCTCTAAAATCTATGGTCTCTCCAGCCATGCATATTTGGATATGTTTACAGGACCAAACATGAGTTCCTTCCTTTCCCATTGAACAGGCTTTAAGTCCAGTTAGATAGCTGTTGATTACCTCCAAGGTAAACGTGCCACTTCTGAAATGATAGTTTGCTGTGCTAGTTATTGTTGTGGTTATCAGGCTTTAAAACTGGGGGTGGATCATTAACTGATTTTTATCCCTTAGCAGATTGCATAGTACCTCTGAAATTATGACAGGTAGGCTTTAGGGAGGAGGCTTCCAGGTCAGTTTCAGCTCTATTACTCCAAACCCTGTGTCCAAAG
Organism: Nannospalax galili; assembly: GCF_000622305.1. NCBI lineage: Eukaryota > Metazoa > Chordata > Mammalia > Rodentia > Spalacidae > Nannospalax > Nannospalax galili. The sequence goes on from NW_008360297.1 coordinate 2,647, forward strand.
CATAGGCTATCTTCTGCAATAGAATCTAACCTTCAAGTTATGGAAGGAACTCGAGGACTGTAGCAATAGCCTGTGTTATTATGGGAGTCTCTTGGACTACCTTGACCAACAAATTGAAGGGAGCTGTCTCCTGTCTGGCATTATGTTCCTTGTTATATAGCCTTCAGCTATGCACATGCACTCGTGTACAGATATTGTATATGTAATTTTCTGTAGGCTTTTGAACTAATACATTTACTTCTGTGTTTTCACACCACCTAAGCATTACTTATCTCTCCTCTCTCTCTTTCCCTGTCTAACCCACCTCCCTCTCCAGTTAAAGTATCTCCATTTTCTTATGTCAAATATGTATCCTTATATTTATAGATAAGTATACCTGTCACCACTCATCCAAAAAACTTCTTTTTGCAATAGATAGAGACTATTACAGAGTTCCACAAGTGGTCAAACAGAAAATAAGTGGTTGTGAAATGCCCATTCCCTAAGTGACATATCTACAATGAAACTTCTACAGCTAAGGCTCAAGGAACATAGTGGAACAGGGGTAGAGAAAATACTAATGCATCTCTAAACTCTCACCAACAAAGCTTCCTCATAGAACAGAGGGCTATTAATACAGAAAGCCACAACTGGTCAAAATGTAGAGAATAAGAGACTGCAGAGTATGTTTCCCTAGATAGGACTCCTATTTTATACCTCACCCACCCATGGCTCAGGGACCACCCTTGTGAAAGAGAGGGCAGAAAAACTGTAAGAATGAGGGGTGGTGGGTGATACAAGGAAACAGTTTTTCAGGCTCCTAGGAATTTGCTCATATGAATCTACAGCAATAATGACAGCATGCAAAAGACCCATTCAAACTCAAATCAGACAAAAACCTAACACAGAACTAGAGAAATGGGCAAGCAGCCCCATCCTTAGTTGAGGAGCTATTGGTAGCTGACCATGGCTGGGTAAGGGAAAGTTGGTCTTCTCTAAGGGAGTGACAATAGATAGACTGATCAGACTCCAGTGGATGAACTTATACTGAGAGACATCTGGGGACACAAAGTTGACTTGATAGACCTTAACACATATGACAGAATGCATGAAATCTGATGATGGGGGAGCTTTGGATAAGGGAGGCACTCTAAATATGATTAAGATATGAAATGTGACATCCTGTTCTCCTTCTAGCCGTGGGCACAGGCCCACTTCTGCTCTTAGCACTACAGACCTCTGGACCACCCTCTTGGCCCACATCACCCACTTGCATCCTGATCCTTAGCACCCAGACCAACCCAATTCTTCAGTCTAGTTCCCTAGAGCCTTCACAGCTTGCCCCTACCTGCAATTTGCCTTTGCACACCTGAGAGCAGCCTTCTTCCCTGGCTGTCCCCACCTGCAACCTGCCTGGGATTTCTGAAACCAGCTTCCTTCCCTGGTAGATTGACTCTGCCCACTATGCCTTGACTCCCACAACCTGATTCAATCTCCCAGCCCCCACATCCTGTTCTCTTTCTGCCATGGACATAGGTCTAATTCTGCTCATGGCACCCTAGACCTCTGGACTACTCTCTTGGCCCACATCCACCCACTACATCCTGATCCTTTGCACCCAGACCAGCCTAGTTCTTCAGCCTAGTTCCCCAGAGCCTTCACAGCCTGACCTCACAACACAACTTGCCTTTGCACACCTGAGACCAGCCTTCTAGACTTGCTATCCCCAACCCAGCTTGCCTGGGATTACTGAGACCAGCCTCCTTTCCTGACTGCCTGAGAGCACCTGAATCCTCACTCCACCTGGCAAGCCTCCGAAGTTGCACTATGCCTGCTAAGGGACACAGAGCTTAGGAGGAAGCCTAAGAGCATCTGATCCTCATCTGACTTGAGGCTCTGTGAGAACTCCTGAGCAGCTAGATGAAAGCCATTAAGTCTCTCCAATATAAAATCAAAAGAGAGAATCTGAAGCCTAGACTTTTCATACCTAATAAGGAAACAACAAAGGCACATCAACTATACAAACAGAAACAGACCTAAACTCGACAAAAGAAGGTTTAGGTCTCACACAAGAATCAGAAACAACAAAAGCAATCCACATGCCAAAGACACAGTGAAAAAATAATAACATGAAAAGCACAAATAATATGTCCCCACAAAGTACCAACAGTCCTATAGAGGAAGGGTACAATGAGAACCCCCTATAGATGACAAAGGACACAGAATTCAAAAGAACAATTATAAACATGATAAAAGAAGTCAATGAATTTAAAGAACATGCAAAGAAATAAAAGAACTGAAAGAATATAGGTATAAACTGAGTGAATTCACAAAAGAGTTAGAAATATTGAAGAATACTCAGGCTGAAACAAAAAAGGAAGTGAAATACTCAATAAGCCAATTAGAAACGACAGGAGAAAGCCTCACCAACACAATGAATGAAATGGAAAACAGAATAACAAGACTGGAAGTTAAAGTTGACAAACTGAATCACTCAAGCAAAGATTATGAAAAATTTTAGAAAACACAAGAATGGAATATTCAGGAAATGTGTGACACCATGAAAAGACCAAATTTACACATCATAGGCATACAAGAAGAAGAATCTCAGGATAATGGTATGGACAGATCTTCAACAGGACTGTAGAAGAAAATTTCCCAAAATTTAAGAAAGACATGCCCTTACAAATACAAGAAACGCAAAGAAAATCAAATAGACATGACCAGAAAATAAATTCCCCACTGTGTAGCATAGTAAAAACACTAAATGTACATAACAAAGAGAGAATACGAAAGCTGCCAAAGAAAAGTAACAAGCCATATATAAAGGAAAACCCATCAGAATTATAGCTGACTTTTCAGAGAAAACTATGTAAGTCAGAAGAGCCTGACCCAAAGTATTCCCACTTCTAAATGACCAAGATGCCAACCCAGAATGCTTTACCCAGCAAAAATGTCTGTTATAGTTGAAGGGAAAAGAAAAATGTTCCACAAAGTAAATAGGCTAAAAAAAATCATGTCTGGAGAATGCCTGCTCCAACCTCCATCATAAGGGCTGCGATCTCAGCAGACTGCCAGAGAGTGCTTTTTCTGACCTCCTTCTGGCATGGGAGCTGAGAACTCAGGGGACTACCCAAGAGAGCCTGGATCCTGCCTCCACATGGTGGTGAGCTTCTTCAAATCGCACCATATCCAACTCCCTAACTGGGATTATGTGAGGCCCCTCCCACAGTGCCTAGAAAGACCTTTGCCCTTTTGTAGAATAAAGCTGAGACCTTAGCAGACAGCCTGAGCATGTCTTCTCTGACCTCCATCATAGGGGCTAAGAACTCAGCAGACTGACTGAGGGTCCCAAAATTGGCTTGCCCTTAGGGACTCTCCCAAATTTTGCTCTGAGTTCCCACTAGTAGGGGTCCAAATCTTAGAAAGAACTGTGCATCTACCTGACTGGAAACTGACTTGGGTTTCTATGGGAGCTCCTGAGTAGCTGCTCTGAAGCCATCAGTTCTCTCCAAAATAAAACCTAAGGGAACCTGAAACCTGGACCAACCAGATTTACATAACCAATAAGAAAATGACCAAGGCACACCAATAATACAAACAGAAGCAAACTTTAATTTAATTTTCATACCATAATCACAAACAATAAAACAAGTTCACATTCCAAAATCACAATGAAAGAATAATAAAATGGAAAGCCAAAACATTACGTCCCCACCGAACTCCACCAGTCCTGTAGAAGACTTCTACAAGAAGAACCCATTAGAGCTAACCCAGGACATAGAATATAAATGAACAATCATAAACATGATCAAGGAATTCAAAAAATTTAAAGAACACATGAACAAGCAAATCAAAGAACTAAAAGAAGATAACGATAAACTCCAGAATGAATTCACAAAAGAGATAGAAACATTGAAGAAAACTCAGGCCAAAATGAAGAAGGAAGTGAAAAACTCAATAAGCCAACTTAAAACAACAGGGGAAAGCCTCACTGCTAGAATGAATGAAATAGAAAACAGAATATCAACACTGGAGGATAAAGTTGAAGAATGGGACCACTCAAGAAAAGATTATGAAAAATTTTTTAAAACACAGGAAAGGAATGTGCAAGAGATGTGGGACACCATGAAAAGACCAAATCTACGTATCATAGGCATAGAGGAAGGAGAATAATTTCAGGTTAATGGTATTGACCAGATCTCAAACAGTATTGTAGAAGAGAATTTCCCAAAATTAAGAAAAGACATTCCCATACAAATACAAGCACATCAAACACCAAATAGACAGGGCCAGAAAAGAAACTCCCCACACATATCACAGTAAAAACACTAAATGTACAGAACAAAGACAGAATCCTGAATGGAGCAAAAGAAAAACAAGTCACATACAAAGGAAAGCCTATCAGAATTACAGCTGACTTATCAATGCAAACTATGAAAGCCAGAAGAGCCTGGACCAAGGTATTTCCAGTTCCACATGAAAATAGATGCCAGCCCAGAATACTATTCCCAGCAAAACTGTCTGTTACAGTTGAGAAGGAAAGAAAAATCTTCCATGACACCAATAGCCTGAGAGAATACATGTCCATGAAACAAGCCCTTCAATAAAAAGAATGGGGAAAGGAACAACTATACCACAGGGGCAATGAAAGAAAATAAATAAAGCTGTAATTGAGGAAACACAATATTAGACAAAGAATGCAAACAGCAATCAAAGGATGGCAACTAATACACATCTTTCAATAACAACTTTAAATAACAGTAGACTGAATTCCCCAGTCAAAAGACACAGGCTCTGTGAATGGATTAAGAAACAAAATCTATCTTTTTGCTGTCTGCAAGAAACCCATCTTACCTTCAAGGACAGGTACTACCTTAAGGTGAAAGCATGGAAAAGAATATTGCAAGCAAATGGCACTAAGAAACAAGCAGGTGTTGCAATTCTAGTATCTGACAAAATAGACAACAAATTAAAACTAATCAGAAGAAATAAGAAGGGGGATAAAGGGGAGGAAGGAGCTCGAGAGCGGTGAGACCATAGGAGAAGGGAGAAATGGGAGAAATGGGGGCACTTTAAATGAGAAAACCACAGTGGAAGGGTTAGACAATGTGAGAGATAAATAATGCTTATCTAGTTTTAAAAAACCAGAGGGAACCATATTAATCGAACAAACCACTGACAAATTATATATACAATGAGATCAAGGAACATAATACATGTCTAGGTAAGGTTTATCTAAGAATGTTTGGTCTTTGCCCAAGCTTTATCTACATAGCACATGGTAATAAAAAGTACCAGGCTGGTGGAACTAACCATCTTGGGTGTCTAACAGCCATACTTTGAGACCTATACTAATTTTATTAGAGGGACATAAAGGACAGTTTTTGCTCCAGGGTCTCCTCCCAAGCCCATATGACCCCTGAGGAACAGATCCTCAAATGACCTTAAGTATAAAAATCAATTGGTTTATCTGGGCCAACTGTATGGTCTTAAACACCCAAAAGGAAAGTATAAACAAAGATTAAAGGGATCAATATAACTCTTTAAGAGTCCATGTGTGTTGCTAAAAGCTACATAACAATGCCAGACAGGAGATACCTTCCTTTGAGTTGTGGCCAGAGTAGCCCAAGACTCCCAGACAGTAACCCAGCATAAAACTTGGAAAATGAACAGCAGATCCCAATCTTATCTAAATGAATATTGGCAACTGATTGCTGCTAGATGAGGAAGAGCTGATCTTCCTAAAACAAGGAACTCTAGATAGGCTGACTAGATTCAGTGGATGGACAGGCACTGGAGAATGGCTGGGGGCACTGACAACATGGTAGACAGTAACAGGGATTACAGAGTATATGGGCTCCAGTGGTGGGGGGGAGACTATGGAAGGGTGCCACTTGAGATGTGGGTATATAGATGAATAAGATTGGTTGGTATACTCTGTATGAAATACACAAAAAAATCAACAAATTTAAAAAATGAGTTATATTTGAGGAAGAAGCATAAAAATTTGCTTCATGTTAATTAGTAGAGGTGAAACACATTACCATTGAAATCTACCTCATGAGGTTATATCCATGCTTAGGCAGATCTCTGAAAGTAACTGACTGTGACTAGTAGTAATCAGATAAATGGATTAGAGACACATGTGCAAACATCTAAGTATTAGTAGCATTATAAATCAGCTTTTCTCTATGAAACAGTACATTTTAAAATGAGATTGAGATCTTTTTTAAAGGTTAAAATCTCATTCAATTTTATGTCTTATAGGGTTTATACTGAGTTCAATATTGTATAACTGCATTAATTCAACTATGAACCTAAAAATTTACAGCCAATATTGAAAGAGATGCATCTTTGCTCTGGAAATAGTTATTGAATATGTTAATGCTGTAATGAAATACTTCTTCTAATCATGAGATTATTAAATAAATAATTTTAAAAAGAAAAAGAAGGGTGACTTCATTTGATCAAAGGAACAATTAACCAAGAAGATATTACAATCCTGAACATACATGCACCAAACGCTGGTGCACCCAAATTCATAAAAACAACACTACAGAACTTTAAGACACAGATTAACCCCAACTCAGTAATAGTAGGGGATTTCAATACTCCACTGTTTCTATTAGACAGGTCAACTGGACAAAAAATAAGCAGAGAACTGTCTAAATTAAATGATACCATACACCAAATGGACCTAATAGACATCTTCCGAATATTCCACCCAAGTACCAAAGGATACACTTTCTACTCAGCACCTCAAGGAATTTTTTCAAAAATTGACCACATACTGGGGGATGAAACAAACCTCAAAAAATAAAAAAAAATGAAATAATTCTATGGATTCTATTAATACACACTGCAATAAAGCTAAAATCAACACTGGAAGAAGCCCTAGTCACTACATGAACTCATGGCAATTAAACAACACACTCCTAAACAATGAGTGCATCAAAGGAGAAACTAAGAAAGAAATAAAAGAATTCCTGGAATTCAACAAAAAGGACAAAACAGCATAGCAAAACCTCTGGGACACTTTAAAAGCATCCCTAAGAGGGAAGTTCATAGCTCTGAGTGCCTATATTAAAAAATTAGAAAGAGCCCAAATAAATGACCTAACACTGCAACTCAAGATGCAGGAAAGGCAAGAACAAATAAAACCCAAACCCAGCAGAAGAAAACAAATAAGAAGCATCAAAGCAGAAAATAATGAAATAGAAACAAAGAAAACAATACAAAGAATCAGTGAATCTAAGAGCCGGTTCTTTGGAAAGCTAAACAAGATAGACAGATCCTTAACTCAGTTAACCAAAAGAAAGGAAAAGCAAAACCAAATCAACAAAATCAGAGGTGAAAAGGGAAACATCACAATAGACACGAAAGGTCCAGAATATTATAAGGGAATGTTTTAGAGGCATATACTCTACTAAATTTGAAAATCCAAAGGAAATGGATCGATATCTAAAATCATGGGAACCACCAAAGTTAAACCAAGAAAAGATCAACAGTTTAAAAAGAGCCATAACATATAAGGAAATCTAAACAGTAACACAAAACTTCCCGACTAAAAAACACCCAGGCCCTCATGGATTTACAGCAGAATTCTACCAGACATTTAAAGAAGACCTCCAACCAATACTTCTTAAATTATTCAAAACAATAGAAACAAAGGGAGAACTCCCAAATTCCTTCTATGAAGCCAGCATTACTCTAATAACCAAAGCAGGTAAAGATACAACCAAAAAGGAAAACTATAGACCCATAACCTTAATGAATATAGATGTAAAATTTCTCAACAAAATACTTGCAAACCACATACAGACACACATCAAAAAGATCATTCAACATGATCGAGTAGGCTTTATTCCAGAGATGCAGGGAAGCTTCAATATATGCAAGACAATAAATATCATCAATCATATAAATGGACTCAAAGACAAGAACCACATGGTCATCTCAATAGATGCAGAGAAGGCCTTTAACAAAATTCAACATGCATTTATGTTTAAAGTCCCAGAGGGAATTGGACTGAAAGTAACATACCTCAACATAAGTAAAGGTATATACAACAAACCCACAGCCAACATTTTCTCCATTCTAAATGGAGGAAAAACTGGAAGCATTCCCATTAAAATCAGGAACCAGACAAGGATGTCCACTATCTCCACTCCTTTTCAACATAGTGCTTTAAACTCTTGTTAGAGCAATAAGACAGGAGAAGAAAAGTAAAGGCATACTAATTGGAAAAGAAGAGATCAAAACATCACTTTTTGCAGATGATATGATATTATACCTTAGAAGTCTCAGTAGTTCCACCAGACAACTCCTAGAACTGATCAACTCTTTCAGTATAGTGGCAGGTTATAAAATTAATCTACAAAAATCAATAGCCTTTCTATATACCAACAAAATGCAATTGGAGAAAGAGTACAGGGAAATGCTCCCATTCACAATAGCTGCAAAAAAATAAAAAATAAAAATCTTGGAATAAACCTGACCAAACACATGAAAGATTTCTACAATGAAAATTTTAAATCATTAAAGAAAGAAGACACCAGGAGATGAAAAGACATCCCATTCTCATGGATTGAAAGAATTAATATTGTTAAAATGACCATCCTACCAAGAGCCATTTATAGATTCAATCTAATCCCAATCAAAATTCCCATGACATACTTCACAGAATTAGAAAAAGCCATCCTATAATTCACATGGGAGCACAAAAAACCCCAGATAGCCAAAGCAACCCTGAGCACAAAGAGCGATCCAAACCTGAGTACATGCAATTTCAGGCACCTGATATTTGAAAAAGGGGCCAAGAATATTCACTGGAGGAAAGACAGCATGTTCAGCAAATGGTGCTGGCAAAACTGGATCTCCACCTGTAGAAGAATGAGACTATATCCTTATCTTTCACCTTGCACAAAAGTCAACTCCAAATGGATCAAAGACCTCAATGTGAAGCCTAAAACTCTGAAACTGTTAGAAGAAAACATTGGCAATAACCTACAAGATATAGGTGTAGGAAAAGATTTTCTAAACCAGACATAAATTGCTCAGGAAATAAGGTCAAGATTCAACAAACGGCACCTCATTAAACTAAAAAGCTTCTATACATCAAAGGAGGCAACCAGGAAAGTGAACAGAAAAGCCACAGAATGGGAAAAAATCTTCACCAGTGACACATCTGACAGAGGTTTAATATAATATAAGGAACTCAAAAAACAAAGAATCAAGAAACCAAATGACCCAATTAAAAGATGGGCTAAAGATCTAAACAGAGAGCTCTCAAAGAAGAAATAAATATGGCTAAGAAACATCTCAAAAAGTATTCAACATCATTAGTAATTAGGGAAATGCAAATTAAAACCACCCAAAGCTATCACCTTACTCCAATCAGACTGGCTAGGGTCAAGAGACCAAATGGTACCAAATGCTGGTGAGGATGTGGAGAAAGGGGAACGCTCATTTACTGCTGGTGGGATTGCAAACTCATGCAACCTGTATGGAAAACAGTGTGGAGAACTCTTAAGAAAAACTAAAAATGAACTTATCATATGACCTGGTTGTACCACTCCTTGGCATATACCCAAAGGATTCATCCTACTGTAGAGACACTTATACAACCATGTTTGTTGTTGCTCGTTTCACAATAGCTAAGAGATGGAAGCAACCTAAGTGGCCCTCAGCTGATGAGTGGTTAACAAAAATGTGGTATATTTACACAATGGAGTTCTATTCAGCAGTAAAGAAAGATGAAATAATGAAATTTGAAAAAAAAAAAAAGAAAGAATTTGCTGGTAAATGGATGGATCTAGGAACTGTTATCTTAAGTGAAGTAACACAGACTCAGAAAAATAAATGACGTATGTTCTCCCTCATATGTGGATCCTAGCACCGAATCCTAGCCTTTTAAATTCCAGGTCCTTTTAATAAGATGATGCTAAACAGCAGTCCCTTCTGCATGAAATAACTACCATTCAGGACTTCAGCTGAGCCTGATCCTGATCGCTAAACATTGTCACAACTGGGCTTGTTGATGGTTGTGCTCCTTCATTAAAGGAGGGCCAAGCAGTGCCAGTGGACCCTCACCACATTATCCAGCCACACTTCCCAGCCAACTCTATGTAATTTGACCCTAATCACACATGGCCTCCTGGATTTGGGGAGGGCTAAAGTATACAATCTACAGAAGGCTAGTTAGAGAAGGTATGACCCATGCTGGGTAAAGGCTATCCAGTGTGCATACCCTCAGATCATACATGCACCTCAGCAACCCCTCAGTTATCTCGGTAAGCTAAGCTCAATAAATTCGTTGGTTCCCCAGTAAAACTTTAATGAAACATTGGCTTGACACGAGACCCTTAAAAGGGAATATGCATTGCTTAGCATCCCCAGGAAAAGAAGTTTCACAACCAAAGGAAAATTTATTAATGCTATTATGTCTCATAATTATTTTTTTAATGAGCATGTAAAAGATGTTAAAAGGATATGGGAATGGAGATATTTTCCAAAATAAAAAAAAAAATGAGAAAGCCTAAGCAAGTGATAAAGGTCTGTTTAGGTTTGTTATATATAAAGGATGAGACAAAAATAATATACACATAATCTTAAAATTTCTATGCTCATAGTTTAGTCAACCAGTTTAAGGAACAAAATATAAGTCTAGCCAATGTTTATTTGAGAATATTTGGTTCCTTACCTAAGCCTTATCTACATAGCACATGATAATTAATAGTACCAAACTGGTGGAACTAACCTTATTGGAGGTTTAACAGCCATACTTTGAGACCTATACTAATGTGGTCAGAGGGACTTAAAGGACAGTTTTTGCCCTTTGCCCGCTAAGGTCAACCAAGTTCCAGGGGACTAAGGAACATCTCTCAAAATGTCCTATAAATGTGGTAAGTCACCTGTCCTCTTGTTCAGGGAGGACATGGAGACCCCATGAGATGGACTTGAACCAGTGTCCAGTTTACAAAGAGGAGGGTCAGCTTAGAGGAAATATCTCATTCATGCTTCCAAGTGAAGCCAGACATGGTCGAGTAGGTCCTTTGACTTATCTTCACATAGATGGAACTGGTAAAAGAAAGAAACCAGGATCTCCTCCCAAGCCCATGTGACCCCTGAGGAACAGATCCTCAAATGACCTTAAGTGTAAAAATTAATTGATTTATTTGGGCCAACTGTATGGTCTTAAACATCTAAAATCAAAGAATAAAGTCATCAGTATACTTAAGAGTTCAAGAGATTACACTTCCCAGACATTAGGCTTAAGTTTATACAAAAAGTTATTTAGACAATTATTTCTCATCGATGATTTTGTTCCTAACCAGAAAGTACTGCTCAAATCTTGGTCTCCAATACTGTAGTGCCCACTGTAGCTAAGGGAGACAACCAGCTATTGTTCTAAAATGATGAATAAATTTGTTTTCTCCCCCTATTGAGAAGCCTTTGAGAGGGAACTGACACTGATTCTAACCACTCCAACAGCTATCAAAATACCTGAAAGCAAATCCTGAATCCATTACTCTAGAGTCCAGCTTTGGAAGACAGGAAAAATGAGGAGGAACCCAATAGAGAGATGCTTTCAGGAGCCCTTGTCAAAAAATCCCAATGGACTCTCATATGAACATTTTAAAATTGCCGTGTTCTGACTTTTTTCTACGTTCCTGTCTACAACTTGTAATGCTAATTACTCTTGCCTTTACTTCTCCTTCACATCTCCTATTCACAATTCAAGGACTTTCTTTTCCCTTAGAGATAAGACTTATGCAATTTGGGAGTCTTTTAGATAGACTCACTGAAGGGGTACTCCAGTTACCTTACCCCACATCCCTTTTCAGCATGGAAGAAGCCAGAGCGGTCTGCAGCCCTATTCCCTATTGGCAATTTAGGTAACCTTGTAGAGGATGGTATGATAAGAATAAGAGGTTGGAATTGGCTAGGCAGTTAGGGTAAAAAGACCCCAAAGAAAAGTAGCCAGTTCCTTGGCTAAAAGTCAAAATGTCCTTTGGACTCTTAGCAACATACTCTGTTCAAAGGCCCAAAATGTCAAAAGTATTTGGGGGTTTGTATCTAATCCTTAAAAGATTTTAGGGTTGCCTCTTCAGAGGAGGGAATATTAGAGTACTCAAAAGACCCATAAAAATAAATAAATGAAAGAAGAAAAAAATAAAAGAAAAAGAAAAAAGTGATGGGGAGATATGGGAGGTATTGGGAGGGAGTGGGCATGGATTTGATCAAAACACCTTATATGCATCTATGAAATTCTCAATAAAGTTTTTGTAAAAGTTAAAAAAACAATAATGAAAGCTAAAATAAAGATTAGTAAATTTATTGCTAAAAGCCATTTAATGTCTTTAACTAAAATATTTGACTGCTTAAAAAAAAAAAAAAACCTATACACTCTTAAATTTGAAAACCTAACAGAAATGGATGTGAATTTAAAACTATGGGAATCACCAAAGCTAAACCAAGAAGAGATCAACAGCTTAAACTGACTCATAACACATAAGGAAATTGAAACATTAATACAAACACTCCCAACAAAAAATATCCCAGGCCCAGATGGATTCACAGCAGAATTCTACCACATATTTAAAGAATATCTATATCCAATACTACTTAATTTATTCAAAAAGATAGAAAGAGGGGGAGAACTCTCAAATTCCTTCAATGAAGCCAGCATCACTCTAATAACAACACAAGGTAAAGATATAATAAAAAAGATAACTATGTATCCATACCCATATCCTCAGTGAACATAGATGTAAAAATTCTCATCAAAATATTTGCAAACTGGGGTGGAGAGATGGCTCAGCAGTTAAGAACACTGACTGTTCTTGCAGAAGACCCAGGTTTAAATGCCAGCACCCACATGGCAGCTAACAACTGTCCGTAACGCCAGTCCCAGGGGATCCAACAGCTTCTTTTGTCGTCTGCGGCATTGCATGATATGGGTGCACTTACCTACATGCAGAAAATACACACATATACATAAAATAAAAATAATGAATAAAATTTTTAATTAAAAAAAATAGTTGTAAACTGCATATAGACACATCAAAAAGATCATCCACCATGACGAAGTTGGCTTTATTCCAGAGATGCAGGCATGTTTCGATATATGTAAGTCAACAAACATCATAAATCATATAAATGGACTCAAAGACAGGAACCACAATGTCATCTGAATAGATGAAGAGAAGGCATTTGACAAAATTCAGCATGCATTTATGTTCAAAGTCCTAGAGGGAATTGGACTGGAGGGAACATACCTCAACATAATTAAAGCTATGTACAACAAACCCGCAGCCAATATCATTCTAAATGGAGAAAACCTGGAAGCATTCCCATTGAAATCAGGAACCAGACAAGGATGACCACTATCTCCACTTCTCTTTAATACAGTGCCTGAAACTCTTTGTAGAGCAGTAAGACAAGTGAAGGAAATTAAAGGAGTACTAATTGGAAAGAAGAGGTCAAATTATTCCTTTTTGCAGATGATATGATATTATATCTAAGAGGTGCCCAAAATTCCACCAGAAAACTCTTAGAAATGATTATCATGTTCAGGAACGTGGCAGGTTATAAAATTAATTGACAAAATTCTGTAGCCTTTCTCTATACCAACAACAAGCAATTGGAGAAAGAGTACATGAAAACCTTCCCATTCACGATAGCTTTCAAAAAAAAAAAAAAATCTCAGAATAAACCTGACCAAAAACATTAAAGAGGTCTACAATGAAAATTTTAAATCTTTAATGAAAGAGACTGCGGAAGACACCAGAAGATGGAAGGGCTTCCCATGCTTATGGATTGGAAGAATTAATATTGTGAAAATGACCATCCTACCAAAACCATTTATATATTCAATGCAATCCCAATCAAAATCCCCATGAAGTTCTTCACAGAATTGGGAAAAGCCATCCTAAAATTCATATGGAAGCACAAGACCCCAGATAGCCAAAGCAACCGTGAGCACAAAGAGCAATGCTAGGGCGATTACTCTACCAGATTTCAAACTATATCACAGAGCTATAGTCATGAAAACAACATGGTACTGACACAAAAATGGACCTGTAAATCAATGGAACAAAATTGAAGACCCAAATGTGAGTACATACAATTTCAGCCACCTGATGTTTGAAAACTGGGCCAAGAATGTTTGTTGGAGGAAAGACAACATCTTCAGCAAATGGTACTGGCAAAACTGGATCTCCACCTGTAGAAGAATGAAACTAGATCCTTATCTTTCACCTTGCATGAAAGCCAATTCCAAATGGATCAAAGATTTCAATGTGAAGCCTGAAACTCTGAAACTGTTAGAAGAAATCATTGACAATAACCTACAAGACATAGGTGTAGGAAAGGACTTTCTAAATTGGACATCAATTGCTCAGTAATTAAGGTCAAGAATCAACAAGTGGGACATCATTAAACTAAAAGGCTTCTGTACATCAAAAGAAGCAACCAAGGAAGTGAAGAGAAAACCCAAAGAGTGGGAGAAAATCTTCACTAGTGATATATCTGACAGAGGTTTAACATCTAGAATATATAAAGAACTCAAAAAACAAAGAATGGAGAAGTCAAGTAACTCAATTTAAAGATGGGCTAAGGATCTGAACAGAGAGATCTCAAAAGAAGAAATAAAGATGGCTAAGAAACATCTTAAAAGGTGTCCAACATCATTAGCATTACGGAAATGCAAATTAGAGCCACTTTAAGATTCCATCTTACCCCACTGAGACTAGCTAAGACCAAGAGAACAAATGATACCAAATGTTGGAGATGATGTGGTGAAAGGGGAATGTTCATCCACTGATTGCAAACTTGTGCAACCCCTATGGAAAGCAGTATGGAGAACTCTTAAAAAACTAAAAATGAACCTACCATTTGACTCAGTTATACCACTCCTTAGCATATGCCCAAAGAACTCATCCTGTTGTGGAGACACTTGTTCATCCGTGTTTGTTGCTGCTCTTTTCACAATAGATAAGAGATGGAAGCAACCTAAGTGCCCCTCAACTGACAAGTGGATAATGAAAATGTGGTGCATTTACACAATGGAGTTCTACTCAGCCATAAAGAAAGACAAAATCAAGAAATTTGCAGGTAAATGGGTGGCTCTAGAAACTGTTAAACTAAGTGAAGTAACACAGATTCAGGGAAACAAAAGACATATGTTCTCCCTCATACATGGATCCTAGCACCAAATCCTTATGTGAGTATGTATCCAGACATAATTTCAGGAACCAAAATAATGAAAAGGAACCAGAGAGGCAAAGGGAAAGAAAGATCCTGAGAGAGAAGAACAGTAGGAAATAGTGTAAGAGTGAGACCACTGAGGACAAGTCAGCCTTCGGGTTGCAACAGCAAGAGGTTTATTTAGTACACAGGTACCTGTGGGCACAAAGTCTCCTCGGAGGACTTGCACGCCCCCATGCTGGGTTTTGGCACTTTTATAGAGCAGAAGCGGGGTACAGAAGCAGAAGCATGGTTATTGGCCCATTCAAACGAGTACAAAGCATGAGGAAGTTAAGTTGCTAAATTCTGGGTGGGTGACTTATGGTACAGATCTGATTTCCTGGTATCGAGCCCCGGGGATTGCCAGATGCAGATGGCTTGACCACTACGTCCTGTTTTTCTGATAAGCTAGTTTCTCAATGCTTGACCTCTTGTCACGCATTCCTATCAGGTGGCCTCATGGCGCCTAGGTTTTTCAAAAGGATCCCTGGAGATTGTTGACTGAATCAGAAAGCTCCACATTTAGTCAGATGCCTTGTATCAAAAACAATAGTAGAGAATGACTGAGGAAGCCACTAAATGTCAATATCTTGTCTCCACACACATGCATATACATATGCAATCATCTACTGACCTGTAGACATACTGGAGTATCTA
>NW_008360297.1:21483-25258 GCF_000622305.1 Nannospalax galili
GGCGGGGTTGGTGCTCCGCGTCTCAGGGATACGTATCCTTCAGATGTATATTGAGCTCCAAAATACCGGGCACCCCAGACCATTGGGATGCGGTCGCGACCAACACAAATACACAGAATACACACAGAAAAACAATTTACTCAGATGTGCAGCTCGGTCAGGTGACAAGGGGAGTCCACGTCCCTTGTCCAGACGTCCAACAAGGGGATTCCACGTCCCTTGCCTGGACGAGATCCACGAATACAAATGAACAAAAAGTTCTACGGATGTGGATCTCACAGACCCTGGGGCGTCCCCCAGGCCGACAGGCAAAGCTCAAAGACCGTCATCTTGCTCTTGCACTGTCCAAAAGTACAGACGAGATCTCAGATTCCAAATTCTACAGATGCTGCCTAACAGGATCAGACAAGACAGACAAAAGACAGACAACGCAAGACACTGAGGTTGGCCGGCCAACTCACCTCCCCGAAGGGACTGGAGTTGTCCTGGTGGTTCCCTCTGACCGGCTGATCTCGGTGGGACCTCCAAATGTAAGAGTGAGACCACTGAGGACAAGTCAGTCTTCGGGTTGCAACAGCATGAGGTTTATTTGATACACAGGTACCTGTGGGCACAAAGTCTCCTCGGAGGACTTGCGCGCCCCCATGCTGGGTTTTTGCACTTTTATAGAGCAGAAGCAGGGTACAGAAGCAGAAGCGCGGTTATTGGTTAATTCAAAAACACACAGAGTAATTTCAAAAGCACACAGAAATATGGGGTAAGGGTCGGGGCTAAGGGGAAGTGGGATTGCTAAATGGGAGGTGACCTCAGGGACACAGAGGTTTTTCTCCTGATTTCCTGGTATCGAGCCCCGGGGATTGCCAGATGCAGATGGCTTGACCACTACGTCCTGTTTTTCTGATAAGCTAGTTTCTTAATGCTTGACCTCTTGTCAGGCATTCCTATCAGGTGGCTTATGGCGCCTAGGTTTTTTCAACAGGTGTTACTAAGGGAGAAATGAATAAAACTGAGGTTATTTAAATGGGAGTTAGGGAGGGAGGGTTATATAAGAAACCTTGGGGATAAAGGAAAAGGAGCTCAAGAGAGGTGGGACCATAGGAGAGACCAAGGGAGAAATGGAGAAAATGAGGCCACTTTAAATGGGGGAAACAATGGAGGAAGTATTACACAGTGAGGGGGGGAGAGGGAGAGAGAGAGGGAGAGAGGGAGGGAGGGACAGAGAGAGATAAATAATGCTTAGCTAGTTTTACAAAACCAGAGGGAATCATATTAGTCAAGCAACCTAAAGACAAATTACATATACGTTATCTCTACATGAGTCCATGTGCATACCTAAAGGCTACAAAACAAGAAACAGTGCCAAACAGGAGAAACCTTCCTTTGAGCTGTTGACCACCGTGGTTCAACAGACTCCCAAAATTACTCATACTGTTGCCTCAGCCCTTGATGGCCTCCCAGAACTTGAAGGTAAGACCCTACTGCTGAAGACAGGGCATACTTCTGACACAGATTTGGAGCAATAGAGTGGATGATTACAAACTTTTGTAACTGACTGTTTGCAGTTTGCAACTGACCTGAAACTACTTCCCCTGAAGGCTAGCTCTCATAGCTTTGGAGAGCACTATGACAGTGCCAAGGGAAAACATCAACAGCTTCAAGACCAAGACCAGCTTCAAGACCAAATAACCACATCAATGGCCAGCACAGCATCTGTAATTGGTGCAGTAGTGGCACTTTTATCTTGGTGGCAGTCAATGGCTACCTAATTGGACTAAAAGCCCACTCAATAGGAGGAAACCAGTGTGGTACTATAAATATAACCAAATACCCATGGCTGGAGTTGTCATAGGTCTTAGAGAAAACCCTAAACTAATGTGATTTCTTACTATGTGCAAAATGTGTATCCTTATATTTACAGACATCCCAGTCACCAACTCATCAAAGAAGCTCATTTTGCACCATTCGGAGCCTGTTGCCAAGCACACACAGACATTGTCTATGAATTGCCCAGGCCTAAGTGACACATCTTCAATGCAACCTCTACACCTAAGGTTCATGGAACACATAACAGGGGTAAAGAAGAGGACATTAATGAATCTCTCAGTTTCATTAATGAAGCACCCTCACTCAGCAGGGAGCCAGGAACACAAAAGATTACAAAAGGCCAAAGTGTAGCAATCAAAAGTCTGCTGAATGCTGGTCCTTGGGCAAGGACTCCTTTATTAAACTTCACCCACCCAAGATTCAGGGACCACCACAGAAGATGGGCAGAAAGATTCCAAGAACCAAGGAGGAGGTACATGTCCATATGGAAACAGAGTCCTACAAGTTCCTGGAAACCTGCTCATATGATTCTATGTCAGCATACACAAGGCCCATGAAAACTCAGGCAGACAAAAACCCAGCATAGAACTAGGAAATGAACAGCAGACCCCAATATTATCTGAGGAAATATTCACAACTGATTGCTGCTAGGTGAAGAAGAGCTGATCTTCCTAAAACAAGGGGTTCTAGATAAGCTGACTAGACTTGCACTGGGGACACTGACAACCCAGTGGGCTTTAACAAGGCTGACAGAGTATAGGGTGCCAGTCGGGGGATAGTAATGAGAGGGTGCTAATGGGGACAGGGTATAAAGATGATTAAGATTTTTTAAGATCATCTATATAAAATACATAAAAATTCAATAAAAACAAATTTTAAAAAGATGTGTGAAATCACAAAAATTCAATAAAATATATACATTAAGAAAAAAAGAAATCCCCATGAAGAGGTTTATAGGCTATTGTAAAGAAGAAATTGGAGATTGAGAGACATATCTGGATTTACGAACCCAGTGGCCACGCTTTCTCTTCCTGAACATTTCCCCCTTAGGAACGGCAAAATAATATCCTAGCTTAAGCCCCCTACTATGAAACTATAGGTCAAGCTCAAATGTAGAAGAGACAACAGAAAACAGAAGTTCCATTTTTAAATAATTTTTGAGACAATATCTTAGTATTTACCCCACCCCCACCCCCCACCATATCCTCCAGTAATGCTGCAATTACAGGTTTGCAGATTCAGTGTGCTGTGTCTACAGGTTTGCATTGCCCTCCTATCTGGCTTGCTATGCCCATTTCTGTGACTCTAAGAAATTTATAGGAAATTCAGTTCTGGTGATGGTTAATTCAGCAGGGTCTTAGGAACAACCTGGTGGATTGTTCAAATGTTCAAGGATATTTATTTCACAATGAGAGAATGTGTTTCAAAATGAGTTTAGATCCAGTTATGGCTTAGAGAGCTCAATCAGGGATTGACTGAGAGAAGATCAAGCAGGCCTTCATTAAGATTAGAATTTCTGGGCTGGAGAGATGGCTCAATGGTTAAGAGTTCTTGCTACTCTTCCAGATGGTCAGAGTCCAGCACCTATGCTGGGTAGCTCACAATTGCCTGTAACTCTAGCTCCGGAGGATCTGATGCCCTGTTCTGGCTTCCTGGGGCACCTGCACACATGTGGCATACACACATAGGTAGATGATTGATTGTCAGATAGATAGATAGATAGATAGATAGATAGATAGATAGATAGATAGATAGATGATAGATGATAGATAGATAGATAGATGATTGATAGATAGATAGATGGTAGATAGATGATAGATGATAGATAATAGATAGATGATAGATAGATAGATAGATAGTAGATAGATAATAGATGATAGATAGATGATAGGTAGATAGATGCCTATAGATGATAGGTGATGATGATAGATAGATAGATAGATAGATAGAT
>NW_008360297.1:25483-102899 GCF_000622305.1 Nannospalax galili
ATAGATATAGATAGATGATAGTTGATAGACAGAGTGCTTTTAAAACAAGGATTTCATAGAAAGAGGGGGACTCAGGACCTCCTTCTAACTGCATAGGCATCACTGCTTCATAATCTCGTGTTTTTCTATGTACTTTACAAAATAACACAGACGTGAAAACATACAATGGAACATTTTATGAGTCATAAAAGCGACAGTGCAGTCTCATGAGAGGATGCAACTTACTATTTGAATTTAAGGAACCTATTTTGTCGATCTATCCATATATTTAAAAATAGAATTCAAACATTAAGATAAGTATCTTACACCATGTATTTCCTCCATAACTATTAATACCCTTAGATTTTAGAATAAAGGCACTATACATATGAAATATACATACAAAAATGAACTGTAACTATTCTTAATCAATTTAAATGAGTATTAGTCAGTTGATTAACTTTCTGTCCCTTTTCTTCTTCTTGCCATGACCTTCACTTAATTTTTCTTCCATTTTCCTAATGTTTTCATGTCTTAAGCTCCAACTTTGTTGACTCATATATTGTACACATACGCATTTCACATAGACAGCATCACCATGAGCTCACAGGACCACAAGCTTAGTCTTCTTCCATGCCAGCATTTCACACTGCACCACCTTTCCCATGCTGCAGTTGAAAGAAGTGGAATAGTAAGCGGAGTTGGGCAGACCTAAAGGCCTTTCTTGGTTGTGTTTTGTGTATTTATTCGAACCTGGAAAGAAATGAGATAGAAGTGAGCCTAGAATCTTCTGGGGCGAATATAATAGCTTATGCTGCAATCTCAACGTGGGCGGCTTAGGCAGGAGGATTGCTGCCAGTTCAAAGCCAGCCTGGGCTACCTAGGCTCCAGGCCTGCCTACAGGAGATTAGATAGATAGATAGATAGATAGATAGATAGATAGATAGATAGATAGATAGATAGATAGATAGATGATAGGTAGGTAGATGGACAGAAGATAGATAGATATAGATATATATAGATATATAAAATGTTTCAAGATACAATGTTTCAGTTGTACAGTAGAAATAAATATTATATGAGGTGAATATTTTAATTAGCTGAGTCAGTCATTTGACATTCATATATATACATATGTATAGTAGCATCATTTGTGCCTCATAAATATGTGCCATTATAGCTTCTCATTGTCCAATACAATATTTTTTTGGTCTTTTTTGAGACAGGGTCTCCTGGTAGCCCCAGCTGTCCTGGAACTCACTATGTAGACCATGCTGGCCTTGAACTCAGAGAGATCAGCCTGCCTCTGCCTACCGAGTGGTAGGATTAAAGGCGTGCACCACCACGCCCGGCCCAATACAATTTTTAAGACTATAATTTTTTTTTTTTTTTTTATCTTTTTGAGACAGGGTGTCCCTGTAGCTCCAGTTGCCTGGAACTTACTTTGTAGACCAGGATGACCTCGAACTCACAGAGGATCCACCTGCCTCTGCCTCCCCAGTGCTGGGAATAAAGGCATGCGCCACCACTCCGGGCTAAGACTATAATTTTTAAGACTATAGTTTGCAACCAGAGAAAGAAAAGGTCTCCTCAATTGTTTTCGATCAGTTGAAGATTCAATCCAGTATCTGGGGCTAGTCTCCTTTAACTCCCTGGGACCCCACCCTAAAAAAAAAGCTGTCCCTGAAGTTTTCAATATGGAAGATATGGTCTTAGGTAAGGGAAGAACTGCTAGAACTAGGGCATTTTTCATGAAACTGGATGCTGTATTCCAATCCTGTGCCCCTGTGCACACAGAATCTCTGCCCTGGACTGTAATCACCTGCGACATCTGCAAATGCATAGGGGGCGAGGGGAGGAGGAAGAGCGGATTCCCTTACCTTGTAGGGTCCTGTGGCATCCCTCTCTGAGTTCATTCTATCATCCTGAAGAGGGGGACTGCTTGCCATACTCTGAGGCTCACATCTCATGTCTCTTAGAGTTGTTTCCATACTATGACCGTGCTGCATATAAAACTCAGGTTTTTTTTAATTACTTTTTATAAAACAACACAACATATTAGAAGTCTAAGTGGTTACAGCTACATAAATGGAGACTAAAATTAAGATATGGTATTTGGGAAGCCAAACAACGCTGCAGAACAAATGGAACTGTTTTTTAAAAATACAGCTGTCTGCCCACTTAGTACAAGCTGCTTTGCCAAGGCGCAAGATTTTTTTTTTCCTAAATACAAACGGATAAGTTATCTAAAACTGAATATTGTCACCAAGGAGACCTCAGGGGCTCAGTAAGTAGCTGGAAGGTTGACTGAAGCAGAGAAATGGCATCCTGACCCCTTAGGTTGCCGGAGATTGCAGTGTGTAGACTCCCCACAGTCTCAGTGGGGAAAACCGACCAAAGATGTGGAAATACTTTGAAAGCCCTCAGAGGAGGTCTCTCCGGCTGACAAAAGTGAGTAGTCGGGAACTGACTTTTGTCCCTGCTTCATCCTCGGAAACTGAAAGAACCCTCGCCGAGCTGGGGCAGACACGCAGCGCAGTGCGCACTGCGGCCGGGGAATGTGGCTCGGCGCTGGGCTGCCGCAGCGCGCCTGGTCCGCTAGGCTCCGCGCTCCGGGTTTGCACTGTCACCGGCACCTGGCGGAAGAGCCCTGCGGGGAGGGGCAGGCCGCCCACGGGGTCCCGGGAGTCCCGGGAGCTCGCCCTCTGTCTGCGGAGCCTTCCCGAGGCTGGCCTGGAAAGCGCGTTCCTGAGCTCTGGGCCCACCGGATGGCTTGGAACTTGGGGCGCTCAACTAAGCGAAACGTCTCTAGGTCGGGCTTAGTAGCCTCAAATGAGCTGGAAGCTGGTCGCCCCCATCTGGAGCCAGTTGCCTCAGTGCAGCAGAGAATGCAAGTCGGTGTACAGCGGGTTTGGGCCACAAGAGGCGCTCTCGGTGTCCGCAGTACCAAAAGGTCCAGGGCAGTTTTCCTGAACACGACTCGGGGGTGTGTAAAGAGCCTGGGCAAATTGTAGAGCTCTCTGCTAAGGACAGCATTGTTTACATAGGGTCCCCAGGACTTCCTTCCCCTGAAAATAAAGCCCCCAAACACCCCATGAAACCCCAGAGGGATTTTTGAGAACGCCAACAATACCGGAAGCATAGGGCAGTGCCTGTTGGTGGGTGGTGACATGAATAACCCGTGACTCAACTGAGTGAATGGGGAAAAACCATCAGTTGGGAAGGACCATCTGAGAATCTCCTGGCTCTCCCAAGTAGGGAAGCCACCAGCATTTTATTGGACACCCATCTTTGCCAAGTTTTCTAGGCTTAGGCACGGCTGGAAAACACAGCAGTTCAAGGACACCAACGGGGGCTTTATCGCGAAGGCCAACATTGAACCTTCAGCTCTGGATCTAAAGGACTATAACTACTTTCCCTCTACTCCTTCCCCTGCGAATGCAAAGCATATCTGATACATATTTATTTATTGTAGGCGGAAGACACTTATTCAGCATTCGTTGATGGTCACCAAGGTTCAGAGGACTAGAAACCTCGGGTCCAGCTCCCTACAATGCACATTGCTCCTACATCGCCCTGGACCCATCCAGCAGAGAAGCACTGGCTCCCATTCTCCTAGCGTTACTCCCTGGGTGAAATGGCCCAAGGCAAAATAAAAATAGCAGCTATTTGTTCTGTCAGTGATTCAGGGAGAGATGCCCAGGGCCTCTCCGAAGCTTTCTCCCGAGGTTTCTGCAGCTCTCTCCTTCACCTTACAGTCTGACACCGGCTAGCCAAGGCGGGTCTAGGACAGAGCGGCGGGAAAAGCATCTCCACGTGTTCTGCCACCTCTAGCCCGGGCCTTCAGCCACCTGGTTCCGGAACCTCGGTGTTCACCATCGTCTGCCCTCCCTCGCGCCTGTCCAGGTGCGGGAGGCCAAAGCTAGGACTTCTTTTCCCAATCTCCTTTCCAGTGTTTGCAAAAATCTGGAGCCTCGGAATCCACCCGCGGAAACTCCGAGCTCTCCATCTGAGCATGCGCCATCGCCAAGCTGCTTTTGGTCCCAGCTCTCCCGCCTGGGCTGCAGAGCTGCGGGAGGGGGAAAAAGAGGAACGGGAGGCGGGGGAGCCTGCGAGGCGGAGGCTCGTGCGCCTGCGCATCCAGCTTCAGGGACCCTAGGTTTTCTATGGGATTCCCAATCTGCAGCAGAGATTCACCCGAGCGTGTTGCCGCGGCGGCTGGGCTTGCAAGGCGCGATCCAAGCGAGATTTAAGCAGCCGGAGCTCCTAGAAAAAGAGAGCGAGAGAGAACCACTCACAGACGGTTTAACTGTTTGCCCGAATTAAATATATATACATATATATATTCTTAAAAGAACTGTTGAGTTTTATCATTTTCGTTAAGTGACCGTGCGCAGCGCTATAACTGTAAGTGGAAAATACAATCTTTGTTGCATTTCTTTTGCATGTGTAGTTCAGCAGATTGTCAGGAAAATGCTTCGGCTATTGTCACATATTTTGCTTTGCATAGATGCGTCTGAATGCATGGTGACCACTGCCTTGGTTCATGCTTGGAATGTGCTGCTGGTTCATGGGGGACCTTTTGGGATAATGGGTGGAGGAAGGAGGAGTGTTTATGTGCGGCGTGTTCGGGGACTGTCAGCTAGATTTATTAAGATAGGTGAAACTGGAGTGTTTTTTTTTTTTTAAGTTTAAGACTATAAATAGGTGGATTTCCTTAGACAGATTTAAGTAGCTAATTAACAGATCGTGAACTTTCCCGTTTGCTGATAAAACTATTGAGCAGTCAAGTAGTAACCTGTCAGGCGTGGGGTTAGTGCACCATTTTTTTCACCGTGGAGGAGCACAAAGGTGTTTGCTAAGTAAAACTGAGCAAACGAGATTGGTGTGGGCATCATGGTTGCTAAGCGGGATGTTGGTGTTTAAAACCCAAGGAGTTAGGCGCACCGTAAGTGTATTTCTTAGCACTTAGGCATGATAATTTTTTGGTTTTGATTTTTGTCATAATGGTGAATGGTTAAGAAAGGGAAAGCTTTTGGACCGCACAGTAGATTTTGAACTGAGCCAAAAGAGACTGAATGGGCACCCTCAGACCCTAACTAGTTACCTGCCTCTGCATTCCGCATTCGCCTTCCGGAATGCAGAGATGAGAATCTGCAGCCCCAGGCGTGTTACATTTGGTAGTGTTGCTTTAAAGGGGAAAAGGTCGTCTTGTGTTTAGAGTTAAAATGGGTTGTTTCTTGCCCGGCAAGTGGAAGAAGGGTCTTTGCAAGGTCAAACTCTGTGCGTGGAAAACAGATACTGAAGAACGCCCTCCAGGGTCTGGGAATGTTATGGGGAGAGGGCAAAGAGGCGGGGATACTCTTGACAGACAAGAAGAGAGGAAAAGCTCAGCTCTGCCGGATCGGTGCCCTGTGAGATACCAGAGTGGGAATCCATTTTTCTGGAGTTGCCCTCCTGTCTATATTTTGGAGATGAAAATGAGCTGGAAATGCTGGTGGGTGTGGAAAATACAAAGTGTACACTGTCTGTGTGCAACTTCCCGTTTGAACGCAAGAGAAGTCATGGAGTTTTATTTCTACATAATTTTTTTTTCTTAATTTAAAAGAATTTCAGGCTGAGACAAATTAACAATGAACTTGTACAAACACATTTTACCTCAACTGTCATTTAAACTGCCTCCATTTATGGGAAGGGGTTCCTGCATCACTGCAGACCTTGCTCATGAGTGCAGTCTCATCGAGCCTTGAGAGCTCAATAACCCTAGAAAATGCTGCATTGAAGCAGACTGGCAGGATGGCACCAGGCAGGCACAAGACCAGCAGGGCCCGTGAGTACTGGCTTCCCACCGAAAAGTGGATCCAACCTCTGGGATGGAATGGAATAACATTTCCTTTGATGATGGAGGAATAATTTAGTCATCTTTTGGCCTTTTGGTTGGTCCAGCTATTTCCAGTCCCTCGAAGGAATGTGTAATTTGTTTAAATGAATAAAATCTAGGATCAAAATGGAAATCCGAAGTATACGTCATACTGACTTCTCTGCTCCTTCCTCACTTACTCCAGAGCAGAAAGACCAATCATTTGTCACATTTGAGCCATACTCCTTGCCAACATTGAGAGCTGGCATCAGTTCAATGAATGGTGTATGTGAAGCTCTGCATTGATAAATGGATGGTGGAAGAAAGGGATGGAGGGGGATCAGGTATTAGAGCTCATTGATGCTGGGTCTGATTCCCTGACTCCTAAGTTGACAGTTACAGAGGATCAAATCTGGCAGAGACCTATGCAGCATCTAGTCATAGGAGGAAACCGAGGCCCAGAGCCATGCAGCTAGAGAAAATCAATTAACTTCCAGTGTATGAAACAACCAAAAAGTAATGTTGAGTGCAAATATTCCGTTCTCTGCAGCGTTCAGCATTCTCAGCAACACTGCTGCAGTCTTCAGGTAAATGCCTGCTCCTCTGGCATACTGTGAGATGTTGTAGGGGAAGGGGAAGGGGGCCTTTTTACATCCTTTTTCTTCTTTCCTCCATTTTTCTTGTTCTCTCTCTCTCTCTCTCTCTCTCTCTCTTTCTCTTTCCCCTCACCTCTAATCAACCCACCTCACTGGATTTCTAGTCCGCTCTCCCTGGTGGCCTCTGCATCTCAGTCAATTTATTTGGAATTTATTTGGGATGCTTGACTTTCAGAGGAGCACTGGAAAACCAGGGGCAGGGGTAGCTCCTGCATGAGACCAGCTTGAGGCTGATGTCCGTCTCTCCAGGCTTTATTCCCAGAATCCTCAGAGGCTCCAGACTTAAGAGCTACTGCAGGTGTCATCTCCAGCCCTCCGCCAGTCTAGCCTCTTCCCAAACTGCTGCAGGTGCAGGGAGACTTAGTGGAGCAAAGAAGCTGCAGGGTAAACACACAGTGGGCTCTGCCAGCTCCCCTGACTCCTCAAAGGCAAAAGCCAAGTCAGAGATGTGGGAGTCTGGCAGAGTGAAATCCTGCAGTGAGGAGGCATGGAGAAGCAGAAAGACTGAATGGGAGAATGCTTGATGGGGCCAACCTGAAATGTGGTGGAGTAGAGGAGAGTAGTAAGGCTTCTTAACCCCTTCAGAGTTTGTATGCACACACACAGCTTTTCTTATAGGCCATACTTTTCCTCTTGCTCAGCTTTCTTCTAACCTAATTGCCTCCTCTTCATCCCCTATTTGTCTCTTCGTTTTTTAAAGATTTATTTTTATTACTTTTAATTGTATGTATATATGTATGTATATCTCCATGTGAGTATGTGCACATGAATGCAGTGCCTATGGAGACCAGAGGTCTTGGATCCCATTGGAGCTGGAATTAGAGTTAGAGGCAGTTGGGAGGTGCCCGATGTGAATGTGAGGAACTGAACCCTGGTCTTCTGAGAAAGCAGTACTTGCTTGTAACCACTGAGCCATCTCTTTGTCCCCTTTCACATTTTTTTCTCCGTGTCTCCCTCATCTTCTCTTTTTATAAAATTTTCCAGAGTGCCTACACAGTACAGTTTCATGCCTATTAAAGATAATCTGGGCCCTCCTGTTCCTTCTCCAAAAATATAATCTAGCAGACACTCAGAAAGACAACTACAACCAGCACAAATGTCCCCTGTAGTGAATGCCATCAATGCTCAGCCCCCAAATGATGAAGCAGAGGTGTGGAGGTGTGCCAGGTGGAGGCAGGCCAGAGGAGGGCCTAGTTGGCAACTTTCTCATTCACAAAAGAAGCTAAACAGTCCTGGAGGTTGTTGAAGCTGAGGAAGCAAGGTGGTGACTTTCTCAGCATAGTCACCAATTAACAATGTAATATAACCAGTCCCTCCCTGGTAAATCTTTCCCAGACAGGGTTGTACTGTCTTGGATATGTTCTGTTCCTTTAAAAAATGCACCTGGTTAATTAGATAATATCTGGTCTTAATATTTCACACCAGGCTGTTCTGAACACAGTAGCCTCTGTGGATACCCAGAGACTTACAGTTGCTAAAGGCCCTGCTTTGACTGAACCACATTCTATATTCTATGTGTATTCACGAACCACATTCTATAATGGATAATATGATCAGGAATGTATAGACTGCCTGTGTAGGAGCTTCTGTATAGAATAGCATGGTTAGGAGGATTGTGCTCGGTAAGCTTCAGGTTCCTTATAGTTGGGTTGCATACAGATATGGATTCTGAATATTTTAGAGGAGCTGCTCAAGGAGTTTCACAGAGTGCAGACTATCAGTACCAAACATGATTTCTGATTGCTAAGGAAAATATATATAAATGTCATTCCAAAAGATTATCTTTATACCAAGTGATTTCTATGCACCTCAAATTTGTGATCATCTAAGGATGTAAGATGATTGCCTTTATAGAAGGGGATCACATTGACAGGGGCTGAGGAGATAGTTCAGTTGGTAAAGTGCTTTCCATGCAAGCATGAGGACCTGAGTTTAATCCCCAGAACCCAAATATAAATCAGGGTATGACAGTACATGCTTATAATCCCAGCACTGGGGTGGCAGAGACAGGCAGATTCTTGGGACTCACTGGCCAACTATCCTGGCCTAATCAGGGAGTTCCAGGTCATAGTGAGTGATACTGTCTCAAAAAAACAACAACAACAACCAAAAAAAAAAAAAAGGTAAACTCCTGAAGAAAGATACCTGAGGTTGATTTATGGCATCCTCACCCATAAGCACACACAGATTCATTCGTACACGCACACGCATGCACCCACAAACTTACACACAAAGAATGGATCACATTCAACTAATTCAAAGTTGAAATAAACATTCTTATCTCAGTAGTAGACATAAATATTAATTTTCCTAAAATATCTTAAGGTACGTAGATAAAGAATGATTGCTATTTCTATCTCCCAGTGGTTAAATTGCATAATTAATACAATATATGGACTTAATAGTATCTATGTAAGTTATCTAGTCCATCTTCCTAACTCATAAAAAATATAGACAGTGTTTAAGGGAAACTATGACCTTGAAGACATTATGTGCATTATAAAATTGCAGATTTCAATGAGCCTTTTAGTGTTTCCACAATATCTGCATATCTTTCATAATAGAAATTCCAATAGTTTTCAACTAAATACTTGCATGTAGCTTTCAATTATAATAAGTAAATCATATTTTCTAAGATACTATGTAATTAACTTGATTTTGAATATCTTTTTGGGAGCTGGGGAGCTCAGTCAGTAAATAAACTGCCTGCCACACAAGCATGAGGGCCTGAGTTTAGATCCTTGGCACCCACATAAAAGCCAGTTACAATGGTGCACATCTGTAACATTAGCACTGGTAGGGGAGGAAACAGACAGATCTCTGGAAGTGGCTGGCCAGCCAACCTAGTCAATCAATGGATTCTAGGCTCAGTGAGAGACCCTGTCTCAAAAAGTATGACGGAGAGTAACAGAGGAAGATATCCAGTGTCAAACCATGGCTTCAACATATGCACGTCTGTGTGGGCACATCCACTCTCATGCATATATATATACACACACACACGCACACACACACACAGACACAAGCACACACACAAGCACACACAAACACACAAATATACAAACACACTACATGCACAAAATTTAAAATATATCATTTTCATTAAAAAATGCTGAAGAATATTTTATAGTTTACTTTTTAAAATATTTTATTTATTACTTTTATTTTATGTGTATGTATGTATTGCCTACATGTAAGTAAGTGCACCCATGCCACGCAGTGCTCACGGAGGACAGAAGAGACTGTCGGATCTGCTGGAACTGGAGTTACAGACAGTTTTTAAAATATATCATTTTCATTAAAAAATGCTGAAGAATATTTTATAGTTTACTTTTTAAAATATTTTATTTATTACTTTTATTTTATGTGTATGTATGTATTGTAGCCATCTCTCCAGCCCCTTATAGTTTACTCCATTAAGAGCAGAATGCCTTTTAATCCACTCTTTTATTTCTTTTTTAAAGATTTTGTAATTTTTTATTGTTTTTATTTTATTTGTATGAGTGTATTGCCTGCATATGTGTAAGTGCACCTGTATCATGCAAAACCTGAAGAGGTCAGAAGATGGCATCGGATTCCTCCTAGAACTGGAGTTATGGATGGTTGTTAGCCACCATGTAGATTCTGGGAACCAAATGTGGGTCCTCTACAAGAGCAGCCAGTGCTCTTAACCACTGAGCCATCTCTCCAGCACCCTGAAGATTTATTTTTATTTTGTGTATATTAGTATTTTGCCTATATATATGTAAGTGCACTATGTGTGCGGTGCCCAGAGAAGCCAGAAAAAATTATTGGATCCCCTGGAATTGGAGTTACAGATGGTTGTTAGCCATCATGTGGGTGCTGGGAACCAAACTCAGGTCCTCTACAACAGCAGCAATAATTATAAATAAATGAAGTGCTCTTAACTGATGAGCCAGCTTTCTTTTTATTTCTTAATAAGTAGAAAGATGAATTTTTGGCCTATATGCAAGAATTGATATTGGTAAGTCAAAGATGAAATATAAATTTAGTCTGTGACAGCTATGCACTATATTTATTTAGATCATTGTCTTTGGAGCTAGGGGATTCTTTTAACATGTTCCCACTGTGAAGGAATCACTAAACTGCATTTCTCATATACAGTTTGTTTCTAAAGATGACTTTGCTCTCTTAAGGGAACCAGAACAGTTTGAGTTGCTCCAAGTTTGATTCATTGAGAATTTTACCAGGTGAAGGGTCTTAGGGATGCTTTAGAAGCTACTTAATGAATGAAAAGGAAATGGAATACCAAATTACTGAAGAAACCTCAAAGAGATTTGACACTTTAATAATGAGGTGCTGTGAATACATTAAAGAGATGCTTTATACTCTTACCAGCTAACTTAAGGGATACTAATCAAATAATTTTCATGAGCCTTATACTTTTTCTGGATTTCTCCATTGCCTTGCTTTGAGGAGTCCTAACACAGATGACTTGATATGTAACCACAAATTGCTAACTTTTGTTTAAAAAAATGACTGGTATTTCCAATAACTTGTATTACTTCTGAGTGAGCATTCTATACAGTTTTGTTCCAAATTAAGTTAAGGTCTGGAGTGCTCTCATTCAACAAGTGGTCCTCAATCTCAATATGGATAATACCATAATTGCTGATCTTTTAATACAAAGTAGGTCTCTTTTAATTAAAAATATTTCATTTTTTAAGTATTACTCATAAAATGCAGTGCTAACACATCAGCAGAATGTACTGGCAATTATCATAGATCCACAGACTAGATCTTGTTTCTCTCAGTTATTGCCCATAGGGATATTTTTCTAAAATAGAAACACGTCACTTTAAATACATGATTCCTTCCTTTCTTTAGTGTTTGTTTACTATCTCTTAGACTCTGAAAGACTAGGAACTTTGGAAGAGCCATGTATAAATAGATATATTTTTTGTCACATTGAATGTGCTTTGTCATCATATTGAATGTGCTTTGAAGCCTAGATAAACTTTTGTAAGGCAAATAACTAGATCCTAATATTTCTGTTTTTTATATTTTAGAATGCTTTTTTTAAAAAATTGATGGTTTCTTATAAACAGTAAGCTTGGCTGGATGTGGTGGTACATGCCTTTAATCCCAGCACTTTGGAAGCAGAGGCAGACAGATCTCTGTGAGTTCCAGGCCAGCATTGTCTATATAGCCAATTCCAGAACAGCCAGAGCTGCATAGTGAGACCCTGTCTCAAAAAACAAAACAAAACAAAACAGCAAAAACAACAAATAAACAAACAATAAGCAGGATGCTCTAGGATTCTCTGGTGTTTGTATTTTGCATTGATTATATTAATCTGTTAGTGTCTTTGTTTTTTATTTCTTGAAATGCAATATTTAAATTTTGAGTGAATGTCCAATTGGAAACATATTACACATTATGAAAAGTGTTGAAATGCTTATCAATATTACATTTTATTTTTACAGTATCAGTTAGTGTTGTATACATCTGTCTTTTCAGTAGCAACTTCTTTTGGTGGACTCGTTGTATCAGAGATTATAATCATGAAAATCTGTCATTTATACTCATTCCAGGAGTCCAAATGTTCCTATAATTTTTACATAAAGTGTTTGGTTTTTGCTTTCTTGTGTCCATAGGAAAATTTATGAAAAGTTAGAATGTAAAATAAATTTAATTTCCAGATATAAAATTATTAGTTTTTTTTAATGATTATAAAGGAATTCTTTTCTCTAGATGAAATGAAAGCCATCTTTTTAATCTTCCATCAGTTTAACTTGTGTTGGGAAAAAGCATCAAGATTTTAGTTGCCTTAAAGAAAATTATGGTAACAAGAATAATCAAGAATTTTCAGATGGGCTTAGTAGCCCAGGCCTGTAATCCCCAAAACTCAGGAATTAAAGGAAGAAAGACTGCAAGCTTAAAGCATGTGTGGGGGCTACAGAAAGGGCTCAGTTAGTAAAGTGCTTCTTGCACAAGCATGAAGACCTGAGTTCTACCCCAGCACCCATGTAAAAAGCCAAGCATGATGCCTGAAATCCTAGCTCTGGGGAGGCAGAGACAGCAGGATCCCTGGGGCTTGTAGGATAGCCAGTTTAACAGAATTGATGAACTCTGGGTTCAGTGAGAAGCCTTGTCTCACAGAAAATAAGGTTGAGGGAAACTGAGAAAGATACCTGATATCAACCTCTGGTTAAACACATACACACACAGAGCATGCACACATGCACACACACGCACACATGCACACACACACACACATACATGTACACACATGCCTGCTATAGATATAGACAGAATTCAAGGCCACTCTGAGGAACTTAGTAAGACCCTACCTCAAAATAAAAAGTATACCATGGATATAGTTCAGTGGTAGAGCATGAGGTAGGTCCTGAATTCAATCTCTAGTACAGGAAAAAAATAAAAAGAATCTTCAGCCATATACATTTAGGTAAAATTTTGTAGATCAACATTTTATTAATTTATTACCTTCCATAAGTTGCCTAATCCCTCAGCCTCATTTTCTATAGTAATTCAACAACATTCTTTAATAGAAAATAAACTGTGTGTAAAAAAAATATAACTCCTCATAATTGAAAATGTACAATAAATGATTGATATCCTTATCATCCTTTTCATCAGGAATCAGTATTGGTTTGGTCACTGAGTTGTCACGCTAGTTAGTTACTATAGAACAGCATTAAACAAGATAGTGTCCTAATCCTCAAGAAACATACCTAATGGAGAAGACAGGCGCAACTCAGTAAATCAAGAGAAATACAGAAATGTCATGGACCAGGAATGGTGGCATACACTGTAATCCCAGCATGTGGGGGACAGAGGCAGGAGAATCGATAGCTCAAGGCCAGCTCAGCTACATAGGGAGTTCAAGGACAGCCCAGGCTACAGGACACCCTATCTCAAAAGGAAAGGAGAAACAAAATAAAAACATGATGTAGATGCTTAGAAGAGAGAATTTCAGGAAGAAACAAATACCTGCACTGAGACACCAAACTCCCAATTTGTCTTATTCCTCTTTAGAAGCAAAGCTTTTATTTTCCCATCATCACCCCAGCATACAGTACCTGCATGCAACTGGGAACACTGGACCATGAAACTGGAAGGGCAGCTTTAAGTTTGTTTCCTTATTGAATACATTTGGAGCTGATCTATGGATTATTGTTCAGTGTAGGTAAATAACAGGGCCCTTTTCCTGTCCAACCACTCTATAGCTGACCACTGAACTTCAATAAACGCACAAGAGCTCTGACTCTTAAAAGGTTAAATGTTATACTATAATGCTTCTATCCTTTAAAACCTTCCAAAACACATGTTCTACACTCCCTTATTACTCCAACTCACGCTGTGAGTAATCTTTCAGTGTGGGTCTGTGGGAGGAGTCTTTAAGGATTAGTCTTTCATTCTTTTCTCCCAGAGCTTTAACGATAAAGAAAATATACCTCCCAACCACTCTTTCCTACTAAACCAAAACCTTGTTTCCATTCTCTGCACAGACACGTACACACACACACACACACACACACACACACACACACACACACAAAATATGATCTCACTATCTTTAATGGTTCTAAGAATTTTTTAGCTATTTTTCCTCCTGCTTTTTCTTGCTCCATTTATTGGGGATTTAAGATCATTTCTAATCTATAGATATAAGGAGCATTCTTTTCTCCCTTGGAAGACTACAAGTGCTAGTGCCAAATTCTGAGGCTCTCATATATAATAAGAGGAGTCCTGGATTCCTCTCCCTGCAGACTTCCTCCTTGTCTTTCCCTCCTGCCCGCCTTCTCAGCCTACATTTCACCATTTCACTCACTCCAACATGAGAAGTATTCCGCTGCATTTTTCTGTTTAATTGTCCCAATAAGCTGGTAGTTGAATAATAACTAATACTCACGTATCCCAAGTAGAAGGTGAATGTTGTCTAAGAAAAGTTGTGTGAGGCGAATCAGTGGCCAGGCTTAGAGGTATGTTTCTGCATCTAGTTGAAAAAGTCCTTTCATTGACTCAAGACGTACTTCCTACTCAAGGTTCCAAGACTTCAGGTGACTAACATTCAACTGATCACCGGTCTTCTCTCACTCCAGTGATCTGATGGTGCGTTTCATAAATGGTATCAAAAGACATCTGTCAAAGCTTAGTTGTCTTTTCATCTTTATCTTCTCTTTCCTTCACGTTTGCTTCCAAGGTCTCTCTCACACCTGTGAGACATTGCAGGAAGCACCATGCCTGCACCTCTTGACCCAAACCTGTCAGTGCCACTTGCATCTGTTTTGTCATTCAAGTAAATGTCCATCAAATAACATCAAATAAATTGCAGAAATGATGCATTGCATGCATGTACAGACATGCATTGCAGAAGATGTGCAATCAGGATTAACCTCCAACAGTCTTCAGTTGCTGTGGGTTGTAGAAGTGTACTCTAATGCATGTAGGCCAAGAACAAAGAGCAGCCCAGGTGAGGGGGAGACATACACATACTACAGGTAGGCCGATGCACAAATACTCATACACACCCAGTACCAACAATGCACTGTAATAGATTGTCTTCTAACTTTTTAGCATTTCCCATTTTATTGGCACTCACAGCATTAAGAAGGCATCTGTTCAAAGTTCTTTATTCTAAAGTACACAGTAGGAAGTGATGAGAAGTTGGTGGTAAAGACACATTGGACTCCATCTCTTTGAAGATAACTTTCCAAAACTGTGATAGTAACCTTTTCCTCAAAGAGCTCTGTGGAAACATTTTTTGAAAAGGTAGTGTTTACTGCATCCCACCCTTAGATACTTCCGGTTTGCATTTCCATATAAATACTAAATTTGAATGGCCCTGTGGTAAAACCCTGTATCTGTTCAGCTTTGCTTACTTTTATATTCCCAAAGCAGTTTGCACAGGGAACTTATATTAGAATGTACTTATTAGCATTGTGTTATATTTCTCAAGAATTCAGTTAGGAAAACTACTTTTAGAAAAAGAAAAAAGGGTGAACTACAGAATGGGAAGTACATAGAGTCAGGACTAATTAGACATGCGTTTCAGATCTCACAGCTGTACTCTGGGTATCATGAGGTGCAGTCCTGGGAAAGTGATTTTGCTTCTCTAAGTTTTAATTTCTTCGTGTGAAATATGACCCACCTGTCTAGTTAGGAGTTCCAGGAAGACTGAGGTATTTGGGAACATACTTTGAATTATTGGACCAAATGAAGAGAAAGAATTTATTATCTCTTAGCTTTAGGATTTTAGTTGAACCTTGGTGTTTTTGTAAAGGTAACTCAAGAATTAAGATATTAACCTTGTGAAAAATTTTACATGGAGATTATATCCGCTAAAAATGTGTCTCTCTGTCCCCTCCTCACCTCAACCCTAGGTCCTGGAATATGATAAATGTCTGGTAACTTCCACCAGGCCTTCTCAGTTAAATCAAAAAATTGCCTTTAAATAATCTGGAGAGGAAACTCTTAATATATTGGCAGTTTGGGATACGTCTATGTTGCCTGTATGTACCTTGGCATTTATCATATGGGTGTAGAATGTGAGCCCATAATCATTTCTTAGTGGAACAAGTCTGTCTCTACTTCCAGAGAGACCTTTGGGAAGAAAGGGGACCACAGCGAGGCCTGTGGGCTGGCTTTAGCAGGGATGCTTTGGAAATATGATTTTCATCTCACTGGAGGTAAGAGGCCTGTGAAGATAACTGGGCTTTCTGCTCTGGGAATCAGCATGATTATATAAACCTAGATCATGCAAGGACAGCAGAAGTTTTAGGAGGAACAAACGGCCCACAGATGCTTGTGTCTGCAGGGAATCAGTCTTGGACAGGCTTTGGAGTCTCCTCATGTGGGCCACCTGGTTCTCTGTGGGGACCATGGCAGGCACTGCTCCTACGCTGCCTACGGCTCTGATAATCAAAATCCGAGCCTTCTCTAAGAATCCTTGTCTAGTCATCCTATCCAAAAGTGTCTCTGTCCACCCTTGGCACATCAGAACACATAATGATCACCGTGTTCACACTCAGTCTCCCATAAAACTGGAAGATACTAGAGAAAAGAAATCATGTCTGATTATCTGGATCCCTTAGGGAGGGGTGCCACTGGAGGCCAGCAGAATAGGGGTAGATAGAAAGTTAAGTGTGCATTTCCTATCAGTCAATTGTGTGTCAGTCCTCAACCATCGCAGAATAGTGTGAAACACCATGGACCTCTGACTCACAGACTATTAATGTCCAGGAGACAGTGGCACCATCAAGTAATATCTTGCTTGTTCCTATGTAGCCAGCTTCCCTCACACCTTGTCTGGTAGCCTGAGGGCGAATAATAGACAAGGGAAGAAAACAAGACCCATTACTGTCTCTTCTTCATGGCTACATCAAAACTGAGCTGAGAACCAATGTAGTGGCAGTAGCAGTCTGGAGGCAAAGACAGGTTTTTATACTCAAAGACCCATGAGTTTAAAGCCAGCCAGGGCTACATAGAGAGTTCCAGGTCAGCCAGGGTTACATAGTGAGACTCTGTCTCAGAAAACCAAAAACAAAGAAATAAAATTGTTCTGAGAAAAAGAAACTAAACTAGATACAGGGTACAAATATATACAAAGGAGATTGAGGTTTTTAATTTCTAGAAACAATCATGTTTCTGATGTCCAAAAGTGACCTGAAAAAATATAGATCAGGGCCAATGAGACAGCTCAGTGGGCAAAAGCCCTTGCTACCGAGCCTGTGGACCTGAGTTTAGTCCCAGGAGCCCACATGATGGAAGGAGATTTGTTTCTCTGTCATCTGCATGAATGCTATGATTGAGCATGCTTGCTAATTAATTAATTAACATAGTCAACAATATTTAAGAAAAATAGAGAGAGATCAGTCCAAGACAATATCCTGGAATAGGAAAGGGAGACATGATAGAACATTTTTGAAGCAATGATAAGAAAATAAAACTATATAGCCAACCCATTCAATAAACTCGTTTTGGTTTTAAGGAATAATTCAAAAATGGCATATGATTCTTAAAATATGAGACTTTGGCCTTGGCCTTGGCCTCAACCAGAATTGCTGACATGGCGATTAGAAAGAACGTGATGTAAACTGGGAAGGGGAAAGCAACAGAGGAAAGTGACCTGGATTGAAGTCGCCAAGAACATTGGAAAAACTAGGAAAGTTGACTATCTTCCAAAGACATATTGGTAAAAGACCACATGTGGGGAGGGTTTATATTATTTGTCTGTGTCTGTAATGCACGATTGAACTCATATGACTACTGGGCCAAGTTTTGAGAGCAAGCACCTGAAATCAGAAGTCATTTGTACCTTGTAATAACAGCTATTTTATAAAGAACTTAACATATGGAAGGAAATCTACCAGACTTACACACATGATTTCCTTTATTTCACATTACAGGTCTGTAAGGTAAGTTTTGTAAAGTAAACTTCATTCTATGTGGTCTCAGTAAGGAAAGAAAGTTGCCCAAGGTCACACAGCTGCTCAGTGATAAAAGTCTTATTTAAACCTAAGATCCTCTCTCTGCCAATCTACAGTCAAGCTCCAAAGACCTTTAAAATGTTTATGTATTTTAAAGTATACACAGTTGTAGAGAATGAGATAAGGGGTCTCCATGTGCCCTTTAACTGACTGGAAGAGTCATTACTGAGGCTACTTTAACTTGTATCCCTGTCCATCCCCTCCAATGGATTCGTTTTGACACATTGAGACAATAAATAACTTCATATACAATTATTTAAGTATGTACCTATATGGACCCTTTAAAATCTATCAACAACACTACTAACATAGTGAAGAAAAAATACTTAATATCAAATGTCCAGTTAGTGTTTAAATTTTAAGATGGCTAATCTTCATTGTTCAGTTGACTGGATTTAGAATCACCTAAGAGACATGTCAGTGAGGGTGGTTCAGAGAAGTTTAACCAAGTAGAGAAGTCCTACAGTGAATGTAGACAGCACCATACCCTAAACCAGGATACTCAGACTGAATCTAAAGAAGATAAGGACCAGAAAATCCTGATGAGCACCAGCATGCACCTCTCTGCGTTTCCTGCTCTGCTGCAAGGGAATCAGCTTCTTCACAGTCCTAACTCCATGCCTTCCTTCCACGATAGACAGACTGTTCCTTCAAACAGGGAGGCAAAATAAACCCTTCATTAAATTGTTATTATCAAGTATTTCATCACAGGAATGAGAAA
This sequence comes from Nannospalax galili, assembly GCF_000622305.1. Classification (NCBI taxonomy): domain Eukaryota; kingdom Metazoa; phylum Chordata; class Mammalia; order Rodentia; family Spalacidae; genus Nannospalax; species Nannospalax galili. The sequence continues at coordinate 44,174 of NW_008360297.1, forward strand.
AGTAACTAATACAAATCTCATAAATATCTGGATGGTTTATTTGAGTCAGATTCCAAATAAAGCCTCCACATCCCAGGTAGTAAATAGTCAGCAGCCTATTTTATACAGAATAGAATTGCTTCTCACTAGAAATACGGTGTGGAGGAGAACGATGTGGCTTTATAATCAGGCCCAGTCACTCTGAAAAGCTGTACAAACTTCAGGAAACAAAAATTATGCCCTGAAATTAATGGCAAGGACTATCACAATCTATTTGAAAGTGCTTAGAACAGCCTCTGGCGTGTATAAGGTCTTCAGTGCATGTTGGTTTCCTTTCCTAAAAAGAAGAAAAAGGGAAAAAAAATGTCAGAATAGGCCAAGAAGCTTGAAGAAACTTCTTGGAGTGCTTTGGCTACTGATCCCTGGAGAACATTCCCATTTTATTTCTGGATGGGGAGCTGACCACAATTGTGCCAAAATGGCTAATGACTAATGGCTCTGAGTCTTCCTAACTACATGTTTCTAGCTCTGCATCATTTTCCATGCAAAAATAAGGAAGCCTGTGACTTTAAAATTGTCTCAAAGTTGTAGCTGGGTGTGGTGGCGCACGCACTCCTTTAATCCCAGCACTCTGGAGGCAGAGGCAGGCGGATCTCTGTGAGTTCAAGGCCAACCTGGTTTACATAGTGAGTTCCAGGGCAGCTGGGGTTACAGGGAGACCCTGTCTCAAAAAAGAACAACAACAAAAAAAAATTGTCTCAAAGTCTGAAAATTATAACATTTAAAATGTTTGACTTCATGGTAATTAAATATATAAAATTAGCATGCTATCATATAATATGGTCACAAGTTACAATTATGTCTCAGAGGTAACTTATAGGAAAATAAACAAATCGAGCCCATCTGATTCAGGTCTGAGTTGGCTTTCATTTTATAAATTTGGGCAAATCCAAATTCCTTGAAGTTTCAGTTTTGGCTTTTTTTAAAAATGTGTATAAGTATTTTGTTTGTGAGTGATGTTTATAAAGGCCAGAAGAGGGCATCACATTCCCTGAAACAGTTCCAGATGGTTGTTATCTGCCATGTGGATGCTAGGAATGGAACCAGGTCCTCTGCAAGAGCATCCAGTGCTTTTAACCGCTGAGCCATCTCTCCAGTCCCAAAGTCTCAGTTTCTTAGGGTGTAAAATAGTTTTAAATGAGAAAATATTAATAATCTAAAGATCAGACATCGGTAGGGAAAAGAAGAAAATTTGAATATATGTTAAAACCAAGTTTTAACTGACTCAATCAATGTTTTTATGGCCTTATACAAAATAATTTAGTCCCCCTGAGCAACAGTCTTCTCACTTATTAATTGTAAATTATAAACTATCTCACAGGACTATTGTGAAGATAGAGATAATATGAATTATATGCTTGGCAGAAGCCTAACCTTTCATGATATTGGATAATGGTTATTATAAAATAGATAATTTTCAATAAAAAATAGTATTGGCAGTTCATAAGTTTTTATTACATTTATTTACTCATCCATTCATTCATTTATTGGGGGACATACACATGCCATGGTGCACACATGGTGTTCATAGGACCCTTTGGGAGAGTCAGGTCTCTCCCAGGGATCAAAGGTCATGTCCTCAGCCTTGGCAGTAGGCACTCCTACCCACTAAGTCAATCTCACTAGTCATAAATATTTTATTTAAATCAAGAAGTTAAAGAAATATAGGGCTAGAGAGATGGCTTAGTGGTTGAGAACACTTGCTGCTCTTGCAACAGGCAAGAGTTTGGCTCCCAGAGCCCACATTGGGCAGATCACAACCAACTATAATTCCAGCTCCAGGGAATCTGACCTACGACCCTATTCTGGCATCCATGTGCACACATGTGCACGTACATACACAAAGATAAACACAGACACATATCAATACAAATAGAAACAAAAGAAGTTATGTGACTTGTAATCGAGAAGTAAGGGACTGAGCATTAACTAAAAGGTCATCTTTTGCTTTGGGCTCATCTTAAACACTTTGAGAAGTTAATGGATATTTCACATGCAACATGGGGATTTGTATTGGGCACATTGTATTTACAAGGGTGCATAGCACAATGACAGCACACTGAAATTTTTAGATTGATTTTATTATAATATTTTACTAATTCTTTGAGAATTTTACACATGCATGCAATAAAGTTTGCTCATATTTACTCTCCATTCCCACTTTTAACTCCTCCCAAATCCACTCCCTACTTCCCACGCCCTCCCAACTTCCTTTTTTTGATATAACCTAGCAAATCCAATTTGTGCTGCCCATAAACTCATGGGTGTGGAACTATCCACTGGAACAGTCAACCGACCTAGAAAAACACCCTTAAGGAAAGTTAACTCTCCCTCCTCCAGAAGCCATCAAGTGTCAATGGCTACTCAGCTAGAGGTGGGAGATCATAAAGCCTTTCCATTCCTTGCTGGAATGTTGACTGACTTGATCTTGTGCAGGTCCTGTACAGACAACCACAGTTGCTGTGACTTCATGAGTGCAATGGTCCTGTCATGTCCAGAGACACTGTTTAGCTCCAGTCCTTCCCCATCTCTGGCTCTTACAATCTTTCTGCCCCCTCTTCCATGATGACCCCTGAGCGTTGAGGAAGGAGGTTTTACATAGGCATCCCATTTGTGGCTAAACACTCCACAGACACTTAGTCTCTGCCCTTTGATGAGTTGTGAGTTTTTGTGATAACCACTCTTCACTGCACAAAGAAACTCTTCTGATGAGGTCTAAGAGCTGCACTAATCTATCAGCAGAGAAATATGAATTTAGAAGGGTGGTTTATAAGATGTTCATTTAGCAAAATAATTATAATAGTTTCGCCCCCCCGGGGCCTATGAGTTTCCTAGCTATAGGTTCCTGGCCAGATTTACAGTACCAGGCATGCATTTCTTCCTGTGAAGCAGGCCTTAAGCCCAGTGAGAAAGCAGTTGGTCATCCCTACAACATTAATACCACTATTGCACCAGGGCCTATCTTGTCACATCACTCATTAGATTTATTTCACTTTTAATTATATGTATATGTGGTAGATGGGTATGTGCATATGTGTGTAGGTGTCCACAGAGGCCAGAAAAGGGCATCAGATCCCCTGGAGCTGTACTTACAGGCAGGCAATTGTGATTCACCCAACCTGGATGCTGGGATTCAAATTCAAGAGCAGTACATGCTGTTAACTGCTAAACCATCTTACTGGCCCCATTGTACTGCTAATGCCTGTTTAATTCTGAAACAGAATGTGAGCAGGTAATCCACCTTACATGAGAACAGTTGTTAAATTCCACTTGGAGATTTGGGCAAGAAGTGCTTGTACTTCTATGATAGGTCTCTGATGTTGCCTTTATCTTTGAATGGAAATTCAAGATGAGCTTTGTTTGAGACTTGCTTTGCAGCAGGAAATCAGAAAGAGAACCAAGTCCAGGCTGAGATTCCAGCCTGATTTACGCAAGTTTGTGGTACACTTTGCCTTTCCTGTCACCACTGACACTATCTCCACCACCATCATCTCCATCTTCATTGTTCCTGGTGCCTGTTGTCACATACTATCTGTGACTTACAGACAGTAGACCCAGGCTGTTTTACTCTTTGGATCACACAGAAATTTACATCTACAGGGTCCCTGGGGAACATGTTCAAATGATTTAAGGCAGATTTTACTCATTTATATTTTAACTTAAATAAATTTCCAGTTTTTTAAAGTAAGCTTTGTGTTTTGTTTTGTTTTGTTTTGTTTTAAAGTGGAGTGTGGAGGGACTAAGGGGAAAGCTTGCCAGACACAGTTCATTTGCTCAAAGTTTGTTGCATCTCATGCCAACACCAAGCCCCACTTTGATGATCCCATGAGGCTCTTAGCTGATGGGAACTTTTCTCACTCATATAGCAAGCATCTTCTGTTTCTACTGCATGCCAGGAATTGAGTTGAACTCTAGACATACAAAGATACTCAAGATAAACCTATGAGACAGACATGCCTATAAATTCAAGGAGATTGGGGACAGAGAAATCAGCAGTTCTGGACCTGGTATTAAATGAGTATTAAAATGGTAATATTTTGTCCAAAGAGAATACGGATTCAACCTAGTTTCTTTCCCTTTGAAAACATAGTATCAATAGGGTATAGTGGCATATGCCTGTAATCCCAGCACTTGATGAGCTGAAATAGGAGGACAGCTGTGAGTCCTAGGCAAGACTAGGCTGTACAGAGAGTTCAAGAACTACATAGTAAGACCCTCTCTATAAATAAGCAAGCAAATAAACAGAATTAAACACATTTTGATTTTTAAGTAGCTCCAGGTCAACGAGTTTGAAAGCCTAAAGAAAAAACTGTTCCTAACTTGTTCTATTTCAATATTTTTCCTATTTACTTACTTATACATTTGTTTATTTATTTGAGATAGGATCTTACTCTGTTGCCCTTATACTAGTCCAGAATCTCACAATCCTGCTTTAACCTCTGTAGTGTTGGGATTATAGACATGTGCCACCATAGCTTGTATTTATGGGTAGTTTCAGACAATCTTTGCACCAAATGCAGGCAGTGTTCCTGTGCCAGTGAAATTTGGCTTTTATGATCTCCTGTTTTTACATCAGTTATTATAAGAAACATGTTTATTAAATTTAATAACCATTTATGGCTACAATCAAATAAAAGGAAGCAAATTATAAAATATTGTCAGTTTATCACTTCACAAATCAATTAGGCATTAAAAGTAATTGAGTGCCAGATTTCACAGGAGAAGGCACATTCTATGGACTCACAAAGACATGAATTCAAACCCAAGTGTCACCATTCATCAAATTCTCAGCTTCTACTTGAATTCTTACTTGCCTGTAAAATGGAAAGATTAAGCCTATCTTGCATCACCCTTGTAAATATCAGGTGAAGTTTTGCATGTGGTAAACCTACCAGAGTTGGAGGAGGAATATAGAGAATCAGAGAGTTATGATTGTTTACAGTGATGTGTGAATGCAAAGGCCCCCAGGTCCTTCCAGGACTGACATACAAACAAAACTCGAGACTAAACTTGTCAGCAGTGTGCTCACTAAGAGCCTCATTCAGTGTTTGGCACACTATAAACGCAATATATATACACCGAGTAGATGAATCATAAGATGCCAAATGGTCCGGAATGTTTGTCTGAAAGACGGAACAAAATGGTGGGAATTTCTAGACAAACAGAGAAGATGTTTCAGGGGGAAGGAAGGTGTGTACTTGCTGTGTTTGTCACCGGAGCTTTTTGCCCTTCTCACCAGTGACTTCATCTTAGGGTACTCAGGCATTCCGAAACACTCACAGCTAATCCCTCAAAAGGGGAGGAAGAGGGGAAGAAGCTTTTGTGAAGTACATCATGCTCGTACACATTTATTTGCACATGATGTCTCTGCCAAGGACCCTATCAGTTGTGTTGAATACATATTACCTCACTCATTTTTCACAACAACCCAGTGAAATGTCTATTATCCCTTCTCTAGACGAAGAGATTGATATTTACAGGAATCAAGCTATCTGATCTAAGTCCTGAGTTTGTAAACAATGGTTTTAAAACCCAAATCAGAGCAGCTCACTTTTGACTCACTTTGCCTTGATTTCTTTTGTGTTCACTATGTAGCATCTGTATGAGGAACTAGCCCCCTGATTCACCAATTCATTTCTTTCAACAAATATTTATTGAACATTTATCATTTGCCTATACTAGTCTTTATAGAAATTAGATTGGTAGAAAATATAAAATAGCCATAAATGACATCCAATTATAATTAAGATTAGGTGTCATGGAAGAAAATACATAACGTAAGAAAATGTAACAGGGAGACCTATTTGTGGGCAGCTGAAGTAAGAGATTCCAGATTCCTGGGAAATCCGCTGAGATTTGGGTTTCCATCTCCACCCCCCTGAGACTGTCTAACACTTGTTTACTGTCTCCAGGCCTTAAGAAGAGGATCTTGACTGCATTTCTCTCTAAGAGAATCGTGGGTCTTCTTTTCAGGATTTAGCATCTCCTACTTTATTCCTCACAAAGCCCTGGTGACAGACTGCAGAGCCTTTGATGTTGGTCAGTCTATAAGGGACTCTCAGTCTCTGATGTGAAATTCTCCCAGATGGCTTCCAGATAAAGAAATGTGCTCATCCCAACCCCCACCTTACCCCTAGCCCAGCTCTCAATTGGTGTAGACCTGTGGGTTGCTAAATATAGCCAAGCACTTCTGCAATTCCTTGCAGGAAGCACGGAGTCCTGAAGCAGAGGAGAATGCCAGGGCACAGGGGATGCAAACTTCCCCACCGTGAGGGATGGTGCACAATGCCTTGCCATTTAAAGAGATGTCATGAGCAGGCATTAGCTGAACAATGGAGAAAGGGAGCAGGGATACTGTCATCCAAAGGGGAGCAATAACAGCACTCCTGAGGTAGAAGCAGGAGGATGTCTGTGAGATGGAGGCCAGCCTGTTCTACATAGCGAGTTCCAGGCCAGCTGGGGCTACACAACAGCCCTGTCTCAAAAAAGGCACACACAAATAAGTATCTCCAAGGGACTGGCAAGATGGCTCAGCAGGTAAAGGCACCTGCTGCCATGCCTAGTGATCTGAATTTGGTCTCTGGGATCCATGTGATAGACTGAAGGTGCCCTCTGACTTCTACATGCATGCCATGGCATATGCAACACACACAAACACACAAATAATAAACAAACAAATGTAATTTTAAGAAATAAGTATGTTATGTTATATATTTGATGGCATAAAGACTATGAACTCACATTATGCAAAGGATGGAAGGAACAGAAATTCACAATGTATTTCAGCAGCTGTAAAAGACAAGTGTCTGTATAAGTGTCTGGACCATAATGCCTAACTCATCATTGAGACTGATTAAAACATGTAAGACAGAATTGGATACAAAATACTACAAGAAGAAAAGACTATGTACAAGGAAAGCTTGGAATTTAGAGAGAAAATTTGTTTCCTGTAGTTTTCTAAATTGCCTCTTTGGGTCTCAAATTTTCTTCACTTAAAATGCTGATAGTTCATCTGGCTCAACAGTTCAAAACAAACACCAATTAAGTTCCTCTTATGACCCAAGCCCCATGCTAGGGAAAATCAGAAACACAAAGACAGACTCCCTCCTGGGTTTTATAACAAGGAATGCACAGTGAACAGATGACTAAAAAGCCTACAAAGAGAGAGAGAAGATTGGGATCCTTTGGGCATGCATGATAAAGAGAATACCTAGGCCTAGAGAACCCAGGAAAGAGACAAAGGAAAGCAGATGCTCAAATCCTAAGCAGAAGTGGGAGTCAGCTGGTGAGGGGGGACGCTGGCAGGGTGCTCCCTGCAGAGGGCAGAGTGTGTGCTGGCTTAACAGTGAAACAGATGAGCTTCAAAACAAGAGACTGAAAAATAAGGGAACAAGAAGTCAGAGCCCACACGGAGGAACATGAGATCAATGTGAACACCTTTTTGCTGTATTCTGAGGACAGTGAGAAGCTATTGAACAATTTTTGGTTTTAGATTTTTATATTTAATTTTATTTTTATATGTATGTTTACCTGACTGTATGTAAGTATATCATGTGCAATGCCCATGGGTCCCCTGGAACTGGAATTATAGATGGTTGCTAGCCACCATTGGATGCTAGGAACTGAACCTGGGTCCTCTGCAAGAGCAGCCAGTGCTCTTAAGTGCTGAGCCATCTCTCCAGCCCTTTGACCATTTTAGAAGAAAGCAATTTGATGAGACTTGACATTTTCAAAAGCCCTTCTTGAGAATGATTTATAGAAGTGAATGGTAACGGACTGATGTGAGAAGGTAGAGCTGCCAAGGTGGCAACTCCAAGGTGATAGCTTGGCCTAAAGTGGTCTAGCACAGACTTGGAGAAATGTGCAAATCTCAGCGCTCTTTAGAAGACAGATGTTAGTGGCATGGCTGTATTTGTGGGGAGGAGAGGGAATGACGATTATATTCATGAGCATTTGGATAGATGGTGGTATAACTTCAGAAGAGAATCCTTGCCAAGTATCTCTTTCTGAATCTTAATACATTCCAGATGATAACTCAGAAAAGACACTCTTTTTACTAATGGGGTCTCATCAGAATACAAAGTGGCTTATGTAGAGCTCTCTCACTCAGCCAGCAGAGTCAGCGATATACCCCAGCCTGATCCTCGAGGTACTGTTCGATTCTGCTGAAGTTCAGTTCAAACCTATTGAGGTTTCCTCTAGTCTACAAATCAGAGCAAGTACTCCCAATCTTTCTAGCATTCATAATACTTCTTTGAATTCTTTGTGATGTCAACTTTTCGGGCTTTCAACGTTAGTGGTTGATTAAACGAATACATACAGGCATAGCTGCACAAATTCTTCAACATTTATAGTTGATTTGTGTTTTAGCAAGGCATAGTGGATTACATCTGTAATCCCAGCATTCAGGAGGCTAAAGCAGGAGGATCTGCATGAATTCAAAGGCAGCATGAATTATATAGTGAGATCCTGTCTCCAAAAATTGCCATTTTCATAATGGCAATAACACTGATCTAAGCTTCAAAAACTATGCAATAATGTAAAAGGCACACTGTTCTGTTTTCAGAGGCTCAGTATCCCCATGGATTTACAGATCCTTGGCAATAAAATTTAGTGGATTGATTCCCGACCTACAGACTTTACCCCAACAGTCCAAAGATCAAATTGTATTCTTCAGGTGCCTGTAAACACTTTTCTTTGAAATAAGAACAAAGCTAATGTTAAGATTACTGTATTCCTTAGAAGTCAAAGCAATAAACGTTTGTTTCTGATGATGGCATTTAGATGGGCAATGAGCGTATGTAAGCAGGTGTCCTTTCTACTCCTGCATATGTTTAGCCCTACACTTAGAATCAAGATTCTATCCTAGATGAGTATGTTTATTGAATTGAAGTAGTTTCATCTGCCTCTCTGTATCATTCTGCAAAGAGGACTTCATTTTAGGAATAACCATCAGAACTAGACCTGCAGAGCCACTGGGAGCAAGTAGAACTCTAGATATTTGTTGCTTGTGGAATCTAAGAAGTTTCTCTATTGATACACTGAATTTCATCTTTTCTGTCTACATGAGTTATACAACACTGTTTTTTTAGACAAAGTCTCATGTGTCCCAGACTGGCCACAAGCTCACAATAGCTGGAGTTGACCTTGAACTTCTGATCCCCCTGCCTCCATCTTCCTCGGTGCTAGGATTACATGCATGCACCACCATTGTGGTTTCTGTGGTGCAGAAGAGTTAACATAGGGCTTCATGCATGCTAGGCAATCATTCTACCAACTGAGCTACATCCCCAGCTCTTTGCATCTACTGATGATGAATGATTCAGTATGGTCCAACTTTCATTCCAATTTCCTGAAGGAACAAGTCTATTTTTATTTCTCTTTGAAGAATCCTTCCCATGCTCTAACCTCACCAGTCTCATTAGTTGGCCTGTGATGGACCACTCAGATGAGTGACCCAACCTTGATTGAATTTGAGGGCATCTTGGTGTAAAAACCACTCACCACTACTTCCCCTGCCCATGAAATATTGATAGAGCCATTTAAATCAAAGAAGAGATGAGACATATTAATAACTGATATGTTCAGTGTTTGGGGAGAGGAACAACCAGGAAGGTGAGAGGAATGGGGAAGGGGAATAATTGCTTTTTGTCAAAGAATAGCTCAGGTATCACATTCATGTGTTACATAATGTAGGAACCTAGAACAAAGCCCAGCAGGTTTGTCCTGTCATCTCCACTTGACAGAAGAGGACAGTGAGGCTTTGATGGAGTGATGTGCTTGGTCATCCAGCAGACAGGGACCTCTTCGACTCCAGAACATGAGCTTGAGCTGTTTGCAAACTCATTGCAACTGAGTGTTCAGCTATGCCTGGCAGCAGTCAGTACTGAATGCATAATGGTGGAAATAGAAATCATTGGTCAATCAATCAACTTGAACACTAAGGCAGTCAAGGCAGCTCTTAAAATATGAAGTAAATAGACAATTTGTAAACATTTGAGAATTGCCAGTTTACAGTTTGGATGTGTAAGCCCTTTTTAAAAAAGAGCACAGTTTCACTATAAAGGTAATACCTGATAACAAAAAATAATGTGGAAAATAACACAATAGAAAGAAAAATCATCCTAATTTTTCTTTACTGTGATAGTGATAAACCTGGTCATGGTGACTCATGCCTGGATTTCACCACTCAGAAGATTAAAGCAGGATCTCGACAAGTTCAAAGCCAGCCTGGGCAGCACAATGATGATATACATAAAATTTCCTTCTTATTTCTATTTCTGTTTCTTATTGCATTATTTGTAAATATTCCTAGTGAAAACAATTATTTGGGTGGTCATGGTGGTACATACCTGTAATCTAACACTTGGGAGGCAAAGAGAGAAGGTCATGAGTACAAAGTCAAAGAACAATCTAGTGGGGGGAGGGAGGCTATGGGAGGGTGCCATCTGGGAAGTGGGTGTATAGTTGAATAAGATGGTTTGGGACGTTCTGTGTGATACACACACAAAAAAAAATCAACAAATTTAAAAGAATATTATATTTGAGGAGGAAACATAGAAATTTATGTCTTGCTAATTAGTAGAGGTGATAAACATTACCATTGAAATCTACCCGATGACTTAATAGATATACACAGGCACCAAGGACTAAGTGTAACCGATTAGAACTACTAATAATCAGATACATACAGATTAGAGATGCATGCGCCAACATCTCAGTGTTAGTAGCAAAAACAATGAGTCTTTCTGCAAGGAACAATATATTCTAAAAATGAAATGGAGATCTTTTTTAAAGGTTAAAAACTCATTCAATTTTATGTCTTACAGGGCTTATACTGAGTTCAATATTATATAACTGTATTAATTCAACTGTGAACCTAGAAACTTGCACCCACTTGTGGAAAAGATGTACTCTTGCTCTGGAGTGTGTTACTGAATATGTTAAAGCTGTAGTGAAATGCTTCTTCTAATCATGTAGTTATTTAAAAAAAAATTTAAATGACAAAAAAATAATAATTCTTAAAAAAATTTACAGCCAATTTTGAAAGAGATGCATCTTAGCTCTGGAAATTGTTATTGAATATGTCAGTGCTGTTGTAATGAAATGCTTCTTCTAAGTATGTGGTTATTAAATAAATTTTTTTTAAGAAAAAAAGAATAATCTGAACTATACAGCAAGAACTGGTCAAAATATCAAGATCTGGAATATAGCTCAGAGTTAGAGTCCTTACTTAGCATATGTAAGACCCTGAGTTTGACCCCTAGCACTGCTAAAAGAAACAAATCGCCAGGCGTGGTGGTGCATGCCTTGAATCCCAGCACTCAGGAGGCAGAGGCAGGAGGATCTCTGTGCGTTCAAGGCTAGCCTGGTCTACATAGTGAGTTGTAGGACAACTGGGGCTATAGGGAGACCCTGTCTCAAAAAGACCAAAAAAAGAAAGAAAGAAAGAAAGAGAGAGAGAGAGAAAGAAAGAAAGAAAGAAAGAAAGAAAGAAAGAAAGAAAGAAAGAAAGAAAGAAAGAAAGAAAGAAATCATAGAGTGTATTTTCTCAAGTTACTCTTAACTCCCTATTATTAGTGTTCTTTGTTTCATTCAGAAAGAATCTCAAGTTTAGAAAACGTATTATGTAATGTAAAATTCAATTTAAAAGAGAAAGTTAATTAAATGGTGGCAAATGCCCGTAATGCAGCACTTGGAAGGTGGTGTAAGCAAGAAGATCAGTATTTCAAAGTCATCCACAACTGTGTAGCATGTTCAAGGCCAGCTTAAGCTGTAAGAGATCCTGTTTCAAAGCAAAAAGGAAAAAAAGAAAAGAGAAATTTCAAGAAAAAAAGGAAAGCAAGAATTTCTTCTCATTTAGTCTGGCCCACATTTCTAATTGCTAAATAAAAGCTTTCCCATGTGGCCCAGCAGCCTCCTTTGAGACTTCCTTGAGCCTTTCCTGCCTGAAAGGCACTTCCAGAGTTATGAAGTGCAGGAAGCTGTGCCTAGAGAGTTGGTCAAAGACTACGGTTTATTTGGCAATAAAATGCATATTTACTGGTTAAGGGGCCTGGGTTACACCACCCCAGGAGGCTATTCAGAGTGGCCTTTGAGAGATTACCCCAACACTTATGCTTAGGATTTTATAAAACCAACAACTTCAGCTGATCACACACTCATGGGCTCAGGTCAAACACAGAAAATTCGGAGGCTGAAGGAATTACTCTTCCCAACTTTATTCAATCTCAGAGCTCTAAAACACCCACATTTTCAAGTTGCCTTACAAATGCTTTGTTAAACTGCTATGTGTAATTCATATAGTCACATAAGGAAAGAGAAATTTTCCAAAGTCACTTTTAAAAATACTTGTTGAATGTCTACATGGTATAGGTACCGATGAGCAAAACAAAGTCCCCACCATGAAGTGGTTCAAGAGACTAGAGAAGTCGAGCAAGTGAGCAGGTGCTGCAATGCACAAAAGCTATCTTGAGAGTATTAAGTGCAGATGCAACTGCAGTACTGATGAATCATCTCTAAACTGCAGAAACGAACTTGAATTTACATTTTGAAAATTTAGTTTGCTGTATCAAATTTGGAAACCATAAAAATGAAATCAGGAGGAGACCAGCAGGAAGTGGAATGGGGAGATAGGGATGGGCAGCAGGGAAGGGGAGAATAAAAACAAAGAGCAAAGACACATATGTGCAAAAATGCCAAGGTGATGGGGCTAGAGCAATGTCTCAGTGGTTAAGAGCCCTGGCTGCTCTTGCAGAAGACCCAGGTTCAGTTCCCAGCACCCACATGGTGGCTAACACTTACCCATAACTCCAGTTCAAGGGGCTCCAACGCCCTCTTCTGACCTCTCCAGGCATTGCACAACACGGGTGTACTTACACACATGCAGTCAATACACTCATACACATAAAATAAAAATAATAAACAAAATATTTTAAGAAAATGCCAAGGTTAAATCTATGACTTTGTTCGATAACTTAGAAATTAATTTAAAATATCATAAAATGGCTGGGAAATGGTTCAGTCAGATGACACAAGTATGAGGACCTGCGTTCAGATCCCTAACACCCACATCTGGAATCCTAAATGTTGTAATCTCAGTGCTGGGAATGTGATGAACAGGAAGTTCCCTGGATTGCCTGCCAGGCTTCTAGCCAATCAGAGAGCTCCAGGTTTCTTGAGAGGCCCTGTCTCAAAAAATAAGATGGAGATTGAGAGTGACTAAGGAAGACACCAATGTTGACCTCTGGTCTCCACATGCATATACTTAGGTACACACATGTATACATGAACACATACACACACATATATATATAACGTATATACACACACATACACACATACAAATGTAAAATAAAATAAATGAAATCACTTAAGAATTTCCAATAGACTATCGGGGGGAAAAGATCTCTTTTCCTAAATTAAAATTGGCATGCTTTAAGTTAGTAAATCCTCCGACTTAGGGCATAGTGTTCTCTTCAGTAATCTGCTACTTTCAAATGAATATGATTGCTCTCTAAGATAAGAGTTAGAAGAAAACTTGATTATCTAAAATCAAAGATGCCCACTTGATTAGGGAATCTTCGGCATTGTGAAGTAATCAGGAAAAAGTCAGTCTGAATTCAAGAGAACTCTGAATTACCAAACGCTACAAAATAATTATGCTTTAATTGAGAAACAACTCATGCAGGCAAAAATATTCAGAGTATAGAATAACAAATTTCCATTGACCCACCAAGCAGATATCAGTGCTTGCTTTCATTTCCCTTCTCATCCCCACTCACCACCCTTCATGCAGAAACAATCATGCCTTTGAACAGCTATACATTTCTTCCTGACTTCTCTCATTTCTTTTTACTAAATGTGTATATCTATATCGTATCATTTTGATGGTTTTTACATTAAAGTCAATTAGTTCATTATACAGGTGTTGTCCTCCTAATTTCTTCTTGTTTGCTTATTTTTTGAGAAAAAGTCTCACTATGGAGCCATGTCTGACCTGCTACTTGCTTTGCAGACCAGGCTGGCGGTGAACTCACAGAGAGCTGCCTGCCTCCACCTCCCAAGTGCTGAGATTAAAGGGGTGTACCACCACATCCATCTGTCCAAGATGATTTTAGAGCAATTTTTATTCATGTATCATTAGTCATTCTTTTTATCTACTAAACAATACTTTGTCATGCACTTTATCGCCTCAGTTAAATTATTTATGTCCTGTTCTTTTTATCTGTTTTGGAGTTAGTGTACATCTTGTTCACATAGCCCTTTTGTGAATATGTGAGATACTCATGCTGAAATGAAATTGGTGGAGCATGCTCTGTGGGTGTCCTCCTCAGTTAGACACAGGTGTTTCTTAACACATGATGGTGTTACAGCCAATAAACCCATCATGAGATGAAAATATTATAACTTATGAATTTCATATCTAGAAGCTAGTTTAACCTAGCCTACCTTTAACATACTCAGAATCCTTACATTATCTTTACATTGGGCAAAATCAACTTATATGAGACCTAAGACTTGTTTTACAATAAAGTATTGAGGATCTCATAATTTATTGGATATCTATGTCCAAAAAATGCTGCAGCACAGTATATTGTAAAGCATCAGTTATTTATCCCTATAGTCATGTGACTGGTTGGGACCTGTGGCCCTCAACTGCTGCCCAAGGTCTCCAGACAGCATCTGTCAAATGTTACTAGCCCAGGAAAAGATCAAAATTCAAAACACAGTTTCCACTGAATGTGTATCTTCTTCACATCTTCATAAAGTTAAAAACTTGATTAGTCAAACCATCGTCAGTGTGGGGACAATCCATATTACTAAATTGTCCTACAAAATTGTACATGAGTTTATATTCCAACCAATAACAGATTAGAAAACAAAAATAGTATTTCTCTGCAGCTTTGCAAACACATGACCTCCACATGTTTTAAACAAGTTTATCAAACTGATGATATAAAGTACTCTATTGTATTTTGCCATTGTCTCACTTTTCAGTGTCCATTTAAGCATTCGTCTTTGTGACTGGTCTGTTCATAGGATCTAATTTTCAGTAAGTATTCTTTGTCTTTTTCTCATCTGTCATTAGGAATTCTTGATATGTTCTGAACGCAACCTTTGTTGAGCTTACTGCATGTGTCTCTGCCTGTCCTCTGTTTATCTTTGTCCATGCTTCTTTTGTATTAAAAACAAACTTTTCAATTTTGAGGTAGTCATATTTTTCAATCTTTTACTATAATTTGTGTATATTGGTACTTAGAGTTTAAATATATTTTGTGATTGGTATAAGGTTTAAAACCTAATTTTATTTTTCTCTGCAGACAATCAATCCGGTTTCAAATACAGTTTTATTGTCTGTATATTCCTTTTAGGCATCTACTGTCCTGTATACTCTGGAATCATTAGCTCTATTCCTCTGCTTTATTTCTCTGTTTCTTTAGACAGGGTCTCACAGGAATAGTTGGGATGTAAAATGTGAAATCTGTTAACACTGAAGATTTACTGTATTTGGTAGCAGAATTTTTTAATAGGAATGAATATCTATAAATTTTAAATTGTCTTGCAGGTATAAATGGAACACACAGATCAATACAATCTGGAGAATGAGTTATAAAAGTAGGTACTATTTACAGAGCATCTCCTGTACGAGCCACTGTGCTTAGTTTACTACCGATGTTACCTCTAATTTTACCAAATCCATCTAAATTAAGCATTATTATCACAATTTTATAGACAATGAAACTGAGTCTTAGAAAGACTAATTGTCTAAAATGGCAAGACGAATTTAGTCAAAATGAGCCATAACTTTTCTATTATTCAAAATCGGTTGATCAAAAATTCTCTGTGTAAGCAGTCTGAAGTAGCCTAGAAAGAAATTGATTCATAATCTAAAAATATCCAGAATACCAAGAGCCTGTGTTTTAGCAGTGGATTGGGTCAAGTAACCACTCTGTTTTGTAACCTAAGACATTCTTTCCTCTAGGCATTAGGTGCTATCTTGTTACACCTAAGACAATGACTAATGATCTTCTAAACAACATATTATCTTCTGATTGTGTTTAAGACTCTACTTCAGTTCCTCCTTGAATTGATAGTAGTTAAGAGCTCCACTGCATAACCTTTTTGAGCTCATGAGTAGGGAAGTAGCTAAGGGAACATAAAGTAGATGTTTCTATCAACCAATTTGACAGACATCTCATTGATATATTAAATGAGCACATTCCGTGGTAACTATCAACTGTTGCCATCAGATAGGGAGCGTGTATTTCAAAATATAGAAACTTAAGCTATTCATTTAACCTATTCAGTACTAGAAACTGTTCTAGATGTAAATAGTGACAAACAAAACAGACCAGAGTTTTGCTCTCCAGAACTTACATTCTAGGAAGAGTGAGGATAATTACGTAAGGCAATTATTGGATAAGTTGAGATAGTTTTATGTGCTGTAAAAAGTATAGCTAGGAAATGCAGTAGCAACTATGAGTATGTTTCAGGTAGAGACTAGATTAAGTAGCCAGAGAGATCTGGAAGTGACATGTGAGGGTACTTGTGAATGATGAGAAGCCCACCATGCAGGCTTTTGGGAAAAGAGAATTCTATGGAAATAAAAAAGCTCCTGCAAAGGTCTTCAACATGAGAATGACCTCTCTGTCAGGGACTGCCATAAGATCAGTATAGCTAAAGTATAATGATCAAGGGACAGCACGGTAGGAGATGAGGTGAGGAGGGTGGGTGAATATGCACACATTTTTTTTAGGATAGTCCTGAACAATAACCTGTTATCCCTGGAGTAAATGATAGTAATTATTTTGACTTAAAACGTTCTCTTTGGGGTAATAAGTTATATGGCATCACTATGGAAAAGTAAGTATAGAAAGGAAATGAATAAAACTTTAGGTAAGAAGTAGCAATTGGTTCCTTCTTGTTTCATAGCCATTCCCATTTTTGAGTTGAAACCAGCTTGCCCCTGGCGTGTGCAACTGATTAGATGAGATATGTGCACAGGAGTTGGTTGTCTGCAGACAACACTCCATGAAAAGGCTTGGGTACTTACATAGTGGATGGAGCAGGCCAAGATAATTCCACCAAACCAAATGATGGTCACTAAGGAGAAGGGGAGGTAGGCCGGAGGTTGGTAGCTGCTTGTTCTATGCCCCGCAATGCTGAGTGTTCATCTACCTTACTGCGTATCTCATCCTCACAATTTCTTTTAACACAAGGGAATGAAAGCTAAGAACGATTCCATGGCTTGGTCCATGGCATACCGACAACAAGAATTAATGCTGGGATTTTCATCTGATGGTGGCAAACCTATTCCAGTAGGTTACCTTGCCTTCTAGTTGTGTTCTCTTGTTTTCTGGTTGTACCTAAATATGTCATGGTGTACCTTGTAGTATCTACACTCTGCCTGATAATCCTATTCATCCTTCACAAAGATGCTTCTTATGTGAAGCCTCTGAATCCCACAAATGTGGTTGATTGACTTCTCTGCTCCTCCATAACACAAACATACATAAACCTCTGTTACAATGGTTTATTCATTCCTCTGCCATTACGTGTATCCATTTAACTGCTAAATGCTGTGCATCCAATAGTGGACAAGACAGATAATAATCATCCTCATGGCACTTAGAGCTAGAAAAGATGAATTAGTGACGTAACAATGCGATTAAGAAATGTCTTTAACCTTGTTTTTCATTCATTTGTCTACTCAAGTGCCTACTATGCTCATAGAGACCAGATGAAATATCAACACATTTTTGAGAAATGCCAAGTCAGTATGGATATGACTCTGGGAATAGGACATTTGATGGTAAGAGATGAAACTGAGAAAAATGTACATACAAAGACACGGTGGCCCCTGTGGGTCTCACAAAGGAACTGAAGGTGCCAAATGCCGAAAATGGTTAGACATTTATTCTAGTAAGATCTCCATGGTAGCAATATCAAGATCAAATTTGAGGAGTAAGGAATACTAATTAGATAGTGGTTACAAAAAAAAAGTGTCTGGAATGAAGCAGAGTCAAAGGGATAGAGGACATAAGATGAATTCATGGTTGGAAATAGAATTTCTAATTAATTAGGAAGGAAGGGATAAGGAGTCTGTGCTGATTTCTAAATTCCTGACTTCAAATGCAAACTCATGACTCTCCTCTGAATTATTAAGACAGAAATGAGGTCCTGCCCACTAAACCCTCACTCCCTTATGCTTCTCTGCAAGGTAAGTAAGCCCAATTCTTATGATGCCTACTTGTACTGATGATGAACTGATAACAAGCTGCATTTGAAAAGATCATTGGATTGAGAATCTTGATTTGCCACAGATGTTTTCTGAATGCTAAAAAAAACTTTGCTTCTTTTCTATGCTTTTTTTTTTTCACATGGAAAAGTAAAGAACTAATCTAAAGCAGAAGGTTTAGACTTGGTCTCAATTAAAGAATTCTAGCATCTTCCTTTGCACTAGTTGGTAACTGAATGCAGTTCTCAAAAGGTAAACATGCCTTTTAGACAAGCAACCCAGCTTGCACACCAAGGAAACTGACTACTGATATTTGACTTGATATGTTCTTCTTCATATTCCTCATGTATCTGGTAGTCTACTTGACAGACTTGAAGTTTGTCCTTCCACCCATTCCAATAAGCTCTTAGTCAGTGCTACTCCATTCCTTTCCTTGTTCAATACTTGATGGGAAGATAGAAAGAGAGAGAGAGAGAGAGAGAGAGAGAGAGAGAGAAGGTGACTTTGACATGGTATCCTGGGATTAGAAGAGTACTTAATGATGGCATTTACATACTGTCAACAAATCAGTAAATATATGATACATAATAGATGATTAATAGATCAATAGATACATGTGATAGATATAAGATAGATAGATGATAGATTTCTGTGAAAAGGTCAGCAAAGTTCAGTTAACAGAGAAATTTTCCCCTGCCCATATAAACAATTGTACAAAACACAGAGCTTTCAGTCTTTCCATTCATGTGAAAGCTCCTTCTGGACCACCATGTTCTTTCAGGAAGTTCAGCTTCCTGCTACCTCACCCTTAAATCTACATTTTCATATATAAAGCACAAATTTTATCCTTATCTTCATCCCCTTGTTCAAATTTGAACTAAATTTCCAGCTGAAAATTCTTGGGACACATTAAAGTTAGTCCTTTCAAAAGAGCAACCAAATATAGTCCATAGACTTTTATGAGCATATTCACCAACCATTCAATGACAGGGATACAACTGAGAAATGCACCTTTCAGCAATTTCATCAATGGGCAAGAGTCCTAGAGTGCTGTTACACAGTCTGACATAGTACAGGTCAATGATTCACCTTGATCTCTTGGTACAATTAAGAAACAGTAAAAATATGAGATGCACAGGCTGCAGCACCCATCTGCATCCTCTTTTAAAGCATGGTTTAATCATTATTAATTTTTTTGATGATTTCATACATGTATCTAGTGTATTTTGGCCAGTTTCAAGCACATTTCCCCTTTCATCCCTCCCCAATTCCTAATGAACCTCTTATTCTTTCCAAGTCCCCCTCCTATTTTCATGTCCTTTTGGTTTATTTTGGCTCTTTTGTGAGCCAATGAGTTTAATTAGGGTTTCCTGCATGAGAATTGGTGGTTATTTACTGGAGCCTGGGCAATTTACCAGGGGTTAAACCACTGAAGAAAATGACTCAGTTCTCCCCAAAATAACTGCCAATAGCTCTTCAGAGAAGGGCATGGCCTCATAAGCCCCTCCCAATCATGATGGAACAGTAACAGGGACCATCTTGTGTAGGTCTCAGCACATACGCTTTTTTATTATTACAAAAAGAAGCATATTCTGATTAACAATAAAAATAAGGTAGTTAAACATGGAAATCAATAACATCAAGTGCTACACATTGTACATGGTTATATGTACTGTTTTTAACATGATTGGCAGAACAGTCATATGAGTGCTGTCCTTTGTCTTTTGTTTGTTGTTCTTTTGGGGTGTTTTGAGAATTTCATATAGCTCAGGCTGGCCTCAAACTTGCTATGTAGCCAAGGATGACTTTGAACTCCTCCTGATCCTCCTGCATCTATCTCCCAAGTACCAGGATTGCAAGTATGTATCACCATGCCTGTCTTATGTGAGGTGTCTTGAGCTACATTGTGACTTTAGATGGCTGTGATGTCACTAGACCATTGAAATTTGCAGCTCCATTATAATCACATGGGGCCATTATTGTATCTGTGGTCAGTTGTTGTCCAAAACAGATCATAATAGGTATGATTGTTTAATAAAGGTATTCACTAGGCAGAACAAGAAGGCATCCTCCATGGGATCTCTTGCCAATTACCAGTCCCAGAAAAACGACCAGGCATCCATTTGCTTGTTTGCCTTCTTTATACCCATTCACTTCTAATGTTATGACAGTTGATTCTTGGAATGGATGCCAGCAAGGGAGGAACCTTAACACTTTACTATTTCACTCAATTAAATTCATAAACTTTTTTGAAAGAAGAGCCCAGAACAGAACAGCTCCTTTTGGTCAACCAAGAGCATAAAAGAAGGAAATTCAAAAAGAATTCAAAAAGAAGAATTCATCTTGGTTGCTGTCACCTCCCAAGCTGAGAATGAAGAAGAGGAACACAGTCTTAAAATTATGAACCATTAAGTGATAAGGGGCATTAACTTAAACATGACCACCTACCTCTGGGTAACATGAAAGTCAAATCACTATAGACATTCTAGAAAATAATGGAAAGAACATGAAACTTGGAGTAAAGAAATCTGAGTCCTATCTGCAGTTCTCTTTCTCTGACCTTAAAGTATTTACTCTTTCCATCCCTTCAGTCGTCTGAACTTTGTAACAGGGAACATTCATTAGATTTTACAGAAATACTTTCAAGTTCTCTTGTTTTAATATTAGTTCATATGTAACCTATAAGAGGCCTTACTCTCTTTAACATTCATTTGATACTACAGAAACTTCTGTGTTATAAGAATTCATTTTTCATTTTCTTTTGTAACTTGCAATTAATTTCCTTGCATGCTATGTGTCTCTTCATTGTTGAATCATTGGTTTACCCAGAAAATAAGCACTTTATTTTCATTTCCATCTTCTCATACATTGCATGGTTTTACATAGTTCACTCTTCTTATTCATACATAAAAACAAACAGAGAAAAACAATTGACTTTACTTTGCAGTAAATGGTTGTAATTATAGAGCACTTCAATCTTGTATTTATCTTTTTCCATTTTGCATTTCATAAGTACATTTCTATGTTCCAACATTGCATTCATTTTTTATTCCACTGAGGTAACATTCTGTAATTTACAGCTCATTTCCCTCATGGGGAATAGTTATAGTTCTAGAGTTTTTACTTTTATTAAATGAAGTTCCAATAAATGTAACCTTCTGTATAACTTTTTCCTCGGGTTATTTCCTTAAAATACCTTCTCCTGAACCTGGGAAGATGGCTCAGTGGGTAAAATGCTTGCTTGCAAGCATGAAAACCTGAGTTCACATCTCTAGCACCCACATAAAAGTGACATATGTCCATAACCCCAGCATGTGGAAGGTGCAGTGGGCAGAGACAGGGGTACTCTGGGGCTCAGGGGTTAGCCACTCTAGCCAAATCGGCAGGGTCTAGGTTCAGTGAGAGATGCCATTTCAAAAATTAAGGAGGAGAGTGATAGAGGAAGATACCCAAAGTCAACCTCTGACCTCCATGTGCACCCAGATGAGCAAGCGCACACACACATTCTGATTTGCATTACAAACTTATCACACACACACACACATACACACACACACACACACACACACGCACAAACACAGATACCTTCTCCTAGGATCAGAAGTGCTGATAATGGATGCATCTTGATTTCTATCATTTATTCTCTAGTGGGCTATAACAACATACAGTTAAACCACATTTCTTTATTTGTAGAAGAAAACTTTGCTATTGATATTTCATCTTTTATTTACAACCCACTCATACTCTTTGCCCAGTTTGCCCTCTTCTTTACTATTAAGCTTCTATAGTCCTTAACAGATATTTCTGTTGTATTTCCCCACATTGTTCTTTACATTTGCCTGGTTGTTTTAAACTCCTCAAACTTAGAATTTTGTGTACTTACAGCTATCGGTCTTAACTCTGATAGTTTCTATATAATAAATATGTTGAGAAAGTGCATGTAGACCTTAAAAAATACATTAAACATGCCCTCCCAGTTTATTTACTCTTTGTGTTTATTCTCGCATGACTTACCTATTCACAATTGATCATTCATTGCTTCTGACTTTGATAGTTTCCTTAATAATTTGTATTCTATTTATATGCAAATATATAAATACAATGATGTGACTATTTTCTCTATCATTTGTTTCTAATAGTTTCCTTTGACCTATCTTCATATTAAAAATTTAATACTATAACCTGTAACATTTTCATTCTAAATGTTAATGATTCTTAAATATAGGGCATATAGTGTAGTAAACTTCTTTTCATCCAATTTGCTCTCAAGGGATGATGAGGTCACTTACTAAATTATATTTCCTTTCTCCATGTTCTGAAAAGCTTCCTTGATCATATATTAAGTGATTATGTATAGCTGCATCTATTTCTAGACTCTCCATCTTGTTATGCTGATCTATATGTGTGTTTTTGTGCCAGTAAGTCTTGCATTTATTTGAGGAGAGCTCATGCTTCTTCTCTTGAGTTTGCTTCTATAGGGTGAATACTCTGCTCTTTGAATTGCTGATTTTGTATTTAGCATACATGTCCCTTCCCCTCTGCTAAGAAATGGAAGCAGGCAATGGGGGAGATGAGGGTCTGGGTCTCAGAGTTCCCCTGGTGCTGTGTCACCTGGAGAAAGAAGTGCACAGGAAGCACAGCCCCAGGAGGGGGCGGGGGGGGGGAGTGACGATACACTACACTGGAATACAGTTCCTATTCTAGAAAGAACTTTCTTGTTTCTTGACTCCTATAATCAGGCAGTATAGCTATCAATGTCTGTTGTGACCCAGACCTGCCAGGTTCAGATTCCGGGTCTCTATTTTCTTGTGTCTGACCTTGGGCAGGTGAATTCTCTAAGCCTTATTCACTTCAACTCTGAAAGAAAGACACAGTGGTATTTACTTCATCAAATTGTTGTGAAGAGGGCTGGGAAGATGACTCAACTGGTAAAACTGCTTGCTTTGCATGAAGACCTGAGTTTACATACCCATCACCTACTTAAAAAGCCAGGCATAACAGCACCTACGTGTAATCTCAGAACCGAGGAAGCAGAAATTGCTGACATATCAGGCATATAGATTCAGTATTTCATCCAGCATTCGAGATAGTTATCCATATACACAACTTAATACTGAATTAATAAGATAAGAAAGGGTCAGGGTCCCCAAAGCACCCCCTTCCAGTTGTATCTCCTATAGGTGTAACACAAGGCCTAGGTCCTAGCAGAAGACAGTGCTGCACAGCGTGATGTGAGAACCCAGATAACTAGGTTCCTGGATTCTGCAGTGGTTACACAGGCAAAGCTGCACGTTCTTAGATAAATACCTACAAGGTTCAAATACACTCTCTGACTATCTTGAGATTTCTTTCTGGTTTCAACATGGAAGGGCATTTGATTAATGATAAAAAAAAAAAGTACAGTTTTATCTTAATCTGCAAATTAGCTGTGTAGAATCTAAGTGTTACTCAATATACTGCTCCTAGTGGCAATGAAAAGGGACCAGAAACATTTGTCATCCCCACAGGGCACCAGAGGAGACAGTGCTTCCTCTCCTTCAACACCTGTTACCTGCTCTCTGAAGGCCCAAGGCTGAGAGGGAGGATGGCACATTAGCAGCCTGTGCATACGACTGCCAAGTCAAGCACAACCGGAAAGTCTAATTTTAGCCCTCCTAGCCTTGGCATTGTCCCTTTCAAGATATTATTCTGTGCCATAATGAAGTGCTTTGTTCCAGCCTTGTTGAATACTTCACAAAGGCCCAGCAAGGACAGAGCAAACCTAATTCAGGGCTGGACAGACATCAAAGAGGGTCAGCACTCTCTTTGAGAAGGCTTTGAGAAATATGTCCTTTCCATCCCTCTCCTGAAGCTCCAAGAGGGGACACTTGGGCATGCTCCTCCTCCAGCGTGGCCCCCTTTCCTTGGCTTCCTTTTTGAACCTTCTCATGGCTGCTCAACAACAGGTGTCTAGCTCTCACACACCATGGATTTGAAATCCACTCTTTCATTTTCCCTACCTAACAAAGCCTACATCTTTCTACATGTCTCACACATGTGAAATACATCCATTAAGAGCTACAAACATTTGTGCCATTTACCAACAACCCTCATGGTTGGTTTTTTAAATAACCTGGCTCACTAGGAGAGGCAGAAACCTTCATAGAATTTGTGTACATGAGGAACCTGAAGTTCAGTGAGGATGAAGACTTTTGGAAAGGTCGTTCAGAAAACCCTGCCAAGGTTAGGAACAGAACCTAGCTCTGGCGCTGCTGAGAAAGAAGGTCCCACAAAGCTATCAAAGGGCAGGAAACCCAGGCCACTGTTTGGTTGGTCTGGTAAACTCGTCCTTATGACCAGCTGTTGAGGTCGAGTTCCCAAACAGCTGGGCTTCATTTTCAGGTAAATCATTTCCTTGTTTCTTAGAACAAGAGCAGGTAAGATTGACCCAGACCATCTTATATCTTTGTCCTTTGTTCTTCATGTATCTCCCTTTCAGGACTTTATCACATACCCCTAGACCCAGTCTTGGGCACCCAGATGTGATGACTTATTTTTCTCTTTGAATTTTTTGTCTTTGGATTCCTGTTGTGATAACAGCATCCAATAGTGCTTTAGCATTTACGTTAGCATCTGTAGGTGCTTTCCTCTCTTACATTGTATTTAAACCCGATGATAATGCACAGACATTGACATTATTGTCATCAGTCTCAGATGATAAGATGAAGTCTCTGATAGGTGACTAATCTGGCCCAGTTAGGTAGACTCTTACTCCCACATCATTTCTCCCTATCACAGCCTCTGTAGGTGTTGATATGCCAGCCTGAGTTTGCTTAAGCACCACTGTATTCATTTCACTCCGTGATAAACAGAATAGTTTCAGAATGGAAAGTCTGTGGCTACCAGAGAATTCTGAAGTAATGTTGAGAGCTGTTTCAAAACAGACAAGTGCTGTGGAAAAGCAGCAGCAGAGCAGTCCTCATCCCCAAGTCCCAAGACTGTTGTTTGTTTGATTGAAATAGAAATTGTTTATGTGATTTTCTGAGTATTAATGTTATATGTGCTCACTGTAAAAAGTTCAGAGTTGGAGAGGAGAGAGTGAAATATTATCATTGTACTGGCAGCAGTTACAACTATTATTAAGATTTAATTATAAATTATGAACTGATGAACTGGTCAGACTTCCTGTGCATACAAACTAAGCAAAGTGTATTAAGCAAAGCGAGGTACTGCTACACATACTTGAATGCTCTTTTGTGGCCTGCTTTCCCAACTTAAATGTTGTGATGGCTCTGTCCTTTAGTCTTTCTTTTGGGGGTGTCAGGCACACATGTATGTTCCGTGGTTCATGGTGCATTCTCACTGCTGCCTATGTGAGGCTCTGCTTGTGCTTTCTTCTATACTTACATTTCCTTCTTCCTGACTTTGGATTCATACATGTCTTAGGTAAGTGCTTATCCTTGAGAATATGTAGAGTTTATTTGTAGGTTTACTTGCTTTAGTTTAAATCAATGACCTGGAGCAGTACAATGCACGTCAACCAATGAAGAGCTGCTTATCCTTTCTCTTCCTTTTTTTTTAGACAGGGTCTCACTATGCAGCCCTGGCTAGCCTAGAACTTGCTATGTAGACCAGACTGGCCTCAAACTCAAGAGAACCACCTATCTCTGCCTGCTGAGGTCTGGGATTAAAGGCATGTGCCACCACACCCAACTGCCTTATCATTTTTAATGGGTATAATAATTCCCACTATGTAGCTCAACCAAAATGTATTTAACCAGTTTTGTACATGTCGCCCAAGCTCTCTCAGGGTCCCTTGCTCCTGGCTCTATTAGAAAAACCATATTAACACATCTTTATCTGAATTTTTCATAATTTATATTCTGGGTAGGGGAAACAGAGTAACACACAAAGGCAAACACCCGGCACCCTACGAAAGATGAATACCCAGGGCCCCATTCCACTCTGTGGCTCAGTGACCTGCCCTTCCAGATTGCTTCCACGCCCCGCCCACAGTCTCTGTTAGCTTTAGTCCACGCCTCATGGGCCTGGGGTCTCTCCCCAGGTCGGTACGTGCCCCCTCTCGTGTCCACACTGGCAAGACACCAGGGTCATTTTTTTTGCCAAGATGGCACTAATGCTCCTCCCTCCTTGGCTAACTCTCTGCAGCCAATTCTCCATAGCAGGCTCTGCCCCTCGGAGCAACATGTACCCCTCCGAACAGTATGATAGACATCAGGCTTTTTATTTTGTTTGCTTGCTTCTTGTGGTACTGACATTCAAGACTGGTTGATTCTTAAAATGGTATTTTAAATCACTTAGATAGAGATATAGCTCAGTGATAGAGTTACTGCCTCGCTTACATAAAGCCCTCCTCCATCAGAAAAAGAAATCATTTTGAACAATGCTGGAGTAAACTTCTTGTATATATTCTTTGCAGACCTGTGTGACTTTTTCCTTGAGATAATTTTGAGAGGCCACTTTATAAAATATTCTCCACTCAATCTTTCAGTATCTGAAGAAGCTTTGTTGCTGAATCACTAAGAATTTTGTTGTGTTGATGTGTTCTGTCTCTTTCACACACACACACACACAAAGATTTTGCTTGTCTTTCAATAATGGCACTTAGCATAGCCATCTTTATTTCATAGCTTCTCTCTTATCACAGAACTGGTATGTTTAACTGTTGATAGTAGGGCTTACGTAGTAGCCCTGACAACAACAGTCCTGGGTACCTGTTCAGTGGTGGGCTCTTGAACTCAACTCTGGGTAGCCAAAACAATCACTCTGACCTCCCAGTCTTGAGAGGCAGGACACGTGTGACAGATACTATTGTGATGGGAGATGTAAGGATGGTGTGTTCAGGGTACAAAAATCAGAAGCCAGACAATGAACTCATTGATGACAAAATGCCTCATCTATGACTCAAAATATGAGTAGAGCACTAGAAACACAAGGTAGAGCTACTTACTGAAAATACCTCAGAGCAAAAGGAACACAAGAAACAGTTGGTGAGGTTGGACATGCTGAGGAGAGCTGAGACATCAGGTGGGAACATGGGGACCAAGGAGACTGAAGAGTTCTAGAAACCAGGGGGAGGAAGAAGGAGGAGAGGCTTCAGGAGCATGATGAGCCCAAGAGCAGGTCTGGAAAGTCTTTCAAGGGTTGGATTGCAGAATAAGGATGGTGAGAGACTATTGGAGTGTTGACACAGGGCAGTAATATGACTGAGCTCTGTGTTTTACAAAGACTACTCGAGCTTTAATGTGGAAGGTGGAGTTTGGGACGGTAAGACTAGCCAAGGATACAATCAGGAGGCTATTGTCACCATCAAAGCAAGAGAAAATAATGACCTAAACCAAGGTAGTGGCAGCAGAGAGAAGTAGATAGGGTTGAGTTAAGAAGCAGAGTGTACCAAATACCTTGGCAACTGAGGAGGCACAGAAACATGAGAACAGAGAGGTCCAAAAGAATAGGCTTTTACATGGGACCCCAGCAGATGGCAAGACTGCTTACCCAGACAGGCACTAAGGGAGAAAGGAGATTTGAAGGGGAAGAGAACGGTTGGGTGTCATGTTTGATATGGCTATAGCTCACATTTAGATAATTAGTTGAGTTTGATGTGGTTCACATGTGGATAATAGGTTAAGTTTAGTGCAGTTATATAGGATACAATGATAGACATGTCTAGCAGGCAAATGGGTATATTATCTAGTGCTCAGAAAATACCTGGAGATAGATTGGGGAAGAGTAGAATAATACTACTGAGTAAAAGTTTATTGAAGAAATGAATGAATTGGGGCTGTGGATGTAGCTCAGTTGATAGAGTGATTGTGTATCATTCTGAAAGCCCTGGCTTTTATCCCCAGTTCCACATAAACTGGGTGTGATGGTGCATGCCTGCAATCCCAGCACTTAGAAGGTGGATCAAAGGACAATCAGTAGTTCAAGGTTACCCTCAGCTATACAACAAGTTCAAGGCCAACTTGGGTGCAAGACAGCAAGAAAGAAAGAAAGAAAGTGAGAAAGCAAGGAAGAGAGAGAGGAGGAAGGAAATAAATTGATTGGTTTTCAACATCACATTTCTTTTAAGTAGAAAATTTGCTTATATAAAGACTTCTTTGTATGAGAATTTCAAAATTATCTTAAGATCCAGATGGCCAGACATGGTGGCTTATGTTTATAATCCCAGCACTCAAGAGGCAGAGACAAGAGAATCACCCATGAGTTCACGGCTAACCTGGTCTACATAATAAATTCCAAGTCGACCAAAAAACAAAACGAAACAATCTCCCCCAGGTGTATGAGTTAAAGTATAATTTTAGAATTACTGTAGCAATAACAGCTTAGAAACATTTGAGTACAAACGTCTCTCAATAGTACTATGAAAATACAGTGGCCAAAATTCTGAAGATGAGGGGGTTGTGACTTAGTTATTACTGTAAACATGTGGAGATGTTTCTGGCCCCTCCTATATCCCAGGCTTCACTATGAGAGCAACGAGAGGGCAGCAATTCCAGTGCTCAAGGCTCAGCACCATGATGGGGGGGGCAGTCTTGGTCTGCTCCTCTCTCAGCAGTTCCCTGCTGTTCTGAGATAAGGGCCATGGTCCCTCCCCACTGGGACTTGGCAGCACAGCCCAGAACACAATCTGTTGGGCAGAAGACTGTGATTATTAATGAAAGCATTTCCTCTGTTACCTCACAGAACCAAGTGAGGTTCTGGCAGTGCCAAAGACAGCCTGTGTCCTTTTGTAGAAGCTCGTTCTCAGAAATACATAGAATGGAAGGATGCACAGGGAAATAAAAATAAGGTGCAGGGTGCAGAAGAATGGATGGCTGTTTAAATCAGTCCCACATGAAACGTTACCAGCTATTAATCGACTCACACTTCCGTTCAATGGATGAGCCAAGAACTAGATGGAAATCTCCTTCGCTCAATGGATGATACTTCACCTGGGCTGTGGGATCCTTAAGTAACCTTCCTCTGCTGGGTCACATAGGAAGCACTTTTACTTGAGAGAAGCTAAATGAATTTGTTCCATTTAGGTCACTGTCTTAGTTTCATTTATATTGCTGTGAAAGATACCTGATAAAAAGCAACTTAGGGAAGCACAGGTTTATGTGGCTTTCAGTTCCAGGTCACAGTCCACTACTGTGAAGAAGTCAAAGCAGGCGCTCCAGCAACACATCCACAGTCAAGAGCAGAACATCAATGCATGCAGCCTTAACTGCTTGTTGCTCTCAGCTAGCTTTCTCTTTTCTTACACTGCTCAAGACCCCCTGCCTAGGGAATGGTGCTGTCCACCCTGGGCTGGGTCTTCCTACAACAATTGAAAATCAGGACAACACCCCACAGATGTTCCCACAGACCCATCTGCTCTAGAAAATCACCTCTTTTCCCAGGTGATTCTAGGTTGTGGCAAGCTAACAGTTAAAAACTAACCACTACTATCACTGTGACAGAAGTAACTTAAGAAAGGAAGGATTTATTTGGTTCATTGTTCAGAGAGTGTGACTAGTCAGTCCATCATGGTAGGAAAAACATGATGATTAGAGTGGGTTGATCCATTATGGTGGGAGCTGGTGGTACAGCTTGTTACATCTGAGCAGATCAGGAAGCAGAGTTTGGGCCAGAATCACATCACTGTCAATGCTCATCTCCAGAAACTTTCTTTGGCTACCTAGGTCATAGTCCCTAAGGCTCCACAACCTCACAAACAGCCCACCAGGTGAAGACTAAGTATTCAAACACCTGAGCACATGGGGAATATTTCATATTCAAACCATAACACAGAGTCAACAAAATAGTTTAGAATTCCCCTGCCCCTAGATTTATATACTTCTGTTCAGGCAAACCAAGCCAGGCCAAGAAGGCTGATGCTTCTTCTCTTAGTTAAAATCTTGAAGCATCATTTCTCCATCTTCTGGAGCAGCCCAGTGGCTGGGTCCTGTGATGAGGTTAGTAATAGCTACTGTGGGTGAACACCTGCTTCTTGTAAGGTACTACTGGAAAGAAGTGAACATGTTATCTCAGTTACTCTCATAACAGCCCCATGAGCAGATTGCCATCATTTCCATTTGAGGAAGGAGAGGAGCCCAGGTCCTATTGACTTAAGTAACTCAACAAAAGTCTTCTATGTGTATTTAGCAGGAACATGATTCCAACCCACACCTGATTCTAGCACATAGTTTTCTCTCATTATACTCAGTTTAATTGAATGTGTAAAAGACATTGAGTCCTGATAGAAAAAAAGGGAAACAAGGCACAAAATAACTGAGAAGAAACTTTCCCAACATCATATACTGTGACAAGTATGGCCTGAGTCACATGTCTGAGATCACTGAGATATGCTCCCCATGCTTTAGAAAACAGGAAGAAGGCAGGGTAGTCTGACCCACAGAGGCTGATCTGACCTAACGGCATGTTCTAGCTTGTTTCTTTATTGCTGTGACAAAACGCTGACCAATACCAACTTGGGGAGGAAAGGGTTTATTTGGCTTACATCTTTCAGGTCACAGTTCATCAGGGAGCCCAAGGTAGGAGCTCAGGTCAAGAACCTGGAATCAGGAGCTGGAACACAGGCAATGGAGGAACACTGCTTACCGGCTAGCTCAGTCTGCAAGGCTGGACTGGTCCCAATCTGGTCCCAATCTGGTGCAGTCTCAATCTGGTGCTGGATGCCTGATGGATTCCAGGAGATCTGCTAGTCTTCAGGCTTTTAGAATCCAATGAGTTGGTTGCCGCAGTAGGACAAATTCACGGGGGAAAGAGAAGGCAAGCTGCAAAAAGCCATGGCCTTTTAAACAGCTGCCATCAGAAGGCAACGCCCACATTTAGAGTGGGTCTTCCAGCTTCAAATGATCCAATCAAGAAGGTCCCTCTCAGATCCAGTCAAGTTCACACCCAGGATTAGCCATCACAGGACCCTTTGCAAATCAGTCTCTGAGCACCTAGACTCCAAGTTACCTAGTGGGGTTATCTTGGGAACACCTGGTAAGTCCACTCACCGCCTGGAGTTAGGGATATGCCATTCCTTCAAAACCCCAGGACCACTTCAGGATTTCAGTGTGGCCTACATAGGGACCACTCAGGTGGGAACTTGGTGGAAAGCAACGGAGGCAGGCCTAACAGGGGACACTTCTTTACATACCCAAGCACATGCACTGGCTCTTCACAGCTCTGCAAGGGAAATTCTGTCAACCTCAGTGCCCCAGGATCAAAGCACAGAAGCAACCTACAAGCCTCCTGCTGAGGACACCACTAAGCTCTGTTACTAAATCCCTGTGTTCCCTGGCATAAGTGCCCTGGCCTCCCCAGGTGTCCAACTAGAAAACAGGCATTTGGATGGCTGATCCCTGGGGCCTACTTCTGCTTTCACCTTCATGTATTCATGACACTTCCCTGAGCAGACCTCTTGGGCTTGCCTGAACAGCACCACCACCGTGGCCATCAAAGAGCTTTTCCTCATTTATTATAGATCAAATATGTACTTTTACCTTTTATCTTGCATCCCCAAGGATGAAGCCCAAACCCTACTGCCTATTTCAAGCTTGTGGGCCAGAACCTCAGCTGTAATCCCACGAGGTACAGGTCTGAAACAATGGCATCAGAGAATCCTGTGAGAAAGGACTCCTCTTCCCTGAAGCTACTTTGGTTCCCAGACAGTACTGAAATGCCAGCCTGCCATCAACAGCTTCACTGTCCCCTGAGACACGCTACTAGGGCCTTGTGAGTTCTTGGCTCTGGGAAGAGGAAAAAGAAAAGTAGAAATTGCCAAGGTGTCAGATAGTCGCCTTTATTCAGAAGGAAATCATCACACAATGATTCTAGGCAACTTTGAGACCTAGCTTTAGGGTGAATAGTCTCTGGAAACTTGTAACCTAGAATCACTTGTTTATAGGACCCTAGAGGAATGAATGGTGATAGGGCTGTTTGAACCTTCTTGCACAGAGATAAACATGTCCGGTTCGTTACAAGCTTTGAGCCTTTGGCTTGAGGGCAGCACGTTGCGGGGGTCAGGGGTCAGAGACAAACTGGCTCAGGATCACAGGCATCTCATCATAGCTCTGCCATCCACTGCCCTTGTGAGCTAAGAGACTGTCACCTTCCTGAGTCTCAAACCCTTCAGCCTATAACTACAGGGCTTGTACCAGAGGAGCCCAGTGGCAGATCTCTTCAGTTTTAGTCTTTCCTAGTTATGTGGTATCTAAATTCTTAATACCAGTTGCCAATGCAAGATCTGGAGCCTGTATCAGGGATAGCAGATGGGGAGAGTGAGGAGTCAGAGAGAACTTGTGAGCTGCTTGAGTGTTCTCTGCTTAGACCAAACACTGTGCCTCCCTTCATGACTTATAGTGGTATACCACAAGCTGACTGAGGCTTCTCCTCATCTGGGATGCAAATTTCAGATTTCCCTCTCCAGGGAGACTCCCACTAAAGTAGCTGTTGGGGAAGGAGCAGGAATTCTTGTATTCAGATTGGTTTGGAAGAGTTTTCACCTAGGGACCAGTCACAAGTAAGGCTGCCTGACTGGTAGGAATTTGTTTCTCTGTCTATCATGTGTCACCATAGCTTTCTGCTGTGAGCACTCACTTCCTTGTGCCTTGAATTTAAGACATATGAATGTTTTCTGAGTCCTTCAAGGCTGGGACTAAGTTTTCCCTTTGCATCCCAGAGCAGACCATTTTCAACAGAGTATGTTTAGGAGTACCTACTAAGCTGAGTTGCTCTGAGGGTTTCTGCCTGCTTCTGTTCATAATGCTTCCCATCACTAGAGACACAAAACCGTGACGTTAAGTACAAAAAGAAGGGTGGAGTAGTGAAAGCCAGTAGAATCATGTCAAGAAGGCAGGACTGGGCCAAGCCTTGAAGGACAGAAGGTTTAGACAGGTGTCAAGGAACAAAAGGGCATGCCAGGAAGCAACTGAAGCCTAGCAAGACCAGTCTCTTCCAGTTATTTCAATGTACAGACAGGGAGCCTAGGGCCAGAGAGAAGAATTAATTTATCTGAGGCTGACCTGGGTAATTCCACACAAGGACCAACCTGGCTTCCATCCAAGCCTTCTTCCCCCTAGTGAGTGTTGCAGGCATTTCAGAAGTCTGAGGCCTGTGCCCCAAAGTCCTTCTTTTGCTGCTCTGGGCTGGTGTCCAAGCTTGTTTCCCATTGTATTTATGCTGCTGTGTGTCTGCACATGTAGTTGGACTGCTCCATCTCAGCCAGCCAGGCTGTCAATGAATCTCATAAAGATTCAGTCGGGCTGATTGCCAGCTTACCTGGGTGGAGCTGGCTGTGCAGCTCTGTGTGCCTCATGGTACTCAACAGGCCCTGGGATGCCTTGGGAAGCTGCATACACTAACTAGAATAGGCTGGGCTAGAAATAAGCTCAATGCACACACTGCATGTACTACACACACACTCACACATGTATTTTATTGTAATCCTCTCCAATACCCCAAAGGGGCTATGGAGAAAATATGTACATGGGTGCTTCCTGGGGGTAGGAATAAGCTATAAGCTTTCTTTCGTACAGGAAGCTCCCCGGAGTGTCTCCAAAGACCTGTTCTGCCTCTTCTGCTCTAGAATCTGCTATCTGGACATGCTGGATAGGAAACGAGCAAACCTTGAGGCAGAACCAGGTAGTTGAGCATGTCAATTCACTTAGCCTCTCTGACCTTCAAAGCACTATCAGTAAAAAAGTGAGTAATGATTGTTAGTTTCAGACAGCATTGTTACATGGGTGGATACTGTTACACAAACCTTTTGTGTAAGATAACACATAAAAGTGGGGCGTGGTGGCGCATGCCTGTAGTACCAACACTTGGGAGGCAAAGGCAGGCAGATCTCTGTGAGTTCAAGGTCAGCCTGGTCTACATAGTGAGTTTGAGGACAGCTGGGGCTACAAGATAATACATAAAACCCCATCGATTCTGAGTGCCATTTGCAGTCATGTGATCCTAGGCTTTCTTTTTCAAGGGCCCCATCCTTACTGAGTTCTTATGCCCACCACAGCCTATTCCTTCTGGGCCTGGCCCTGCTGCAGCTTAAGCACTGAGTTCTTTTGATCTTGGGTAGGGCTGGGTTTTACCTTATTTCCTGGAACACCAGCTTAAAAATAAAACACTCTGGTTTCTGTCCTCTCCCTTCTTGAATAACACAAATGCTCAAGTGCTGATGGGTTCTCAGGTAAAAATCAAGAGTGAACACATGCTCAGGCAAGCCAGTCTGAAGTCTATGACTCATATTTTCATAGTTAGAAAATTTGAGCAGCAAATCAGTGAATGATGGGATCAGAAGGGCTTAAAAGATCATCTGGCCCAACTTTCTCTTTTCTTTTAAGGGGAGAAAGTAAGTAAGAGGGAAGAAGAACTTTCCTAAGATTGCAGAGTGAGTGGGAGTCAGAGGTGGCATGCACCTCCTCACCATGCGTCATGAGACCTCTGCTTGGGAATATTATAAAAATTACCATCATTTCTACCCTTTCTGCCCTCCTGAGTCCATAATATGAAATATTACTTGGCTTGTATCACTGCAACCCAGAAGGAAAAGCTCGTAAGTTAGGAGCATCAATCTATTCGCACCCATTCATTTATCAAACTAAGCACCATCTTTATACCAGTCACTAAGGATACCGAAGTAAAAGACATAGACTCTGCCTTAAAGTGTTCCAAATTAAGGAATGAGAACAGACAAGTGGCCCATCTCTAGGAGGACCGGCTATTTTCCACACAGTTAAGCAAAACACTCCTGCCACCCGTGGATGGATTTCATATTTAAACTTAGGACTCTATCAGTTCTCTTCACACAGAGATGATGAGACTGATTTTCCTGGAGAAAAAAATATACCAAATATGTCAGTCGTCCTCATTTACTCTTCTCTCAAAAAGAATTTGTTGAACATCCAATGCAAATTACCAAGGATGCAAAGACAGTCCTCTCTCTCTCTCTCTCTCTCTCTCTCTCTCTCTCAAAAACAAATATAAATATGCAGTCCAGTAGAGAAGTAAATAATGATCTTGGAAGCTTTAACAAGAGCAGGGAGAGATGGAGGACAAGAGGCTCAGTGTGCCATGAAGGGCCATGAAGGTCTTGTGGAGCAGGTGGGGTGAGAGCTGAGGGTAGTTGAAGGAAGGGGGAGAAGTTGGCCAAGACAAAGATGGATATCATTCTAAAAACATAGAAGTATGTGCAGCATGCAAGTTCTGGGACCTGTAACGTTCACTTTTGATGGAATACAAAGTGAAAAGACAGACTAGCAGAAAATGTCGTGATGTCACCAACAGGCAGGGTGTGTGCTGTGCTAAGGAGGTGGAATGTGTGCTGGAGACCAAGGAGGAGTGCTGAGGTTTGACAGAGCAGATTCAATGGCAAAGTTTGTGTTCAAAACTTGATTTGTGCAGCCACACAGTGTGGCAGGTAGGATAGAGCCAGGGGCTAAGGAAGAGGTAAGGCCTGGCGAGAGCAGTGGCAACACTAATGCCACAGGCCAGAACTTGATACTGTGCATGATCCACCCTCCCAGGCACACCTGAGCAATAGCATTGGCTGTGATGATAAACAAAAGGCATGAAGTTATGCGTTTGGTTCTCCAGAATTATGACTCATATCCCTAACAATGCCCTTTGTGTATATAAGAGATCATTCTCTCCTAGTCAGCAGGAACAAGTCAAGGCACCACAAATGATCCATGGAGAATGGAAGTTTTCTTAAACTGATACACTGTTAAATTCCTAAGGATATTTGGAGGGGCTTTCAATAACCTTTCATCCATTTCTCATGATTAATTAATAAATACAAATTCACTTCCAAGCATGTGGTTTTGGTAAACTACCTTTCTCTAATCAAGTCAGTCAGTGTAGCAAAGTAACCGATCCTTCTAACCCTTCTTCTATCCCTTCTTGGATCTGACTCAGACATTTCTGACCTTCCCATTTTTGCTCCTCCTCTTCCTTACCCCAAGATGCTTTCGTCCCCCTGTCTGTCTCTGCTGATGCATTGGAGTCTTGTAAATCTAGTTTCAAACTCCAGCTCTGCATTCTTTAGTTGTGTAATCTTGTACAAGTCACCAAAGTACTCAGGGAACTTCTCTGCTCTCTGTTAGGATGTGCGAAGTGCTCCATCTAGGGCCTTTGCTAAACCAGCATTGCACATTCAGCGCGGGTTATTCTTAGGTGGGATTCTAATTGATAATGAACGTTGATGTTCTTCTACCAAAAAGAACGAAGCAACAGCCTGAAAGCTTTGGTGTCTACCTTTTGATCACCAGGATAGCAATGAATTACAGTTTTCTTACCCACATTAATTAAATTTCACACCTGAGCACCCACTTGATTTCCACATCCAGCTGAGGAATCCCACAGTAACTTGTAATTAAGAGACAGTTGCTAATAAGAGACTTTGAACTGAAATTAAGAGCAAAAGTAAGTAAAGACACTCCATGAGAAAGGGCAGAGTTTTTTATCTCCAGTCTTTTGTCAAACAGAGGAGCTTTTGAAATAGCTGGTCATCCTGATAGTATCATGTGAATATGCTGAGTGCTCCCTGGAATGAGTGCCAAGGTGGCAGCGTTCCTGGAAGTAAGAAGCATGGTTTGATTTCATTGCAGTGAAAAAACTCTTCAATGTCAAGGCAGGTACTGACAAAGGGTGTGGGATCAGTTTTAGGAGAAGATTAAAATAATAACAGCGATGAAATAGGAGATGCCATTTTCTTCTCAGGACTGTTGCAAGTATAGACCTGCTTAGAGCTCTTGGAATCACGGGGTCCACTTGGGTAGATTCTTCAAAACCTAATTCACTTTCTTCTGACTAGATTTTAAAGATCTTCTGGTACTTTTCACATCATGGTGATTCCTCAGAATTTCATGAGTTTTTAGGTCAATCTATGGCTTATTGGCTACATTTTAATTATTTTATTATTATTATTCTAAAACAACATTAAAAGGATTTTCAAATCTTAATTTTCTAGTAATACAACTATTTTAATTTATTTCTTTAATAGCCATCACATTAAGGCTAGATTTTAGTACATCTACTAATTTATTTATGAAAAAATTGAAAAGGGCAATAATTAATATTTCTGTAACACATATAATACATGAAACATCAGCAGAATCTATATCTACCCTGTCATCATACCCTGTGTTCTGTCTTTGGCCATACAAATTTGTACATAATTCATGTAGATGACATCACCTTATGCACTATTATTATAACTTACTAGGAGTAAAAAGAACAAAATGGACTCTTATGTCAATGAAACTTCACTAACCAATCTCTAGAAAAAGTCAAACTTTTCTTAGGAGACAGTCTCCTAAAAAATGTTTGAAGACAAGAGCTGGAAAGAATTAATGTCATTAACGAAAATGAACTGTTTTCATTTGAAAAAAGAAAAAACCACAACTTTGGAACTGGGCCATCCAAGATACCCTGTGATAGATGATCAGGTTTTCCACGTCACTTTTTAAACATTTGGCTATAAACTCCTCTTTCTGTTCTTGTAAATAAGCCCATCTAATAAAAATATAGAATTAGATACCTGAGCATCACGTGCTAGAGAATCATAATCACAGAAGGAGAAGCAAAAGAGTTTACATATACTTGATATGAATAGCAAAAGACTGATGGATGCCTGGCTTCCACTTGAGAGTCAATGTAATGTGACAATGGACATATGTTAGGGATGGTGATCTACACAGCTCTTGGTACTGTCCCAAAGGGCTTTCCTGCTCCTGTCTGATCTAAAGCCCCAAAAGGAAGGATGTAGGCCAGAGGAGACCATGATCAGATAGGCTGAAATGAGTTCCAACCAGGAGACCCTCACACCTTAGGTTTGGTCAAAATTAACATGATCACAGCTACAGTGTTAACTACATTGGTGTGCTTTTCTGCAGGCAGAATGGGGAAACAGAACAGCAAACTGGCTCCTGAAGTCATGGAAGACCTGGTGAAGAGCACCGAGTTCAATGAACATGAGCTCAAGCAGTGGTACAAGGGGTTCCTCAAGGACTGTCCAAGTGGGAGGCTGAATCTCGAGGAGTTCCAGCAGCTTTATGTGAAGGTAAGAGCTTCCAATTGCTTGTGGGTTCCTTTGGCCAGAATTCAGAATGGTAACTAGCTAATGATATTCAATTCTAGTGGTTTCACACTCTAATTAAAAAAATTTTTTTTTGACACGTGTGTGTGTGTGTGTGTGTGTGTGTGTGTGTGTTTCTAGAGATAAATGAAGCAATTTCTGAACAGGAAAAACCATTGTTAAAAAACTGGATATAGCTCAGAGGATGGCAACATTTGCTGAGAGAACCTTGAGAATCTCAGAAAAGTCTCTGCCAATGATTATTAAGAAGCTGCTGATAACATATACATATATGGAATCTCTATAGACAAATCTGTAGATATTTATACACACTTATGTATTTCCCAGTTAAAGACAATGTAC
This sequence comes from Nannospalax galili, assembly GCF_000622305.1. Lineage (NCBI taxonomy): Eukaryota > Metazoa > Chordata > Mammalia > Rodentia > Spalacidae > Nannospalax > Nannospalax galili. Next base: position 82,870 of record NW_008360297.1, read on the forward strand.
CATGAGAGCTTTTTCACCAAGAAAGTCCTCCTATCCATACATGAGGACTCAGATCCCCACCACTGCTCATTTAGGACAGTGCATGGTGTATATTGAGGTATCAGTACCCACAACATAAACTTAACATTTTATACTGTTTACTATGGAGGATTTTGAAATGGTTTTAAAAAGGATTTCTAAGTCAGTATAGGCTGCAGACATTGAAAGATATGAGAAATGGATAGTTGAGTTTGGATCATGCTAATTTCTCACATGTAAACTGTGAGAAATCTGCCTTAAGTCTTTGAAAAATAATTAAATGTAGTATTTCACTGCACTGAGTGCTATATTTTTTTAAACTTTCATAATGCTAAGATTTTAAAATTCCTTATGATTCTGAATAAAGGCAATATTTTTAAGCTGAAAACAAAAGTCTTTCCCTGTACATTGGATATCACTGTCCCAATCAAAGTACCATTTCTACCGCAGTGGTATTGTTTTGGTTTGTCTGAGCTTGTGAGAGTGGTTCTAGTTCTGCCATGATCTAAGATACTTTGCGTATACTTATGTAATGTTATATTGCTGGAAGAATGCACTCTCTATTATAACTTTTTCAGGCTGAAATACCAAATAGAAAGTGTTGCTTTTATCGTTTCATTGTAGCAAATGTCAGTTTGAGCAATGTGAATTATCCAAGTACGTATCCATGCTTGGGAGGTTTGTATAGAACTCTGAGCACCATTACCTCGGCGGCTGAACATTTACCATGGCTTGTGATGCAGCAATTCCACTCTTGTACATAAACAAGAAGGAACATGTGAAAGAAGGGGCATGCTCATAGCTGAACTGTTCACAATGACAAAACTGGGAAGTGGCCCAAATGCCCATCAAAAGGAACGGAAAATAAATGGTGACATATCTACACAACGAAACCTACAGCAGTCAAAATGGTTGAACTATAGAAATGCTAAAGAGAAGTGCAAAAGTAAATTTCAAGGATTCTTCATTAAATAGGAACAAAACCGACATATATCTTATTGGACTACAAGTAAATGCAATGTAGTGACAGAAAAAGGAAAGCAAAGGAGTGGGGTACAGAGAGGAAGAAGCAAGGAGGAGATGGGGATGTGGCCGTGTGCCAACTGTGTTACAGTCAGTTATTGTTTTAGGTTGGTGAGTTTACAGGTGCTTATTGAATTAAAAGCTGTCTAAATAAATAGCCACCGCATGACGTACTACAAATGTCAGCGACCTCAGATTGTGATTGATCCAATTCTGTACACATGAAAACCCCCAAAGTTATATAAAATATCACATGATTAAGAATGTATAACAAGACGCACAAGCAGTGGCATATGTGCATGTTGTAAGATCACTATGAGGGGCCTGTGAGATACAGTGGGTGAAAGTGTTTGCTGTCAAGCCTGACAACCTGAGTTCCATCCCCAGAACCCACATGGTAAAAGGAGAGAACTGACTCCAGCAAGTTGTCCTCTGACCTCCACAGTGTGTGGAGACATGCACATGCATGCATACACACACGCACAGAAATAATTAAATAAATTAATTTAAAAAAATTTAAGATCACTATGACATGCCTAAGAAAAGCTGAGTAATTAATCCTTAGCACTTTGTATAGAAATTCTGAGAAATGTATCTGTTATTTAACTGATGTAAATTAATTCTGTGGAGAAGTAGAAAGGATGTGTTTTCTAGATTGTCAGACCACTCCTCACAGTTCTCAGTTGTACTGGTAGTTTCTGCACCCGGAGTTAGCCTGCGCTCACTGTACACTTTCCACTGTCAGCCTCAAGGAAAGCAGTGACAAATGAGGTGTGTCAAAATCACCTTCATATTACTAAAGGTCATGCAAGCGTCATCCTGTATTAAGAAAGCTCACGGTGCCACAGTCCCCACTACTTGTTTAAAATTAGGGACTTTTGCCTTTGAAGTAGTTGCGATTCAGGAAGTGAGCTGTTACATTCACATACTATAAACATCACAGCCTCAGGTTCAGGTCATGTAAACACTGAGCACCCTTCAGTGGTCTATGATACAACATATGTGTGTGGACCAAAATCACCTATTGCCTCCCCACATCACACACACCCAGCGGAGTTCTGCTGCAGGAAAATGATACAAGACTGTGAACTTAGTGGATATTCTAGGCAGCCCCTTATTTCAGCCTCTTAGCAGTGAGACCTAAAGTGACCTTTGCTCTTTTGTCAATGGGCAGAAAGCAGGCAAAGTCTTTCTTACCTTTCAGAGTCATTCAAGGACAGACATTAAGGAAGAAGCACAGAAGAAATATACCACATACATTAAAAAAAAAGAGAGAAGGCAGCTCTGATGGGTGAGAAGAGAGAAAGCTGAGGGTTATGTAAGAGCCCCAGGAGGCACTTAATGAGAAATGACTTCCTTTGAGGCTTTAGGAAAGTGTCTGTGTTCAGCAAGACACCCTCTATTCTGGAGAATGGGTACTTTGCAATAGCTCCTTCTCTGGTTGTTAGGGAACTGAGCCATCCTGTAACCCAATGATGGAACAAAGCAGGCTGCAGCCTCTGGTCTCTATGCAGCCGCTATTGCTGCCTCAACTGTTTACCATTCCAGAAGACTCACTTCACCTGCTCTAGAACCAACTAATGAAGGTTTAGAGAGGAGCTGAACAACAGGAAATAATCATCTGCTAAGCTAGAAGGCACAACCCCTCTACACCTGCCCTCCCGTTAAAAGCCTTCGAGTCCCAAATGTAAGAGAACTTCATTGAAAGCAGAGGTTTATAAAAATGAGGAAAAATGTCCAGCATCATGAAGGGCAAAGGCAAGATGGACATTTAAAGATGAGGCTGCTTGGGGCTAGAGAGATGGCTCAGCAGTTAAGAGCATTGGCTGCTCTGGCAAAGGGACCTAGGTTCTATTCCCAGCACCTCCAAGGCAGCTAAGACCCATCAGTAATTCCATTTCCAAGGAAACCAACAAAGCAAGTGCACTTACATCCATGCAGGCAAAACACTCATAAAATAAATCATTTTTGTAAAAAGTGGTGGGGCTGCTCAGTGCTGTAGGGAATGGAGAGAGGCGGGTCCCTGGACCTCACTGGCCAGTAGCCTAACCAAATTAGTGAGCTTGTGAAGAGGGATTTAAAAATATACTTGAAGTTGACCCCTGACTTCCACATGTACATACACATATACACACTCCCACAGACATGCACACACCCACATGAACATATAAATACACTGCGCACACAGATAAATAAATAAATTAAATAAATAAATAAATAAATAAATAAATAAATAAATAAATAGGAGCATTAACTCTTTTACAGCTCTGGGCAGGGCCTCTCAACAAGAGTCCCAAGGCACTATGAACAGAATACACAATGGAAAAATTCTCAGAGAGCAAGAATCACACCTCTGAGAGGGACTAGGATCCTTTTATAGCAGCCAGAAGTTACCTGACTTTGTCACTTGTGTCAACTCCTGGGGTTGTATATGAATAGAGTACATGAGGGCAGCTCACTATGTTGAGGAAGTATTTTTTTCATATGCATATGTGTGCAGTGAGCCCTGAATCAGCCCCCCCCACCTCCCCCAATAGTCCACTACTGTACAGCTGTTAGAGTGAGCTTTGTGAAACATATCTGGGCATGATTCTTTCCAGTTGGACTCAGGTTTCGTTCTTTAGAAATGCGGACCACAGTCATGACATTTCACTCATTATAAGCCCCAGTGGAGCCGAGGACCTGTCACAGAGCAAGTTTCAAGAATCATTTGCTGTACAGCTCCTTCTTGGGATGAAGACATCTCCAAATGACTGAAGGACAGTCCTACCTACCCACCAGGATCTCATGAGCTAATCTAGAAGATACAAATTACCCCATTTGCAGAAGGAATGGTACTCACTTCGTAGTGGTGCAACAGTGGAAAGGAGAGAAACTAATTTCAAAGTAGAATATTAACACAAGGAGATAATTAACATAGCAGTAGGAGGAGCACTTTGCTCTCAAAAGACAAAACATTCCTTAAGTGATTCCTTAACTTTATCAGGCTCAGGGCCTCTTGTAAGCTGAACTTTATCATCCTTAAATTGATGTATTGAAGTTCTATAAGAATGTGATTGTGCCAGGCATGATGGTGCATGCCTTTAATGCCAGCACTCGGGAGGCAGAAGCAGATAGATCTCTGTGAGTTTGAGGCCAGCCTGGTCTACATAGTGAGTTCCAGGCCAGCTGGGGCTACAGGGAGACCGTCTCAAAAAACACCAAAAAAAAATGTGATTGTATTAGGGCATGGGGTCTTCAAAAGGTGATTAAGTCAAAACAAGGTAAGCAGAGTGGAACTTCAGCCTCTATGACTGGTATCCTTACAGGAAGGGACAATCTACACATGGGACATGCTTAGGGAATACCATGTGAAAACACATGGAGAAGGTCATCTACAAATCAGAGAGAGACCTCAGAAGAAGCCTGCCCTGTCCACACTTTGTCTAGGGTTTGCAGCCTTAAAACCGTAACACAATACATTTCTCTTGTTTAAGCCAACCTTCATTGTAGTGGCCTTAGAAAAGTAGTACAGTCCTCATTCCCTCGCTGTTAACATGCATAAACTCAGAGCCTTCTGTAATGATGAAAAGGACACCTGTGTCAGGAGTGTCTGGCTCCCCCCACATGCCCAGGGACTTCTGTGGCACTGGTCACAAAAGTTGTGTCAGATACTGTGTTTTTCTCCCTGACCCAGTACTGCTGTAGCTAGACTGGAAAACGCTGCATTTCATCAACAAGAAAACCAAGTACCTGATTTTTTGCCCACGAGAATTTACACTTTCCAACAATCATTTTGATTGGCAAACTAATATCGCAAATCGAGATGGTTTGCCATTTTAATTTGTTTTCAGGGAAGCAGCTGAAATTTTCAAAAAGAATCAAACTGGTGAAAAGCGAACAACTATCTGAGGAAGGAAGTGTCCCTCTCCCAGGGTTGTCTTCCTTGAAAGACAGATGCCATTCCTAGCTTGCTTCCCAGCTAGAATACCAACCAAGGAGGAAACCTAGAAGAGTTCTGCAAAGGCCCTAAATTGATGTTGATCAATGTTTGGAGTTTGTCTTTCAAGATTATTCTCCTCAGGAGTCTTTTGTGTTGGCTCAAGATAAGTTGAAAAAGTAGTCGCAGAGTTAGTTAAAAAAAAACATGGCATTTGGAGACTGACAGATATGAGATACGATCTCCGCTATGCTGCATTTGCCAAGCCTCTGCCTCTCTGAGGCGGTTTCCTTATTTATAGGTGGAAATAATAAGTCCTGTCTTGTCACCTCACTTGGTGGAGTCCCAAAGAAAAAAGGAAGTGAAAATGATTTACTACCCATCATAAGCTGTGTTTGCATTGTGATAGATCTGCTCATTCATTTTCAGAGACCTAAGATGGACATGGGTTTTATTTCACATGCCAAATCTGGCAGAACAGGAAGATATACAGAGGAGGATGCAAGGCTCGATGGAGTTTCAACAGAATACCACACCTTAATTAAATGATGGTACCCAACATGCATTCCAGGATGGGTAGCATCACAGGACACAGCCTGATGCCGTGATGTCTCCTTTCACATTGTGGATTCTTCCACACCAAGTCCTGTCTTTCCAACAAAAAAGTCTTTCTCACCAGCCAGATGCCAGAGGGAACAGAGTTTGGCACTCAAGGCATTGTGTGAATGTGTGTGTGTGTGTGTGTGTGTGTGTGTGTGTGTGTGTGTGAGAGAGAGAGAGAGAGAGAGAGAGAGCACATGTATGGAAGCCAGAGGGTGACCTTGTGAAGCTGGTTCTCTCCTTCCACCTGTGGATCACAGGCTACAACCCAGGTCTCCAAATTTGCGTGGCAAGCAGCTTTACCCACTGAACCATCTTTCTGGCCCCTCAAGGCATTTTTTAATCCATCCCCCACCAGTCATTCAGTGCCCTATATCTCACACCCTTGCTCCAGAAAGGAGACACTTTCTCGTTTTCTACAGCTTGTCATTTCTCAGATGAAGAAAAAAAAACATTTCTCAGCACTAACTACATAGCTGAATGTCATTTGGCTGAGCTCCAGGCCAACCCTCCTGAGCCTTAGTTTACTTCACTGTACCAAGTGTTCATCTCAAAAGAATGCTGGATGTTGGTGAGTCATAGGGTGGTGGAGTCCCAGGGTCCAATTTGATCATCACTGATTAGACAGTTTGTATTTTGAATAAAATCTATTCATTTATAACAGAATTCCTGCCAAGTCATGCCACGTCCCTCCGAGTGGTCATTTCCTGGAAAGTGTCTGTAATTTGGCTTGGAAAATGCACTTCCAGCTCCTCCATCTAGGAGCAGCTTCATCCATTGGCTCATTTGCTCATTCATGGCCCATTTCCTTTGTGCTTTCTGTGGAACAAACGCTGCACAGACATGCGGCATCTTCAGAAAGCACAGAGCCTGAGGGGCTAGCAGGCCATCTTATTTTCAATTCACAAAACCACCATGTTTTGTATCAAACCATACTGGTGGAATTCAGTAAAAAATTTTCTAGGCCAGGTGTGTCCAACCTGCAACCCAAGGGCTGTATGCATCCTGGGATAATTTTAAATGTAGCCAAATACACTTGCAGGTGGCCGTGTCAAAAGTTCAGAGTACCCTCTAAGCCAAAATAATGGAAAATAAGTCTACTCCTGAACATTCTATTGACATCATTTCCCTCTGTCATGGACTCAAACAAAAATAAACATTTGGGGGCTGGGAAGATGGCTAGTGGGTGAGAGCGCTTGCTGCACGGGTATAAGAACCTGATACTGAATCCCCAGCAAGCACATAAAAAGCAGGGCATGATTGAGCATGTGCCTGGAATCCCAGCACTGTGGGGTCGGAGGCGGGAAGATTGGTGGGGCTGGTTCGCAACCAGCCTAACTCCAGGTTCAGTGAGAGATCCTGTCTCAAGGGAATACGCCGAAGCATGATGAAGAGGGCACCCCACATTCTCCTCTGGCCTCTGAGTGTGTGCCCCTGCAGGAGCACTTATGCTCAGCCATGCACATATACCACACAAGACACACACACACAGTGCACATACACGCAATACATACATACACATAAATCAATAATAAATAAATTATAGAATGTGCACTACCCAAACATTTGATAATAAAGACATTTTCATTAAATAATAAATACATTCTAGTTAATAATATATTAAGAAAACATTCTATGATTCTTTGCACAGGTTTAAAGTTCTACTTCCAAGTTTTGCTCTTATGTTTTAAAAACCTACTGTCTGAAACGAAGGCATTTTTCTGAAGGTTGTATGTAAACATATAAATATAGGATTGGAGGCATATAACTTTTGTTTTATAAACTTGAAGCAAAACCTGTACCTTTAGGTCTTGTCTGCTTGCTTCATAACTTTGGACAAATACCTTTGTCTTGTTTTAAAAGTCATCATCTGTCACTATGAAAAAGCTGATCTGTATCAATAGCTCTTAAACTGCAGCATGGGTCAAAGTCAAGTCACTTGGGCTGACTGTTCAGTTGGCAGGTCCTGGGCACCTTCCTTGGGGTTGCTGACCCCTAGGTGGCTAAAATGGAGAAAAAGTATGAATGACAAATTGAGAACCTGTCCAACAATTAACCTGGGATAGACTTCGGGAATTCTACACACACAGAAATTAATACGGTGTATAAATTTATTGACATAACTTTCATTAGATTCTCACAAGTTTTAATAGCCTCAAGAAAGGCCAAAAGCCACAAAGATGTTTCTGACCACCGACTGACATAATATTATAGGTTCCATGACAGTAGATATTGACTGTTAATTGGCACTAAGATGAAAAAAAAATAAAAATAAAAAATAAAAAAAGAAAATCCTCATCTAAACTACACTCTTAAATGAACTTCACTGGCATAAAAGTAAAAATAAAAGGTTCTGAACAGGCAAAATGGCTCAGCAAGTAAGAGGACTTGCTGCTCAAGCATGAGGACCTGAGTTCAAATCCCCACAACCCATGTAAAATTCCAAGCTTGGTTGCATGCGTGATTGTAACCCCAGTGCTGGGTGGGGCGGTGGGGTGGGGTGGGGGTTAGGCAGAGACATGAGGTTCAGCACTGGGGCTTGCTGGCTGTCAGACTAGGTCCACGTTCAGTGAGAGACCTTGCCAGAAAGGAATAAGGTGGAGAGCAATAGAGCCACACATCTAATATCCTCCTTTCACCTCCTTAGACACTGCACACATGTGCATACACCACACACACACATGACATGCGTTCTCACATATACACAATCAAAAGAAAAAAGAAAGAGAAGAATCGAATCTGCATTTTTTTTAAATTTGTTTTTCAGTGTGTAGATGATACTGTTCCTGACTCATTGGATAAGCTCTGTCTTCTTTAGAGTTCTATGCTGATGCAAATGGGGAGGCTCAGGTAGAACAACGTGTAATCCCACCTTTGTATTCATTCTCCAGAGCGCTCCTATGTGCTGAAGACTATGCAAGCCCTAGATCTGCAGGGAGAATGTCAAACATGTCTGCCCAGAGAGCCACGGTCTGGTGCCATCGAGAAGTCTGTAAAGGGTGAAAATACACACAAACAGCTACCATGCTGAATCTCTTGTGATCAGGTTAAGGACAGATAGGGAAGGAACTGAGGTTCAGAAAAAAAGCTGCTTGGGGAGGGGATAATGAACCTGATCCTCAAAGGAAAGATAGGAGGCTAGAGAGATGGCTCATCGGTTAAGAGCGCTGACTGCTCTTATAGAGGACCTGGGTTTGATTCCCAGGACCCACATGGTGACTAACAATCTTCCGTAACTCCAGTTCCAGGGGATCCAACACCCTCTTCTGATCTCCTTGGGCATTGCATGACATGGGTACGGTTACATACATGCAGGCAATGCACTCATACACATAAAATAAAAATAATTTTTTAAAAACTTTTTAAAAGAAAGGATGGATTTGAATATGAGGAGTTGTCTCACAGAAACTCTCTTAGATCAGCACCCCAAAACCTAAATAAAAATGCTGTTATTGTTTCTTCTGTTTCAAAGCCCCTATACACGACAGCGTCAGGAAACTCACTGTGTGAGGGATCTTGGGAGACAAAACACTGAAACAAAGAACAGCAAACACATACAAGCCCTTTGTAGTCCTTCAGGACAGCTGGAAACCAACCTATAAAAGGAAAGGCTTGGGCACCTCGACCCTTCCTTCCTGGGCTTCTCTCTCCTTTCTCGTTCCTGACTTCCTCTCCTCTTTTCCTTCCCTTGTCTTCACCCTCTACTTTTCTTGCTTAGCATTACTTTCTTACCATGTTTCAGTTGAACAGTCAGTGCTCTGGATTCTCACCACGGCCTTGAACACAGACTCTGGAGCACCACTCCTCTCCCATATACCTGTAGCAGTTGGAAAATCAGTCTTAACTGATGTTACAGACTTACAAACACCCAGCCACCTCAAAGTCCAGCCTGACAGGCACTTTCCAACTGAGCCACCTTCCCAGTTCCAACTATGTCTCTTGTCAACATCTGATTTAAATCAATTTTGAAAATAGAATTCTTGACTGGAAGGAAAATTTCTTTTGGATGATCAGTTTTCAAGGACTGAGATTCTGCTTGTTAATAAGAGGTAATTGGGAATAGAGCTTATTTAAAAAATGGTTGGGCATATACAGATGCATTTTAATCCTTTAGGGAAACAGTTGTTATATAAGATGCATAATGTCATCCAGACTAGGCTGGTGAGGATGTTGTAACTTTTAGTGAGAAGCTGGGAATTCATTTCCATTTGAAATGTTTGACAACATGATTGAGGCTGCAGTTCAACTTGAATTAATGTGGGAAACAAGAGCTATGGTCTTAAATTTCAAGGGAAAAGCAACAATAGAGAACCTGGGAAAATGAAGTGCCCTGTGAGGCTCCAACAGCACTTCATTACTGTGAAATTATCCCAGAGAGTAGCTAGCTACCAGTGTGGTTCCAGTTAGACAACACTCACCGAAAAGAGGTCCAAGAGATAACCTTCCCCTGTCTCAGAGATGTGAAAAGACTTTGATGGCCTCCCCACCTTGGGGTTTGGCTTTCTCATGATAAGACTGATGTCATTTAGCGGAATATCAATAGTCATTGCTACCGTCACATCCTGAAGGAATGCTTTTACGTGATACTCAACTTCTTTGGCTTCAGGATAAGGTTGGAAAGAGCCCTATGCAAGTATGCCAAGTCTACCCTCTCCTGCATTTTACAAATGAAGACATCAATGTATGCAGGTGGGAGAGAGACATTCAATGCAGATTGCCTGCTGCATTAACATCCAAAATGATGTATCTCAACTTCAGCTTGCTAGTGAAAAGTGTGAAGCCAGAAAGACGTGCTCTCTGCTTGGTGATCCCTGCAGCTGATGGTCCAAGGGCAGTCCATTTCTGATCGGAAACAACCAAAGAGGAAGAAATACAAGGTTGTATTTGAACATGCAAACTCATGTATCAATCTCCCAGTGTAGGCTGCTTTACTTGACTGGATTTTTCTGACCCTTTGAAGTTACAAAATGGTCTTGATATCACTTTGGATCTGTGAATGCAATCCACTCACCCACATGAGAATCAGTTCCTATTCCTGTCAGTATCCCATTTGGCACCTGCCAGAAGAAAGCTCTTGATCTCACACATGATTCTCTCTCTCTCCCTTCTCTCCATTTGAAATGGTTCTTGGCCCTTGAGCCATTTCTCTTATTCTCCTCAGACAGTTATTGTGGAACTTGTGACAGTCATTTTATGACTGCCTCAATGTTACAGTGACTCAGATTCTGCTCTGCCTACACACAGATATAACTCTGACCTGTTATCACTGGGGGTAAAAGGGAAAATCAGTTGTAAAATAGGCCTAAATCTGTCCAAGACCTCATTTGCTATAGTTTAGGGAAATCCTACTGAGGACAGTAATATAAAGAAACCATCAGCTGTCATTCACTTTCAGCAATCACATGTGCTGTCCTTAACAAGCCCTTAGCCAAGAACTCTGGGGCAGAGTAACTTCAAGTCAGACTCCCACAATCTTATAGGGCTCCCAGCCTCAGAAAAGGTAACAATCTGTATTAGCAGCTAAAACAGAGGTAGAAAATATTTTCCCAAGGTAAGTACAGGTAGTCTGGTCTAGTAAGTTTTTGTATGAATAGTTTGATCAACTTCATTGCACCTTGAAATTTAAGTGGGTGCCACAAAGATGAGATTCCTAGCCGGAAGACAGAACCTAAGAAAATCCAGAAGAGTGACTTCTTAGTCCACTGGAGCTGCTATTAAAAAAATCATAAACTGAGTAACTTATAAAAACAGAAGTTTATTTTTTATAGTTCCTCAAGTTGGCTGGCAAATTCAGTGCCTAGTAGGTCCTATCTTCTGATTCATAAATGTTACTTCCTATCTTTGTTCTTACAAAGTGAGACAAGCCTGTGTGTGTGTGTGTGTGTGTGTGTGTGTGTGTGTGTGTGTGTCGGTGTCTGTGTCTGTCTATGTGTGTAAATACGTGTACAGACATGCCACAGCACAAGTGTAGAGGTCAAAGGACAGCCTCTGGTATCACTCTTCACCTTCCACCTTGTTTGAGAGTGTTTCTTGTTGATCACCCCTGTATACACCAGCCTGTTGCACCCCCACCCCCACCCTCTGTGGTATCTCCTGTTTCCACCTCCCATCTTACCTTAGGGAAACTGAGATTACAAACATGCTGGTATGAGTTCTGGGGCTCTGCACTCAAGTATTCACACTTACATGGCAAGTGCTTTACCCTCTGAGCCTTCTTTATAACCTATCTTTAAGGCCTTTTGTCTGAGTACAAATCCCATTCTTAAGGACCTCATTCTCACAGCCTGATCAGCAGCTAATACCATCACCTTCAGAATTAGAATCTCAGTATATGAGTTGGAAGCTAAAATCATTAAGATCATAGCAGGCAAAAAGATGTAGGGTTTATGTGGGGAAGAGCAAACTGTTCTGTTGGTCAACTCTCAGAAACCAAAGAAGTCTTGAGTAAAAGTAAAGTGGGTCCAGGTCACAGAGGGCACTGATGCCAAACAGTTCTAAATCCTGTGTGTTGTGTATTAAGCTGCCAGATGGTTTCCTAGATGGCTGCCATGCAAATCTAGCCAAGATGTGTTAGAAGGAGATAGAAATTCTGGGAGTCTGGCATTACATTCTTCTTGGATCCACAAAATAAACAGTTCCTACCATGAAAACTTGCTTTTCCCCTTTCTTGTGCTCATAGTGACTCAGAGAGAAAGCTCTGAGAGCTCTCTCCCTGTGCCCTCCAGCCGGTGGCTGATGACAAACTTGACTGAGTTATTCATCAAGTACCTTTGTCTTCACCTTGTATGTCTGATTCTGAACTCAGCACTGGAGGGTCAAAAGTGAGACGTCAGGGATACCCCATACCATAAAGGGACACAATGCCTTCAAAGGAGGCAAAAGAAACATTTCAAGAAATAAGTGAGTTTCTGGGTTATTTAGAGCTTCCGGAGCTCAGAGGAGAAGAGAAAGAACAGGTGAGAAAGGGTGTGGTATGGCCCTGGAGGAGCTGGGCTGGTAGGAGCTGGGGCTGAGGTTCAAGAAAGATATGGACAAGCAAGGCAGAAAGAGTTGCTTTTCAAAGCTTGTGGTAAGCAGGGGAACAGAGAGGGATAAGAGCCTTGCCGTGGAAAGGTAAGACCCTGCTCAGGGCATGCTGAATTTTCCTTCAGGTGATCTGTTTCTCCTGTTGTAGGGCTACTGGGCTGTTCCATCATTGAGTTCAACTCCCACCAGAGGTGTCTGGGTTGTGCCTCCCCTTGCTTAAGAAGGAAGCCTGCCCTGGGCCTCTTGTTTTATAGAGAAGAGTTCATAGGGGCTTGATGGAAAAAAAAAGTGGATTATTGACTTTCAAATCAAAAAACAGTAAGACAAATAGTCCTATAATGGCTAAACGGGCTTCCTTCATTCAATCAGACCCTGACATTGCCTTTTCTCTCCAAAGTGAAAAGGAAAGCTCACTATGTTTCAGATTGAAAGCAAAGACAAATTAGCTGTCTTAACGCTGTTCACCATGTTGTCGGAGTCAAAGGCAGGGTGAATATTGTCCTTTGTCCATTGAGGGGGGCGCTGTATATTTGCTCTTTTACTAAATGGCACAAAGCTGTGAGGTACATATCAGTACAATATCATCTCAGTCTTGAATCTATTAGAGGCACAGACAGTAGCTCTGAATCTGTTAGGTAACAGCTGGAAAGATAGGTGCTCTGGAAAAATAACCCTGAATGAAACTATGCTCTGCCCCAGGAAAGCGGGAAGTTCTTGGGCAGGTCCCACGCATGCTTTATCTTCAGACCCTGCAGCTGTCGAAGGGTATTTCACATCAGTTATGGTTTGACTGTGAAATGCCCCCCATATGTTCATGTATTTGAACACTTAGTCTCCCAGTTGGTGGCGCTGAGCTGAACAGCTATAGAGTCCTCAGGCCAGATCAGTCTCTGCTTCCTATTTTGCCACCAAGAAGCTGCCTCGGGCTCCCTGACACGACAGAGCCATCCACCTCCATAGTGAACTATAGCCTCTCAAATTATGAACCAAAATAAATCCTTTCCCCTTGCCTTTGCTCACTTCAGATATTTTCTCATAGCAATGACAAAGAAATCACTGCAACATCCATCTTACAAGTACCTACTGTTCAAATATCCAGTATCAGTGGTAACAACTATTCTCCTTATGACTGCAACATGGTGAAGTCATGGGGAAAGGACCCCATCTTCACTTGTTCAACTCTAATCCTCTGGGCCTGTCCCTTTCTCTATTTTGTCTCAAGTTTCTGTCTCATCTGGGCAACTGTGTCCCTCTGTGGCAGTGGAGAAGTTATCTTTCTTTCAAGGAATGTGTAGTAGCCTTCCCCAATACCCTCCCCAGTCTTGTTCAGTCACTACTGCTCCTTTGTGGACAGGAGGGGAACAAGGGAAGAGAAGAGGCTTCTTTGTTGCATGTGCCAAAGAATCTGTTCAATGACTGAGGTCATGAAACAGGAGAGATGAAATATCTGTGTCAACAAGCCACTTGACTGCAAGGATGGCACACTGACTAGGGAGAAATTTTGGGAGCAAGGCCAACTCCCCAGCAGAATGCCCAGTTAAGGCCATTCATAACTGGGTCTTCTACTCCTTGCAGGAAAAAAATCACCCAGTTAAATGGACGTAAGGGTGGACTGGCAACCAGAGGACCTGGAGTATGGGCAGGACATAGTGCTAACAAGCTGTGGAGTCTGAGACAGTTACAAAGCTCTTGGGGGTATAGACTCCTGGTATATTGAGAGCCATTAGAAATCCCTGCCCCATCTCCTACAAAGAATATTTGTGTTTACATGGAAAGGTTTTTGATCTCCTACATTGTTCTAGAGAAATGGGTAAAACTGCTAGAAAGGCAGGAATGGAGTGGATTTCATGCTGAGGGGGCAGAAAGGGAAGCTCAGTATGACTGGAGAGAGGGTGAGGAGGAAGGGTGGTAGGAGGCCAGAAGGAGAGGGAGATGAGACCTTCATTTCTTCCCTTGTGAAGTTGCCTTCAACGCCAAGATTCTAGAAATTGTGTATGCCTGTATCTAGATCTCTGCCAGACGTACAGTTCCTGTAGCACAGATCACTTAGCATCATGTCGCTCACCCTATCAAGCTACCCATGAGGGCAGAGCTCATACCTTACTCATCTCTGCTACTCCAGCCTCCATAACAAGATTTAATCTGTTGAGAGGATGGGTTTATAAATAAGTAGAGGACTCTGTTGTGTAGCTTAACTGAAATTCAAAGAATAAATGAGAGGAATAAAATGTCTTGAAGTCCATCACTCAGAGCAATAAACTATTCAGAATGGCCCCTTCCATACTGAATACTTAAATAAATAGACTATATCACAGAAAGACAGAAAAGCCTAAGGTCCCATTCTCCCAGTTGAGTGGCTAGCTAATTTTCTTATGAATACGTTAGACAATTACCCATCAAGGAACTTCCTTAAGTACTATTTTTCCCAAGGAGGAAATGAAAGGATAAAATATAAAACTTAATATCCCTAACATGAAAAGGCTAGCTGATGAAAATTAGACTGCTTATATTTGAGTTGGTAATGAGATTTTCAGAGAAAAATGCAAAAACTGAAAGGATTTTTCTTTGAGAAGAAAGGCAAGGAAAACTATATAAGATGCCTCCCAAAATAGACAGCATTGTCTGCTTTCTAAGTAAATTTTACCACAGTCAAGGCAGAGCTTATTTTTATCCATGTTCGTTTAAACGATGTGACATGTCTACCGGGAGCACCATCAATGATGGCATCGTGCTGCAGTTAATATGTTGTGGCTTCACGACTCAGCCCCAGTCAAGCCAGAAACCGGTGCCTGGAGACATCTTTCAAGATGACACAGCTGGGTTGCCAGGGTAACTCACTGAATGAAGCTCTAGCTGGCATTGGGAGAGATTACATAAGACCAAACCAACTGGGAAGAGTTAGGCATTTCCTGGGGGTAAAGAGTATTGGGGTTATTGTCTGTTGGGTTTCCAGGATAAGACACGGTGGTGACATTTGGAAGAGGATGTTATCAAACACGCAGGTGTATCATCTCAATACAAAACTCCTCATAGCCAGACTGACAAAGTCTCTGGGTGACTAAGAATTCTGATTAACAGTGAATTATAATGAATGGCATATCAAGGAAGGATAACCATTTTCCTAAGAATCAGTCTCATTCTTTATTTTTGAGATTTCAAAGATGTTGCACATTTCCTATTATTCTATATTATGAATGTATATTGACAGGTGTTTATCATTCAAATGGATGAATCACTTCCATAAAGGCCCAAATTTCAATTGAATTCATGGAGGAGATATGAATAACCTGCTGTCTCTACATAAATTGTTTTATACATGTGCATATCTATACACACATGTGTATGATTGTATCTGTGTGCATATACTTTCAATTCCTTTACGTGGGTGACTAATTCAAGATCCAAATTCAGCTGAGTGTGACAGAGTCCTGTGACTTCAACATAACTGGAGATTATTTTTTTCTCTCATGCAAAAGTCTAAGCTGGTCAGACAACTCTGCTCTGTAAGATATCAGGGCCTCTGTCTCATGTTCCCCAACCCTCTGCTGGCAACAGAGAGAGAGAGAGAGAGAGAGAGAGAGAGAGAGAGTTGAGTCATAGGACCCCACTGGCTTACTAGTGTCATAATGTGAGTAGGTGGAAGGAAAAAGCAGAAAGGAAAAGGGAAGGAAGCTGTTTGGCTACTTGAGTTCCCGGATGAAGAGGGATGGAAGCCCTGACAGGCAGGCATGGACCCCCTGTGTGTGTCTCAACTATACCCCACTGTGCTGCTCAGATGAGACATGCCATCCTCCTTGGGCTTTGCTGAGTACTGACTGCAACATAGTCCAAATTAAGCATTACACAACATACGTGACCAAAAACTGTCCTGCTGATTACTTCATATGCTGTAGGAAGTGGAATCTACCCTAAAAATATGAGAAACTATTGTAATTTGACAAGGACCATGTCCTGTCACGTGTGCTTTCTTTTGCCTGCTTTTTACTTTAATCCCTCATGGGGGCCCTTGCATGGTGTGCTGTCTAGACTGGTAGACTATGATTCAGGCCTAAGTTTCCTCAGTTTGCTGACAAGGGCATTTACTTATCTCCATAACATGAATATCACAAAGGAGGAGGCCTGGGGTGGCTTTAGGCAAATGAAGCATGGGATGAGAAACATGACCACAGTGAGCCCAGGCCTGTAATCACACTTTCAGTAAAGTTTACTGATACACACTAACTGGTCTTTATATTTTAAGCATCATCCATCCACCTAACCACTTTCTGTTCATTCATTCAGTAAACATTATTGAGCATTTGCTCAAGAACACCCCAAATTAAAAGCCAGGGGCTCTGAAAGGAGCCAGTCATCATGGAGTCTGCCCTCAAAGAGCTCAGTTGACTTGAAAGAGACCACCAAAGGCTGAGGAGATAGCTCAGTGGGTAAAGTGCTTGACACGTAAACCTGTGGACCTGAATTCAACTTAAGAACATACTTAAGAAACTGTATATTATCACCCATGCTCCAGTGGACAGCCCTACACCCATGTACATATATGGGCAACACTAATCAGACTCAGCGAATTACAAACAAAAAGGAAGACATGAATTTTGAATCTAGGGGAGAGGGATCCAGAAGGATCAGAAGGGAGACTGAGGGGTAGTTATAGTCAACATATGTTACATACGTAGATGAGTTTCTCAAACAATTAATAATGCTTAAAGCTGGGCATGGTTGCACAAACTTCTAATCCCAGTGCTGCAGAGGCAGGAGAATCCCAGAGACATACTCACCAGACAACAAGTCTACTTGGTGAGCTCCAGGCCAAGATGATGCCTCCTGAGGAATGACACCCAAAGTTGACCTCTGGCCTCCACCCACACCTGTATACACATGTGAACCCACAGGAACACACACATCTGCACATGCATGCACATACATATGCATACACAAAGAGAGACCATCAAGCAAATTGTCAGCAATAATATAGTGAGGTAGGCATGGTTTATGATTCTGTGAAAATGGGTGATACTTGGACAGAGCTCTAAAGGCTGCTCAGAAGAAATAATTCTCTAGCCACAACTTAACACACTTAAGCAGGTGACAATGTAAAGAAGAAACCTTGAGCAGTAAGAAGCATTTGCCATCTTTTTTTTTTTCTTCAGTAAGATTCATTTCTTTCTAGTCCCAGTCCATAAAATCATCTCGCAAGGGAAAAGCCTAGATGTTTCTCAGGCACTCTAAAAATACATCTGTAATCTAATGGAAACAAGCACATTGGCAAGGCCTCCCCTTCCGGCCCATTAGTCAGCCCTTTATCAGAACAATCCTGTCGAGGACAGACACAGCAATGTTGGATGTCACTGGGTCAGTGACGTGCAGCTGGAAGCATGTGGATGACAGGGGTGTGGTGCTCCATCCCACTGTGTGTTTCCAAGGAACCATCTTCTGAATCTCAGCCAGGCAGAGGCCACACTTGGAGGCCTTGAACTCTGTTTGCTTTGATCTTAGAGTGCCAGAGTTGGCTTCTCTCCCCAAGACTAATGAAGAGCTTTGCTACATAAAGCACTTTAACATTGCTTCAGAAAGAGAAAAAAGGAGGCTAGAGAGGTGTGTTCACTGCAGCAGATTGGAGTTTGGTTCCCAGAACCGAAATTATGCGGCTCACAACCACCTGTAACTCAAGCTTCAGGCAATCTGAGCCCTCTTCTGGCCTCTTTCCTCACCTACACACACACACACACACACACACACACACACACACACAAATTTAAAAGTGAAAGAGGAGCTGGAGAGATGGCTTGGTAGTTAAAAGCACTTGTTCTTCTTCCAGAGGAACTGGGTTCAGTTCCCAGTTCCCATCACCCATATGGCAGCTAACAAGTACTCATAATTCCAATTCCAGGAGATCCAACACCTTCTTCCAGCTTCTGTGGGCACTGCATGCACAGGCTGCACTTATATACATGCAGCCAAAACACTCATACACATAAAATTAAAATAAATATATGAATAAATAAATTTTTAAGAAAAAAAGGAAGAGAGTCAGTATCACTTGAATCCCTATTATGGGTCAGGTAGACTCTCACAAAAATAGAGAAGCAGGATTCCCAAATGCAGAATAATAACAAGAACAACAAGCCTGGCAGATACTTGTGAAGCACTTACTGTGACCACAAGCCAATCTCTGCCTGTTCTCTGTGACACTGCACCTGTAGACACTGTTACGTTCTGTACTTTACAGATGAGGCAACTAAAGCACAAAGACAGAAAGCACATGCTTGAGGCCACCAAATTGTGAGTTACTAAGCCGAGTACAAGCTCTGACTCTGCATTTCCCATCTATGACTTGCTGTGTGACCTTGAGCCAGTGGCATAAACTCTTAGAGCTTTAGTTTCTTCATCTGAGTAATGGGAACAGCACTACCTCACCCCCAGCCCTGTGGTGAAGCTGTCAATCACAGAAAAACCAATTAACTGAGACAGGAAGGAAGAACTATAATAAACAAGGAAATCACTCAAGCATAGTGAAATTCTTAGGAAACTACATCCCTGACATCATTATAACCTAATTTAGATGATGAATACAGGTTGATACACATAAGATACCTGGACTCTGGGGTGAACATCTTTTCTTTTTTTCTTTTATTTCTTTATTTTTTATTTTATTTATTTATTATTTTTTTTGGTGTTTTTGAGACAGGGTCTCCCTATAGCCCCAGCTGGCCTAGAACTCACTATGTAGACCAGCCTGACCTTGAACTCACAGAGATCCACCTGCCTTTGCCGCTGCCTCCCGAGTGCTGGGATTAAAGGCATGCACTACCATGCCCTGCCAAAGTTCTGTCTTAACCCCACCACAGGTGCCACAGAAGAGACACCTATCTTCTCTGGGCCTGTTTTTACTCATCACAACAGTTGCCAGGACTAAATAATCTTTAAGGACCCTCTTGAGGTGAGCAATCCAATGTCTTTCAATATGAACATTCTTTACTCGTTGTAATTCCCAGGTTTCCTCCCCAAGCAGAAGTTGGGGCTGTATGCAGGAGGATGTTCCATTCACCACTAAGTTGGACTGACTGACTGGTCTACAAGACCTTCATTCATCTCACTATTCATCCTGTTGTCTATAAGTAAAGGATACATCTTTTCCTTCCCAGTTATTAATTTATTCATCCAACAAAAATAAGTAGGTTCTGCTATTTAAATGTCTATGGGCAGGTCAATCAAGAATTAGACATTAAAGCTGGCTGTAGCTCTAATCCTAGCACTCAGAAGGTAGAAGCAAGAGGAGAAAGAGTTCAAGGTCAGCCTCAGCTACATAATAAATTTAAGACCAGCTTTGGCTACATGAGATCCTGTAGGTAGAAAGAGAGGGGGAGAGAGAAAGAGAGAGAGAGAGAGAGAGAGAGAGAGAGAAGATGAGATATTAGGGGAGGGCAAAAGATGGCAGGAGCAAGGA
>NW_008360297.1:103013-121011 GCF_000622305.1 Nannospalax galili
GACACAGGGAGACCCTGTCAAAAAAAAAGGAGAGGAGAGGGGAGGGAGAGGGGAGGGGAGGAGAGGAGAGGAGAGGAGAGGAGGAGAGGAGAATTGGATGCCCAACAACATGATTTCACCTCCCAAAGCTCCTTAGTCCAGGAGGAGAGGTATAGACAGTTAACTCTGTTAGGAAAATGTGCTCAGATCATTTGGAAAGTGAAGTCCTAGGAGGTTAGGGAATGAGTGAGATGTGGGCTGGAAATGTGCTCAGGAAGTGACTGGTCAGAGTGGCTCCTGGAGAAGTCGAACTCCAGCTGGGTTTTGAACTGGCATAGAATTCCATAGAGAAACTTCAGTGTGGAAGACCTTACAGCAGGGGTCTGCTGTGGACAAAAAAGCCTCTGGGGCACAGCTGTCAATGATGGAGTGGTGTGGCCGCCTCTCTCACCGCCATTGTGATCGTGTCAACATGGTCCTGGCACCTTTAGAAGAGGCATTGAAAGAACTCACGTTGTCCTGTTGTCAGACTTCCTGGTTGGGGAAACACTGGCTTAGTGATGTTCATCAAATTACACATTCATGATAAATCCTGTTGGCAGATCTTCCTGGCCCTTAGCACCAGGGAGCCTACAACAGTGTAATTACTGCTCCATGAGTTTTGCCAGTTACCATTTTTCCAAAAGCTTTGGAGACGCCTCTGCCTTTGCCTAACAGTAAGCAAAGAAGCCAGGCAGAGGGCCTCCACATGACACGTCCGTTGCCTCCCTGATCCTTTCCCCCATTTCCTATAATCTCGAGCCAATTTATCCTGCTTTACCATTCCACTTTGGCCAGCCCCAAAGGGAGCATTTATCCCCCAGGACCTCAACCACAGCATTTTTCTTCATAGTGGACCCACCAGGAAGAGATTGTAGGCTCTTGCTTTGCATTATGGCTTGCCTAAAAGGAATTCAAATATTTACATTTAGAAGCATGAAAATAAGATACTTATGACCAGCAGCCCATGAAAAATGCAAACCCAATTTTTGATGAAGACCTTTGGATCTGACCAAACTGGTTTTGATGCATTTGTAAAATGAAAATAATATCATGGAGGGTTTGAAATGGAATGAAAAAGCTTGGAAAAGTGCCTGAACTTGCAAAGCATCAATACCTCTATTTCCCCTTTTTTTTCCAATGTAGGAAGTTTGGTCAGATTCAGTTCATCAGCTGCTTAAGATTTGTGAATAAATGACAGCTTCATCGTCCCTAAATTCAGCTTTTATTCTATAATATCTTTCCTGAAAACCTCTTGAATGGCATATCATTAGGTCAAAAGGGCCAATTACAAAACACCATATTGAGAGCTACATAGTACAGTCTCACTTTTGCAAAACATGCACTCAGATCTTGCTCCCCACCCCTTCGTAGCGATCATTTAAAAGATCGGTGAGAGTGAGGAACACGTCACGCCTGGCTTTGTATATTCCTTTGTCTCTTGAAAATTTCACAATACACACATATCACTTTTCACTTTAAGCCAAACCTAAACAATGACAAAATCCTCCTCAGGTTCCCTTTGCATCCATTCTACTTCCTTGCATGGTGTCTGTCTCCATTGCATGGCAATGAGTTGTGGAAAAGCCAACAATGGTTCAAAAAGACTTTATATTTCTCATATAAAAGAAGTTTGGAGATAGGCAGTGGTGTAGCTTTGGATCATGACTTTGAAACATCTCTGAGATTTTCTCATAGATACGAGATCATTGCTGCAGTTTCATGACATCACCATAGGATCTTCCAGAGAATGGGGTGGGACTCCAGCTGCGTCCCTTTTGGATCAGAAAATCAAGATGTCCATGAAGTGTCTCCCACCCACCCCACATGCCTTCAGCAGATCTTTTCTTTCTTTTGGGTCTAAGCTGTAATTACATGGTAAGAAAGTTAAAAGCAAGGAACTAGATTGTGATGAGTTTTAGTAAAATCATTAAAGCACAATTATTTCAGCTAAGGAAAAATTACAAAGACTGACAGGTGAGTAGATCTGTCTGCCAAAAGGTACCTTCTTCACTGCAGGCAACATGAAATCACCAAATGTTCTTGTAATTCTAGCCCTGAACTCAAGTTGTTCTCATAGTCTGTGACATTCTCCCTAAGGTGACTTGTGAGGGAAAAGGTATTCGCGTACTGTAAATATCACACAAAAGTGAACCCCAGCAAGCTCTATGTGGCTTCCTGACTTTCAGTGGCACCACTGCTGACTCTGTGGCTCCTGTTGGTGTCTCATATTTAATGAATGAGATCCGGTTGGTGACTTTGTAGCATAATGCAGCCTCTCTCCATCAACACTGTTACCCGCTAGTCCGTCTCTGCAGCAAGTTTTTCTCTAAACATACTTTTGTGGACTGGCAGTCAGTGTTGATATGTGCTGATGGTGCAGGGAATGTGAACTTGTTTTCTACAAAGCCAAGTGTGGCTGACATGAGCTCAGTGTATACCATGCATCGCAGTGACTTGTGTGCGTGTCTCAACTTCCTTGTTACCCATAGCTTCTGGAGGGGAGCTAACTGAGCAGTCTTTAAAAGTTAACTGGCCCATAGATGGATTCTGGATTTTTTCCTACTTTGTGCTAGCTGGGCCTCAGTATCCCTCCTATCCAGAGGCAGAACTTCGGAGTTCTGGCATGGTCCCTAACACCCTAGGAATGGAACAGTCATGAGCTCTCCTTTGGAAAGACCTCTAGGGTGTCGTCACCTATTCTTCTAACTCATTAATTTGATATGAACATGCTACTGCAAAAGACAAGGCCTCCTTTGATGCCAGCTGTCCCTTGCAGCTTGACCTACAGTGGGAAGGACTGGTGTCAGGAGCAACAGCTATCAGCCTAGCTGTACTTCAGCTCTGCCCTCCCTTAGTCTAAGTTGATGACCTCCCCATGTTTCACCTTACAACTGTAAGGGGTTTGGGGGGCATTCTAACTACACCCTGTTCATCACACAAAGGTGGAGATAGGAAACTTTAACAAGAGTTCCTGAATCCAAGCCTCACTGTTCCCTGAGGCATCCTACTGTGTTCCCAAACCTATTTCCTGATTTTTTCTATGCATGCAGTTAATTTAGAAGGAGTTAAAATAGCATTAGTGCTAGCCTTGTGATGTACTGAGCCCTGTCACCGCGCTGCGCTGCCCAGTACTGGGTCGTGAGTACATGGCATGCACAGCAGTGAGCTGCACTCTGAAGGTAGCAGGCAGAAGCAAGGGATGCTGTTGCCATGGCAACCACCATTTATCCTCAGCTTGCCAGGTTGGGCATTCTGCAGTTAAGCAGAGTTAAATTACTCTCCCCCCACCTCAATGTGGCATTTTTTGGCATTGAGATGCCTTTGTCCAGAGAGAGAGAGAGAGAGAGAGAGAGAGAGAGAGAGAGAGAGAGACACCACTTCTCCCCTCTTTATGCCCAAGCAAAAGCAAAGGTAAGCAAAGTTCTCAGCAATACATCTCAGGCACGACAACACCTTCCCAGCTCCAGAAATCAGCCCTAGCCTGTACAAGGACTATGGGAAAGCTGAAGAGGGAAGAGCGAGGGGATCAGCTATTGTCGTGATACCCAGTGATCAGAGGAGTGGGTGGACACTCTTGCCTTGTCCAAGGATATGGTCATCAGGCATGTCACTTTCCCCCTTCTGCTATAGCAAGTGACTACACCCTGAGTGACTTGAGACAACACAAAGTGCCCTAATTCTGGGACTCAGAAGTCTAAAATCGATTTCCCTGTGCTAAACTCAGGCTAGCATCAGGGGTGCATTCCTCCTGGACATTCTAGGGGGATAATCTTTCTCTTGCCTTTCCTACTGTCTACAAGCTATTGCTCTTATATTTGCTGCCCTCTCCCCTCTGAAAATCCAGCAGTGTAGCATCTTCAGATCTCTGTCTTTTTTTTTGCTTCCTTGGCTCTATTAAGGACCTCTGGACAATCCAGAAATGACTTCCCATTTCTGAGTCTGCACTTAGCCTCACCTACATTGCCCTTTTTGTCACGTACAGTAGCATCATCATTGATTTTTAGAGTGTATGTATCTTTGTGCAGAGAGCATGATTCTGCATATTATACCCAGATTTTTTATATGTGATTCCTCAATAATCTGTTATTTTAAAATTATAATGCTTCTCATATTGAGTCCCTAATAATATATAATATAAATCATAAATAATAAGCACTCTACAAAGTTTTTATATCTATTCATTGATTTGATTTAATGCTCGCTCACACACATTATGTGTTCATCTGCACATGAGGAAGCTGGACATGAGAAGTTAAGTGAATTGGGCCAGTGGCCCTAGTCGAGGGAGACAGTTTTATATCACTCCAGACTCTCCCAGCACTCAACCAACAGCTGACAGTGAAGGAAGAGAGTTGGTGGTATGAGTGCCCTATATCAGAAATGTTGACAGACTTATTTGTGTCTTTCCATATTGTCAGAATGTAGTGAATAACAATAAATTTACAAATTATATCCCAATTTCACTTGCTAGTGTGGCTAAGGGTGGCCACAAGTTGTTTTATTCCAATCTTAACCACTAATGTGAACTCTCAGATCACACACTTCACTTCACTAGAAGTGTGTGAGCACGTATGCATACATGTATGCGTGCGTGCATGCGTGTGTGTGTGTGTGTGTGTGTGTGTGTTGCAGAATGGCTACAAAAGGGTTAGAGGTTGCAGAGTTCAAGGAAGCCTTACTGAAGGCAGAAACAGAGAACTGACAGAGAGATGCAAAGATAGTTGTTGCAGACAATTAAATATTAACAAACCCTGCTGGAGAGCTGTTGGGGGCAAACAGAGTCAGCTATTTTAAGGCAAAACTGGTTCAAGGCAATGTCAGTTTAAGGCAAGTTGAGATGAGGCCAAATTAACCACAATTCCAGTGTAAAGTAGAGGAGACCAGTTGTGCTAAGAGCAAACCCTGGGGTCATTTGGGAGTTCCTTGCCTCTCAATACCATGACACATGCACTGGATGGTCAGATGTCAGGTCAGTGGGTACCACTGAGCCCCAGTGTTCGTCACTCCTCCTTATATGAACTGATTGAGGTGTTGCATCCTTTGTTGACCTAATGTATTCAATGAGTTCATAGGCCAGGTTTTTCTGATATGATTTGAAATATCCATGTCCCCATGTGTTCCAACTCCACTTCAAGAATCTCATAGGTGGTGCTACTTACTTTCATAAATAAGTTATTGATCGTTCTGTGCCTCATGGTTCATGTTACTGGTTATCCACATGAACAAACCAAATGCATGTCATTCTGTCTCAGCATTTGTACTCAAAATGGAGCAAACTACAGTTTTATAAGATATAGTCACCCAGAACAAAGTACAGCCTGAAGCTATTGTTCCACACAATGTAGAGTAACAGAGTAGGGTACAGCCTGACCTACACAAATGGTCCTGAATAGCCACATATGCTGTGGGTTCCCAAGATGCTTCATTGACTCTCACAAGATCCAAGGAGATTGGGATGGAGAGTGACATCAGCCCACTTTTACAGGGGTGACTACCATGTCCAAAGAGGTTAAGCAACTTGCTTGAAATACTCCCCTTCTGCCCAGGGGATGCATTCCAAGATCCCCAGTAGATACTTGAACTGCAGATAATACTAAACCGTGTGTGTGTGTGTGTGTGTGTGTGTGTGTGTGTGTAATGTTCTTTCCTCTACATACAAGCCATAAAGCATAATTTACAAGTTAGGCAAGCTAAAAGATTAAGAGAAATAACTAATAAGATCATTATAACATAATTTTGCAATAAAAATTATTCAGGAGTGGTTTACCATTTATGGAATTTTCTAGAATTTTTGGACCACAATTGACCTCAGGTAAATAAATCTTAGAGAGCAAAATTATGTTTAAAGGGATACTACTTCTTTTTGCAAAATTAAGATTTATTTTTATTTTTTGAATTTGTGTGTGTGTGTGTGTGTGTGTGTGTGTGTGTGTGAATGTATATAACCATGTGTTTGCCGTTGCCCATCAGGCCAGAGGAGAACATTGGATCCCCTGGAGCTGGAGTTACAGATAATTGTGAGTGGCCTGATTGAGTACTGGGGCCTGAACTCAGGTCTTCTGGAAGAACAGCAAATACTCTTAATAGACCCCACCATCACCCCCAAAACAACCTTTTCACTCACAGGTAGCCAGCAAGAATCAACAGAAGCCTATGCTCTGTGGGAAGTCTGTTTTCGAAGGCCCAGGAAGGCTGACCAGGACAGATGTAGCCTAAGTTGTGTGTCCCACTTCACACAACAGCTGAGCGTCCCCCAAAGCATGTTACTCTGGGGTTTTATGCTTTTGGTATCTCTTGGAACACAGAGCTTAATCATTGTAGGCCACCCTATGGGAGGAGGGTCAATCACAGAGCCTAGGCTCTCCTGGAAAGGGGACTGTTTATTGAAACTGAAACCAGATCCAGTCTTTTATGAGTTTGGAGTCAATACTGTACTTCATCTCTGTGTAGCTAACATGGTCACATCAATGAGGGACAGCAGTCCCTTCTTGAGACAGTAATTTTAATTAAACACTGAAGGAGACAGCAAGTTAGTTAGCTGTAGGTACAATATTTTGTTTTTTGAAAAGAAATATTTTAGAGACTGTAAAAATCTATTTCATATAACTGTTAACTAAAACATGAAAATTTAAACTCAATCACACCCTCAACTGCTGAGGCCCCAAGTAGGTATTTTCTACTCAAAGAGGGGGCAAGGTCCTCAGTGTGCCCCATCAGCTCTGAACATGCACCACCATGCTTGTCTAGCTAGGAAATGGGCTTCCAAGGAAAAGAAGAAGAGCAACCAGGCCACAAGTGCTGTCATGACACACAGCCCTCCTCCCCATCCCGTCTTCACTGTTCCTCGATGGCCACTCTCTTGTGGTAGGTTTCCTATGATCAGGATTTGTTCTAGACACTAGAAAGTCAAAATGATTCGTTTCTATCTTTAAAAATAATTTAAGAGTGTGATGCTGGATAGGTTGACTAAGCTCCAAGGGATGGACCCACATAGAAGAGCATTTTTGGAAACAGAAATTAGATTTGATAGGCCTTTAAACTTAATATCATCATAATAATAATTAACAATAGCAGACATGAAGGAGGATGTAGTGGGTGCGGGAAAGGATTCTGTATATGACCAAAATATATTGGGTGAACTTCTCAAAGAATCAAAATTTTTTTAATCTTATTATTATTTTTATTTATGTGTATGTGTGTATTGCCTGCATGTAGGTAAGTGCACCCATGTTGTGCAATGCCCACAAAAGATAGAAGAGGATGTCAGATCCCCTGGAACTGGAGTTATGGACAGTTGTTAGCCGCATGTGGGTGCTGGAATTCAAACTCGGGTCGTCTGCAAGAACAGCCAGTGTTCTTAACCCTGAGCCATCTCTCCAGCCCCTCAAAAATATTTTAAAAAAATAATAATTGGGGGCTGGAGAAATGGTTCAGCAGTCAAGAACACCGGCTGCTCTTGCAAAGGACCCTAGTTTGGTTTCCAATACCCACAACTGTCCATAACTCCAGTTCCAGGGAATCTGACTCCCTCTTCTGGCCTCCACAGGCATTGTATCACATGTGTACACTTTCATCCATGCAGGCAAAATATACACATAAAATAAAATAGATCAAAACCAATTTTTAAATAATAATAACTGGATGCAGCAGGAGCTGGAGACATAACAGTCATGAGGACCTGAGTTTGATCCTCAGAACCCATGTAAAAATGTGCACACACTTGTAATTCCAACACTAGGAAAGTAGAGGCAAGCACTGGCTGGCCACCCTAGACTACTTGGCAAGTTCTAGGACAATGAGAGTCCATGTCCCCAAAAAACAAAAGGTGGACAGTACGAGAAACAATACCTAAGTTGTCCCCTAGCTTCTACACACAGGCACACATATGTGCACACACATCTGCACACAGGCACACATACACACACACATACACACAACAAATAAATTAACTAATAGTAATGATAATTGAATGCAGTTCTAACTTTCAAGTAGCCCAGTATTTTGCAGGCCATTCTAAACAATCACGATGGTTAGGGCATGTTTGAATCTTGCTCAGGGTGTTAAGAAGGGCAGAAGGGACGGCCCCTCAACTTGGCTCTGAGTTCAAGCTTTCTGTGCATCCTGAGTTCTAGAGGATGTGTAGGAAATTGCTAGGGCAGGAAAGCGTTAGACAGGGAGGGTTTCCAGCTATGGGGAAAGCAGGAAAATAAAAGAGAACAGGTCATAGCCTGGAATGTACATTGGGAAGTATACAAGTTCACTTTGCTAGAGCATGAAGTGTCCTTCAGGTAGGAAGGGCCCCACTGTTCTCAAGAATCAACCCTAGAGAGGCTACCAGGGCCCCACATATACACATGACTTTTAAGAAAGAAAAGGAAAAGTTGGTTGGTTGGATGGCCATGGAATTGTTCTTTTCAAGCTGTTCACCTGGCAGCCATACAAGCAGTGCATTGGCAACAAGGAGTAACCAAGAAGAGCCAAGGATACAATAAAGGCATTCCAGGTGGGAAGCCAAGGGTCAGGGACCACACACACCTTACTCTCAGGGAGAATGAGCAAGCTCTCGGTGTATCACCTAGCTTGGAAGGTCTTACGGTTTGAATGTGAACGGACCCCAGCAGGCTCACATGTTTGAACTGCTCCCTGCAGGTGGTGCTATCTTGGGAGGTTGTGGATCCTTTGGGACTGTGGTCTAGCTTGCAGAAATGAGTTGCTGAAGGTAGACTGTGAGGTTGATTCCTTTTGACAAGCTGCTTCCTGTCAGTCACAATGTGAAAAAGTCCTACTACCCTGAACCAGCCACTCTGCATGCCTTTTCCACTGCGACAGACTGTGTTCCATGAAAGTGTGAGCTTAAAGAAATTCTTACTTAAATTGCTCTGTCAAATATTTTGTCATAACAAAGTAACAAATAATGAAGGTTTTCTGGAGGAAAGACTTTTACTATCCCTACCCCAATCACTCACAAATCTGGGCCCTAATTAAGACCAAGCAGCCACAGATGAATGCAGTCATCTCTCCTTTGGTGGTAAGTAGGTGGGCAGGTAAATAATAAGCTATTTGTGATAGTATCTTTAAGAAAAAGAACTTCACACTCACTATTGTCTTTTATCTAGTGATTTACAAATAGGTTCTAAACCTCAGAAAATGAAAGAGAAAATAGAGTAAAAGAAGAAAATTCCAAAGCTCAATCAATTTTTAATCCGCTTGAATACAAAACAGTGCAGAGAATAACTCCTGATAAATTCAAGAAAAGAATAGAAAGAAACCCCTCAGTTTAAGCTCACTGAGGAAGGCTAATTTGAATGGTATATTGTTTTTGAAGGGGTGAAGTTTTAATTTTCTCACAACCAAGCATAATAAAACTTTAGGAGCATATTTGTGTAACCAAACGCTAATGAGTACAATAAGTTAAAAGGAAAGATGAAATAACTTTTATGATGATAAGTCATTTGCAGTCTGGTCATTTCTAGATACAAGAATGAACTAGGTGAAGGATAGGTATCTTAAAGCAATTTCCATGTATACACACACACACACACACACACACACACACACACACACACACAGAGGCATCTCTCTTTCAACCAGGAATCTTGCCAGGCAATCCTGTAAATACACAGTTTCCAGGAAGGCCACCGACTTTCTGATTGGATTCTTCTGGGCAGCTGGGAAGACCCTGAGGCACTGTGATAGGAAATGCTAATCTGATTAGTGATATTTTCCTCAAGGTCTCCTTCACACTCCTTAGTTCTTCTGAGTTCCTTCGCATGCCTCCCCATTCTCCTCAACCATCATGGCATCAAGCCAAGAGACATCCCAAAACAGCCTTCTTCCAGTACTTCTGATGACTCTTCCTTCTAAACCTAGACATAAAAGTCTTCAATGAATCCTACTCCTCTGCATTTCATGCATATTAAAATAATCACCGCAATCAACTGAGTTATTTTGTCAGGAGTCCAAAGACAGTTTAGCACTAGAAAAATTATAAATACTTTCTAATATATCAATATATTAAGAGAAACAATTATTTGAGGAGATGCATGTAAAAATGATAGTATCAGGGGCTGGAAAGATGGCTAGCAGTTAAGAGGACTGAGTGCTCTCGCAGAGGACTCGGGTTTGATTCCCAGCACCCACATGGCAGCTACAAACCGTCCTTAACTCCAGTTCCAGGGGAATCTGAAAGCCTCTTCTGACCTCCATGGCATTGCACAACACGGGTGCACTCATACATTCAGGCAATACACTCATAAATAAAGTAAAAATAATAAAAAATATTTTTTAAAAATGACAGTATCATCTTTTTTATTTAATCAAATTTTTGTGCTTTTCATACAATATAATTTGATGATATTTAGATTTCCCTCCCCTATCCTCACCTCCCCTATTGCCCCCCACCCAATTTAAGGTACTCTATATATAATAAGGCCTATTGTGCTGGATAACATTGGTCATCAGCTTGACACACCTGGGCAGAGGGAACCTCAATTGGGGAATTTCTTCCATTGGATTGATCTATGGCCATGCCTGTGGGGCATTTTCTTGATTTTTGAGTGATGTGGGAGAACCCAGGCCACAGTAGGCACTGTACCCCCATGCAAGTTGTCCTGTATTGCATAAGAAAGCAGGCTGAGCATGGACCAGGGAAGCAAGTCAGTAAGCAGTGTTCCTACATGGCCTGTGCTTCAGCTCCTGCCTCCAGATTCCTGCCCTAAATTCCTACCTTGGGCTCCCTCAGTAGTGAACTGTGTCCTGGGAGATGTAAGCCAAATAAACCCTTTCTTCTCCAAGTTGATTTTGGTCATTATTTTCATCACAGCAATAGAGAAGCAAACTAGAACATCTATAGAGTCTAATTTGTGTCCCCAAACGTCTTTAGTGTAGATCCATCCACTAGAGCTTGGTTAACCTATCAAGAGTCCCATTCTTGAAAGAGACTGTCTCTCCCCCTCCCAGCAGCTATCAGTTGCCAAAAATTCCTTAGGTTGAGTTGAAATTTCTTAGCCACTTCTCCATGTCTATGCTGGGATTTTGTCTGGTTTGAGCTCACATGGACTTGAGCATGCTGTCACCATTGCTGTGAGTTCACATGAGTAACTGACCAGTTACCTGAAAGACTGTTTCCCTGTGGTCATCCACCACTTTTGGCACTTAAAATCTTTCTTGCCTCTCTCTTCCACAATGATCCCTGAACCTTGGGAGGCAGAAGCTTGATATAGGTGTCCTATCCAGGGATAAGCACCCTGAAGCTTCTTGTTCTATGCACATTGGCCAATTGTGAGTCTCCCTGATATTCACCATTGACAGCATCATCTTAAAGAGAGAAAATTTAATAACCAAAGGAAAATCTTTAATTTCAGGAGGGTTTGCTGCCTTAAGCCTCCAGGGGATATCACTGTCCCTCACCATAAACATCTATTTAAATCAAGTCTGGAGAAGGGACAGTCCTGGTCTTTGACTGCTTTCATTTAATTTTGATATGGAAATTCTCCTGCTACAGTAAGATAGCAAAACTACACTAGTATCAGAAATGAAGAGGTACTTTTTCATTATTGAGAAGAGCATTTGCCCCTCAAAAATTAAAGTCAACAGGAAAAATAAAAATGATTCATCCTAAAATACTAGATAAAGCCATTAAAAATATAAAAATCTTTACCTCTCCTATAGAGCATAAATAATCAGAAAACATACTAGGAAAATATAACACTTATAACAGCAATAAAATAAAATATCAAGACATAGCCTTTAGAAAATAAGATCTACATGAAGAAAACTTTACTGAAGACATAAAGAAGACTTGAGTAAATGGAAAGAAATATAATGTTCCTAGATGTAATGGTTAGTTTTTAATTGTCAACTTGACACAACCTGGAATCACCTGGGAAGAGAGTCTTAACAGGAGAGCTGTCTAGATCAGGTTGGCCTTTGGGGGACTATATTGATTGTAGTTGATGTGGAAAGGCCTGGCCCACTGCGGGCAGAACTATTCCCTAGTCAGAAGTTCCTGAACTGTATAAGAGAGGTGTAAACAAGCAGGCCTGCATGCATTTCATTTCTTTCTGCTCTTGACTGTAGATCTGACATGACTAGCTGCTTTTACCTCCTGTCACTGTGCCATCTCTGCTGTGGTGGACTGAAAAAGCTCTTCCCTGCCTCCATGTTGGTTTTTGTCTGGATGTTTTATCACAGTTACAGAAATGAAACTAGAACACTAGTTATCAAAGTTGCATGCTATATCGATGTCAAACATGTTCTGGTTTTGAGGTAAATAAATGTCAAGGTAAGGACTGCACCCACCACTGCTGCTTTGAAGATAAATGGCAGTCAGCCTTCTGGAGCAAGAGAAAGCAAGGGAATGCTTTCTTCCTAGAACCACCAGGAGTGTGATGTTCCCACACCATGACTGGAGCCCAGGGAAACATGTCACACTTTTGACTTTCAGAACTCTAAGTTTTTTTAAATGCATTTAAGTCAAATTTGAGACTATAGCAACAGCCGGAAACTAATACAGCAACTGATACTCAAATGCATCATCATTACATGAGATCACCTATGTGAAATGCCTAGAAGAGTGATACATTACAAAGTAGTCACCACCGAACACAGTGGACAGTAACAGGGATGACAGACTATATGGGCTCCAGTGGTTGGGAGGAGGGGCTATAGGAGGGTGCCATTTGGGAAGTAGGTATATAGATGAATAAGATTGCTTGGGATGTTCTGTATGATATACGCACAAAAAAATCAACAAATTTTTTAAAAGTTATACTTGAGGAGGAAACATAAAAATTTACTTCATATTAACTAGTAGAGGTGATAAACATTACCATTGAATATCAGAACCATAGAGATTAGACATGCATGTGCAAACGTCTAAGCATTAGCAGCATTAAAAATGAGTCTTTCTGTAGGAAACGGTATATTTTAAAATGAAATGAAGATCTTTTTTAAAGGTTAAAAACTCATTCAATTTTATGTCTTACAGGGTTTATACTGAGTTCAATATTGTATAACTGTATTAATTCAACTGTGAACCTAAAAATTTACAGCCACTTTTGAAAGAGATGTATCTTTGCTCTGGAAATTATTATTGAATATGTTAAAGCTGTAATGAAATGCTTATTCTAATCATGCGATTATTAAGTAAATCTTTAAAAAATGTAGTCACCACCATAACAGAGTTCTATAATGATAGGCTGAAGGGTTTTAATTCTTTGACATATAAATTTGAAATTATTTCTCTTTTTGCTAACTCCACATAGCAACCACGTTATGGTTCAGTCCTGTGTCATAGCTATTTTGACAGCAGCTTGGCAAGACTCCCTACATTCACAGTTTCTCTTAGTTATTAGTAGTTCCACTCATTAAAAAAAAAAATCCATCTGCACCTTGATTCTGAGCTGCATGCTGTCATCTGATGGAAGGAGGCAGGAAGTGGGAGTGAGACCTATCACTGACCAGCTTTGTTCCATGCCTCCTTCTTCTATTACCGACTAGTTCCTCCGCTCCTTCCTGTACTGAGATAGAGAGGAGCAGACAAAAGGGCATTCAAGGAGCTCCTCATTAAATCAAGCAAGGTGGCAGATTCTTCTGTGACTGGTTTTCCAGTTTTCTGTCTTTGGGCTCCCATGGGCTGGTCTAATCTCCAATGGACAGCACCAAGAAGAGGTAGGGTTATACAGGCACAGCATCCTGAAGCTGCTTCTTGAGAGTTCTGACCTAACTCATATGCTCCCCTCAACTACGACATAAGCCACCTCTCAGGTCAGTGAGTATGGGCAGAACCCACTAGCTAGTTCCTTAGGTTCTGGAAACATGAAAAGGTGGCTGGATTGGGGGTCTGCCTCTTCAGTATCCTCCGCTGTTCTGTGCCTCTGCAACTCTTTTTCCCCCATTCAGAGGCCCAGTGACCACTAAGCAACTGCCTAAGCAACCTCAACCAGGGAACAAAAGGCCAGTTCTTCCTTTGTATAGAGACGGCCATTCTTGTTCAGCCACTATTGGGACCACCAGGGGGAAACACTCACCCATCCCTACCTACCCTCCCTTGCCTATGAGAGAGTAGAGAATAGGTTTTCTACATGGACCAGGAGCATCCAAGCTGGGTTTGTACTTTTCTATTGGCCCTTGTGACTGACCCCATTGACAGTAACTCTCTGCAGCTAAAAATGCAAGTGCTTAGCATCTTCTTTCTCAGCTTTGAACACTAACCAAAGTTCCAGGACTAAGGAAAACACTCCCTTGACTGACTAGAAACCTCACTAAGAGTCTCCAAAGAGGCACAGGGACGATTCCTTTATTTATTCACAGAATGAAGAATCTTGCCATTTGGATGCCAGTCCTGCTTCCAACTTGATCTGACCATTGACCTGGCCTGCTGGTTTCAATATGCCTACTACAGAAACTCCCAGATAGGGTCAGGCCTGAGAAGATTTCTTGCAGCACTAAAAACATAAAACAATAAAAGACTATTTTAGCCAGGGCCCACTGTCCTTGGATCATCACAGTGGCCCCATCATCAATTCATTTTTAACACTATATCCCAGCAGCTTTAGGGACAGGACATAAACCCAGGCCCAAGACTCCAAATGCTTCCACATCACTGTTGGATGACTGTCTCCCAGTGCCTGGGGGTGGGGAGTGGGGGAAAGACAAGAGCACCTCAAATACTCATGATGCATTTACATGCAGGCAAGTCTCAAGCTTACTCTTTCATTCTTTCTGTCAATCAAGCACAAATCCCATGCCCTGCTCTGGTCTTTGAGAGATAGTTTCCTCCCCCTTGATAATTTACCACAATATAGCAATACAGAAACAGACACTTAGCCATAAAATAAGACAGGCCAGGATAAGCGCCTCAGAAGGAATACAAATAGAAGGTTAGGAAAGCTCTAGTCCTGAAGAGAGATTCCAGTCTGTGTGAGCAAAAACATAACACAGATTGAGTTATTGAGTTACTCATTCTGGGTTCTTCTGGGTCTAGCACATCCTGGCTATCCAACAAGCACCAATATAGCCTAGCATGGGAGGCATGAGAACATGGAAAATTAGATAAGAAGAAATAATTCAGTAAGTCTATGTATGGCACAGGGGGGGAAGGCATGTGATAGACCAGCACCCTATGTTGAAGGTCCATCACCATCATGTAATGCACTGTCTGACAAAGCTACACTGTTTCTTCCAGGTAAGGAGAGGGAAGGAAAGATGCTAAAGAGAAGGGTGGCATTGTGAAATCTGTGTTAGGGAAGTCTGAGTGACCATTAAATAAGATGGGAGTATCTGTGCACAAGTTCCAGAGAGAAGAGCTCTTCATGAAGACTGGAAAAGTAAGTGCTCCAACATAGGTTGCAGTGTATTAAAACACCTACCTTCATTTAAAACAATGGGAGAGAAGGTCAAAGTCCCTTGTGCCTCTGGCAGGTACTCAGTTCTAAACTGTGAGAGAGATGTGACCGCTCACCTACTGTTCTAGAGTTTAGAGGAATGAGCATGGGGAGTTCCTGAGAGGCAGACAGAATCCTGTCTTCAATTGGAAACTCAGCCTCCTGCCTAATCTGCAGCCTCTGCCAGGATCTTGGCAGAATCAGGATTCAGGAACTAGCCCCCTCTGTTGTCTGCTTTCAGAAAATGCCATCTTCATTTTCTCCCTTGCCCTACCTATTTTGAACCCTGGTCCCCACAGTCACTGTGCCTTAGTTCTTTCTTGTCTTTATTTCATAACACCGTGCTTCAGCCAGACAAAGAGAAAGCCGGCCTTCACTGGGGATTAGAACAAGATAAAATTCTGTAACAACAGTATCAGCCCAAATCACCCATCTCCCCATCTTCCCTGGGCTTATTCCCACCTGGCTTCTTCCCTTCTGAGTGCCAAGCCTGAGACTCTGAAGATGGCTCTGCCATCAATGAAGAAGCTGAACCCTCCATCTCCACTCAGACTCAGACTGAGCTGTCAGGACTCTAATTTGGTCCCTTGGAGTTTCAAGTGGTTTAGTTGAAAAGCTAGAAAGTAGATAGATCTGCTCTCCAATCCCAGACCACTAGCTACTAGATCATGATGGGTCACCAAATCCTCAGCTCCTTTCCCATGGCACAGAGTATTTCTCTCTACTTCAAAGGGTCGATAACAAGATGAAATAAATTAATTCCATGAAGCACCCACCATGGATTCTTTACTCTGCCCAAACAAGGCCTTGTTGGCCACCCTATTGAATTTTAGACCATAGCAGCTTTTCCAGGAGATATCTATTCGTAAATCCCTTCTCTGAGCATTCTTCCCTTCTGCAGTGGTTTGCAACTGCCATGGCAATTTTACCCTACAGTGTCCTCTTGGAAAAGTCTGAGAATTCAGCATCTCCTTTACAGAGCTTAAAGCTTGCAGCTCCATGAGAAAGAGGAATCCCATGGACACCCCAGAGTCCAGTCAACTGAGCAGACATCAATCATCAATGATGCTCTTGTTCTTGAACAAGAAGACACTATTGCAAAGACATCAGCTTCTCCTCAATAAATAGAGCAATTCAAAGCAATTTTAGCCAAAAGCTCGTAGATTTTGCTTGGTTTGGTTGATTTGCCACTTGACATAATTATTTTCAAGTTACTCTGAAGGAATATTTTTCAGTAATTATCAGAAGAAGAGAAAGAGGGGAGGGAATATTGTCCACATATCAAAATATGTTTGTGATAATTAAATACTATGGTGTTGGCATAGGAGTAGGCTGACAGTCAAAGAGAAACTAACTAGTTCAAACACAGGCCAAATGTATGGGATAATGTAACACTTCAAATACAGTAAGGGAAAGATGGAATCCATGAAACCATGTGACAGTTGTCTAGCCATTATATGTACAACTAAATGTGACTCTCCAAAGGCTAATGGGGCAGGGGGAGGGAGAGAGAGAGAGAGAGAGAGAGAGAGAGAGAGAGAGAGAGGATTAGAAAAATATAGAACATTATGCTGAATCTCACTGTGAGGAAGGCCTTTCAAGATACGACACCAAAACCTTAAGTCATTTAGAAAAACACTGATGCATTTGCCTCCATAACCAGGGGTAGCCAACATTTTACACTATGATAGTAGATGTTGGGCCACTGAATTCATAGCTTTCTTGGGACACAAACATCCCAGGGGCCAGAGGTTAGTTAGACATAACTGATTCTAAACTATTGTACAGAAAAAGGAAGGACAACTTGCTTATGGATCTCCAAAAGACATACAAAAGATATTAAGCCTCATTAGAAGTCATATAAATGCAACAGTGCTTAAGTCCTGATGCAGATTCAATTTTCTTATACCAGAGATGAGATTAAGCACTAAGGATATATAGCTGGGTGGTAGAGGTTTTACCTAGTGAACACAAGGCCTTGGGTTCAATTTCCAGTACCCCAATAAAGTAAAATAAGCTTTGCGGAGGTGGGATTAGAGAGAGTGCTAACAATACTGTGAAGGATGAGGGATGACTATGTCCTTTTTAGCTGTTGGTAGGTTCTCTGGTAATATGGTCAAAAGTCAAGAGTGTGCATTCCTTTGCCAGCAAATTGTGCTTAGAAAATAACTAGATCAATTTTACAAATAGAAAAATTTCACTAAGGCACTAATAAAAGTGATTTTTTAAATTTATTTTTATTTTATGTGTGTTTCCTGCATGTATGTAAGTGCACTTATGTCATGCAGTGCCCATGGAAGCCAGAATAGGGCACCAAGTCCCCTGAAGCTGAAGGTCACACTTTATTAGCCACCTTGTAGGTGCTGGGAACCAAACCTGGGTCCTCTGCAAAAATAGAAACTGCTTTTAACTACTGAGCCATCTCTCTAGTCCCAACAGTGATGTTTTTAACCATTATTTGGGAGCTGGAGTGTAGCTCAGTGGCAGTGTGCTTGTCTAGTATGCGTGAAGCCCTGCGTTCAGCAGGGCAGATAGATGATGATAGATAGAAGATAGATAGATAGATAGATAGATAGATAGATAGATAGATA
>NW_008360297.1:122069-130593 GCF_000622305.1 Nannospalax galili
TTATTAAGTAAATTATATAGCATATATACAAGGAATATTAACCAACCACTAGAAACAAAGACATATAGTTAAACCCAGGGGCATGAAGACTTAAATGGCATGTCATGAAATGAGCAATTCTCGTTGTAAATTGTAAATATACATGTTGGGAAGTTGCTGCGAACTAGTAAAGACACACACGCACATGATAAATGATGACAAGGCTTTTTTTTTCTATATGATTCACAGCTCACTCCCTGATATGTGAAACTTTGTCAGTGTTCAATAAATACTCATTGAATCAATAGTCAAATTTCTAGACGACGTTCACTATAATAATAGCTCTCTCTGAGTGGTAGGTCTTCAGATAATTATTCTTTAGTTGCTGCATTTCAAATTTTGTTTTCATAAATGTGTTTCATCATTATAGTCAGGGGGAAATACTGGTTTATTGAATGAAAATAAGTGTGTTTTTTAAATCATAAGCCATGACTGTTCTTCAGTTGTATATTGACTAGTTCATCCTTTTAGGAGGAATTATGAAGGATTAGAAAATGCTGAAATCGACATTAAAAATATCTCTGGGTTTAATATAACATCGAAACTAAGAACTGTCTGTGACAAGGCTGGAGAAAGGCCACCTTCACCTATTGAATCCGTCAGGATATGTTAATTCAGGACTCTACTCCAAGCCCTGGGATACATAAATAAGTTAGACCTGGCTGTTCTCTGGAGGGCATCATAGCAGAGCTGGGGAAGATGATAAGCATCTCGTTATTATGGCAGATGCAAGGTGCTGGTATCACTCAGAGGCACCACCGATGAGGCTGCAGAAGAGATAATGGTCACCTCAAGAGCGGGGCCCTACAGCTCTGTCCTGCATCTTCTGTGTGCCCAGTGCTGCTCTCTCACAGTCTGCCACAGAATGCCTCCAACCTGCATGGCCTCCTGCCTTCCCCCCAAGGGTTCTGCTCTAAGAATTCTTCACTGTTTCCGCTTGGTGCTGCCCAGTGATGGGCTCCAGCTGGCAGTTGAACCTGAAGTAGATAGAAAACGACTTCCATCTCTGGATCCTT
This sequence comes from Nannospalax galili, assembly GCF_000622305.1. Lineage (NCBI taxonomy): Eukaryota > Metazoa > Chordata > Mammalia > Rodentia > Spalacidae > Nannospalax > Nannospalax galili. The sequence continues at coordinate 123,125 of NW_008360297.1, forward strand.
TAGGCACATGTGCACACACACACACACACACACACACACACACACACAATGGGGGGATGCCCTCTGGGCACAAGAGGGTTTGCTTTTGTCACCGGGAGGGTTTCCTTCCACACATGTCAGAGTGCACTGCTGCTTAGCAACAAGCTGTTGGGCAGGATAGGAAATTAAATATCTCTTCAACTGCTATAATCACAGGACCATGGCTAGGGAAGGGTCTCCTGAGAGACTCAGGCTAAAGGCAGGGGTGTGCAGCCCTCAAGAGAAATGTTCAGAGAGCATAGAGTCTGGGCTCTGGTGCCATGCCAGGACTGTGAGAGGAGGCCTGCTGGGAATGGCCCACCAGAAAATAGCATCCCTACCCAAAGAAAGCTGTGGGCATCAGGGAAGCTGCAGGGAGGGCTGGTAACAGGTGTTGTGCAAGATGGAAAACTGTAAATAGCTGTGATGGAATTCTCTAGGGAGACATCTAGGGTTGGGTCACCATGTAGTGACCCTCTAGCCCATCCCGGTTTTTAATGCTGACTTTCAGAACTTAAGGTTAAAAGCCCCCTCCTCTGCATGACCAGGGCTCTGCAGCTTGGGTTTCCTGCAGTGGAGTCTAACTCTACCATTTACTGTGTGACCTTAGAAAGTAACTTTGTCTCTCTGTGCTCAGATTCCTCATCTATAAACTCTGTTTTTCTGGTCTGTTGTAAGAACTAAGTTAAAATAGGCAAAATGATTTAAAACAATGTGTGTCAATTAATATTAAGTAAATCCTATTTTTCTGGACACATTTTGTCAGAAACACTACAAATTGTGAGACAGACCCCACAACAGGCACTAAGGAAGGCAGGAAACTAAGACACTTGTTAAGCACCTTCTGTGTGCTTGGCATCTTACCAATGCTTTACATAAGCTATTGCATCAACTCTCCCAGCCACCCTAGGGACTAGTCTTTTCACACACACACAAAAACTGAGGCTCAGAAACACAGGGCCCTGCTCAAAGTCACACTTCAGAAATGCACATGATCCCTGTGGCTCACTGACTCCTCTAAGACAAACTGCACCTATTGTTTCTCAGAACCAAAGAAAGGGCTCCTGTGTCTTTCAGGGGTTGGAATTTACTGGAGAGAACTCCTGTCTGGAGTAACATTTCAGGAATGGTTACATGAAAGACAGAGTAATTTCTACAGGGCTCCCCAGTGGATGGTGCCTGGGGATAAGGAACCATTAGGTGGAGTTTTAGGGAAATGTTACCAGGTGCAAAGGCAATGCATGCCTAGATTTAAAGCGGAACCATGGATCCCACCAAGCCCCACACAGAAGCAGAAGCCCTACCTCCTGCTCTCACTGACCTAAGAGCTCTGTGGACTCCCAGCATGGGTGGGGGAAGGGGGTACTTCTGCCTCTCTCCATAGCCCACAGCTCTCCTACTCCACATGAAAATCCAAATGCCTGTGCTGCAACATGTATGTACTCCTGAGGCTTGTGTGTGTTATCGTAGCCTGTATTTCTAGAGCTCTTTCCTTGGCACTGTTAGTGCAGTAGAGAGATGTGGGGTTTAAATAGCAGTCCTAAGCCTTGGGAGACTACTGAGCACTGGGAATGTGCCTGGGAAGACTTGAGGCATTCTGTGACTTCAAAATGTTCCCCCTAAACTATAGGACAGCCCATCAATAGCTTTCATGCTAATTCCATGTTGAAATGATGCAGTTGTGATGGGTTTTAATATACTAGGTTAAATCAAATACATTATTAAACTTCATTTTATTTGCACTCTTTGTACCTTTTTAATAGGGCTATTATAAAATTTCAGATGGCAGTATGTGGCTCAGTTCTGTGGCTTGAAACATCTTTTTATTGGACAGGGCTGATATCAGAGATTCACAGTCAGCCTAGTATCTGGAGAGCACTTTGGAAGTTCTAAAACATTTGCCTTCCTTTGTGGCTGACTTACAGAAAGCCATACCTAGAAAGAGGACCCGTCAGACATTCTGTTCCATCTCCTGATTCGCAGGCAGAGAAACTGAGGCATCAAGTAAAGAAATGATTCTAGTGTTTCAGATGTCATCCCTCTTCCCCACCACCAGCCCCACAACACCTGACCCATCCATCCACATCCCTAGGGCTGGTTGACTCTCACTCTCCAGCACCTCTGACCCTCCAGCACCTCTAACCCTGCCCCTTCCCCCAACGAGGCCTGGTGAACTTTTCACTGAGAAGCAAGAGCCTGCTGGAGGGGTCCCTGGGAGGCAGTTGGAGATTGCTCGCTGCTTTCCCTGCAGAATCGGGGATAAATACGGAACTGTGAGAGGAGAACTTCCCTGCCAGGAGTCAGGGCATCTCACAAATAAACAAGAAGGGGTGGCAGGGAGACTCCTCGGGCCCAGCCCCCTTACCCCACTTTCACTCCAGTCTCCTGCCTTACTGTTCCAGAAGGCTCAGCTGAGTCACTAGGCAGCTCTAGGCTGGGATTCTGTTCCAGCACTGCCTGCTCAGCATCCCCAGCAAGGTGCCTTCCAACCTCAGCCACTTTGACCCACTCCCTCCAGAAAGCCTTCCTGACTCTTCAGTGTGTCTAGGCTTCCTGCTTCAGATCTGAAGGCCCAGAGGAGGCCACAGCCTCAGAGTAGGATCAGAAGATACTGTGACATCATGTGAGAATATGTTTGGTATACAGAACCAGATCCCTCTCAAACCAGCCCAAGTGGGAATCCACATTTTTCCCAAGACTCCAGGAGATTCACCTACACAAGGCAGTTTAAGAAGCCCAGGTCTGCTCAGACCAGTCAGAACCAGGCATGGTGTAGGGTTTATAATGTATACACTGCAGCAGGTGTCTGCAGGTGTGATCCAAACTCTAACCATAGGCAAAGTGACCTTTGTTGTGTCCTTAGACTGATGCAGCATTTCCCTAGATGTGACCCCACATGATACTTCCTATGTGCATGCATGCACACACATGTGCACACACACGCAGATACAGATACATACAAATACACCTACATACATAAACACCCAAAACCACACATATACACATACAGATATACATAGACATACACATACAGATATACACAGAAATACAGATACACATACAGATATACATGCACATATACTGACATACAAACACAGAGAGAGAGATGAGAGAGAGAGAGAGAGAGAGAGAGAGCACCCTGGACCCATGTCAACTTATAAGTCAAGAACCTTAGGTTTTTGTCAGAGCCCATGGCCCCTAAGCAATCTCTAATTATTCTGGCTTATCTGAGATTGCTATGAACTGCTGGGTTCCTGCTCACTCCTGGTTGCTTAGGCCTCACTACAATGGATGCAGATGGCCCACAATAACAAAACTATGAATTTTCACTTTTTCACATCTGTGTTTCCGTGTTAGGCAAGAAGTGTGGAATGTCTAACCCCAGGACCAAACTGCCCGAATTCAGATTCTGTCACTAACTAGGTGTGTGACTATAGGCAAGTTATGTATTATCCTGGTACCTCTGTTTAGTTACGTATGTAGTAGGAGAGCAGTGGCATCTAGCCCCTGGGGTTGACAGAGGATCATATGCATATGTAAGTGTTGGTAATGTGCTTAAACAATACCTGACACATAGTACTATAAAATATAATTAAATCAGTGCCTTTTGTCAAATACAATGTCAAAAATGTACAGATTTAGCATTTGAGGGGTTGGAGGAAGCTCTAAGGTTTACAGAGAGTGAACACCCCTTTCTGTGCAAGAGGAAACAGGCACTGACTACTGAGGCCCTCCTCATTCAATATCACTCAGCCAGTAAGTGGCTCTCTTGTCCCCTTGGCCTGTTCCTCATCACCATATCCTGCAGGGTGTTTGAAGCCAGAAGCTCCAGATTTGGTGCTAGAATCTACCTGCCCACCTGGGTGAGCACCTACTCATCACCATATCCTGCAGGGTGTTTGAAGCCAGAAGAAGCTCCAGATTTGGTGCTAGAATCTACCTGCCCACCTGGGTGAGCACCTGCCCTCTGTCATGGGTGTGAGAGGAGCCCTGCTGCATGCTCCTGGCACATTCCCATGGAGATTCCCCATGCACTGACAGCTAATCCCTGACTGGGTCCCTCTAGACCACTGGGTCCGGAACTGGTAGACTTTTTCTGACATTACTCCCCACGGAATGGGAGGAAAAAACAATAAAGGAGTTGTGTTTGGAAGGGAAGACCTACACGGAGAAGTTCCTTCCTGGACAGATCTCCCTTAGATGTGTTTCAGTGATGATTAAGAGGTGATAAGGTCTTTAAAGTTCTGGCATGGCCACCCTATGTGGTGGGCTTACATTCCTTGTTTGTGCCCATGAATTCTGAAGGTTGCATCAGTTGGATTCTCCCAAAGAAGGCCTCGTTCCACTCCCACCTTCCCCTATCCCACTCTATGATCGAGTTGTTACAAACTGGACTTCCTCTGGTGTCTGGGTCTAGCAACATCTGAAAAGAAAGAGCTGGAAATTTCAGTGGCCATCCACAGGGGACTCTGGACTTGTCATTCTCCTAGGAAGCTGATGGCATAAGAGACACCCTGCTCAAGCTGTTCTCAGGAGAGAAGGAGACCTTGACCTCCTTAGAACTTCTCCTGTTGCTAAATTCCCGGCCGCACCTGGATGACAGGGATGACGAGGTTTGGATCTGTCTGATCTGGTCCTGCATGGGTTGTCTGACTGTACTAAAAGGTGGACATAGATGCAGTAAAGATATTCTATGCATCCTGCCAAAGGAAACCCAAAGCCCCAGAACTGACCAGCTGAGCTTACCAGTGCCTTGTCCTGTATTACTAATTAAATTTGTGACTCTCCATTTGCCTTCCTAGTAACATATGAACTGGGCTTTTAAAATATTTTATTTGTTTTTTATTTTATGTGTATGTGTGTATTGCCTGCCTGTAGGTAAGTGCACCCATGTCATGCAATGCCCACAGAGGACAGGAGAGGCTGTCAGATCCCCTGGAACTGGAGTTACGGACAGTTGTTAGCTGCCATGTGGGTGCTGGGATTTGAACCCGGGTCTTCTGCAAGAACAACCAGGGTTCTTAACCACTGAGCCACCTCTCCAGCTCCAACTGGGCTTTTGTAAATGTGTTCTCACTTATATTTAGCACCTAGACAGGACCTGGCACATACTGAGCACACATAGACACTATGTATTTTCTTCATAAAAGAATGAGACAGAGATAGGGGTGTAACTCAGTTGGTAGAGTGCCTACCACTTAGTATACATGCACTAAGCCTTGGGTTCAATACCCAGCACCACATAAGCCCAGTTTGGTGGCCCCCTCCTATAAAACCAGTACTGGGGATATAAAGACAATAAGATTGGAAGTTCAATGTCTTCCTCAACTTCATGTCAAGTTGGAGGCCAATATGGCACACATGAGACCCTGTCTTTAAAAAAAAACAAACTGAAACATCAGCACCTTCTTTATCAATTTTTCAGTGTTCTTCACATTCCTGATACATACAGAGTATAGATTTGCTCAGATATAAAGTAATAATAGCAATAATAATAACAGCATCTTTCATTTGTTGGCTTATTATGAAGTAAGGAGTCAATACATCCACCATCTTCATCTTTGTGGTGTTATCTCCTGGTCAGTCCACAGAAGGGAAGTCTACTAGCTACCCAGCTCTTCACAAGTAGAAGAGCTGGTATCCATTCCAGGCACTGTGGCTGAATTCCATTATCATCTGCATTCTACCCCAGAGAGCACAGCCTAGCTACCAGTTCTCTCTCAACGCACACCATTCATATGAAGAAACTATGGCTTTCACAAATATTAAAAACCTTTTTTTTTTTTTTTGCCTAAGGTCTTACATCTAGTAAAATACAGAAATGAAATCTAATCCCAGATCCCTGGTCGCCAAAGCTTGTACCCTCTACCATGGCTTCTTTCCCTCGTGTGTGTGTGTGTGTGTGTGTGTGTGTGTGTGTGTTCACGTGTGAAAGGTTCAAGTGTGGGGAAGTGCACCAACTGAGCTATCTCCCTAGCCCTTGCTCTCACTTCATTAAAAGACGAGTTTTGTTTTGGGTTTTTTGTTTTGTTTTGTTTTTCTGGTTTTTTTTTTTTTTTTTTTGTCTCTTGAGCTCATCCTGCTCTTATGTTAGCAGAGATGAGACTATGTGAAACTTGTATGAGTTGATAGTTTAAGATGGGGCAATAATAGAGGGCAGACTTTGGAGGAACTTGGACTTGGTATGGTGAGTCCTTCTTCCAGGAAATGGAAGTCATTACTTCTTAAACAACAGTACTGAATATGACCATTTGTCACAAACACTCATCTTTTGCAGCTGGCACTTCCCTACCTCAGGCCATCATTGCTGTCACCAGTCCTGTATAACAGCTCTGACTTCCCTGGATCGCAAGCTTGGTGGCCCAGCATGTAGGATTTTGAGAGGCAGCCAGGCTGAGCAGTCGCATCATTGTCCCCATGATGCTGTGAAATGAGTTGCGAATGGGAATTGATCTTAAACAGAACAGTTTATTCTGGAGAGGTCAGGCAGATAAGCAGTGGTGCCATGTCACCCACTTGAGTGGAACAATGAAAGAGAAAATCAGAGGAGTGGTCTCATTGCAGCTTTCCTTGTAATGGCCCTACTTCCACCAGCACCTTCCAAGATGCTCACTCATTGCCTCGTTCCAAAAATCAGTCTGCTTTAAGAGCAACAAAACAATCTTCTCTCTAATACAAGATTGGCTCTAAATGGAAACTCATGACAACTTCCAGACTGTGATTTGCTATTGATCTCCTATTTTGGTACTAAATGAAAACAAGTTGGTGGCTCAAGATTAATCATCAAGAGACGTACTGAAGGAATCCCCTGGCCCTAATCAAGATGCCATTGACCCAATTTATACTGAAATTTGTGTATTGGACAGAAGTAAAGAGAGTTGATTTGATTTTAAAATCCATGTAGCCAAGAGTGCACTTCAGGATCTCTGAAATTCCAAACAGAGACATAATTGAATATAGAGATGAGTTAACAATAAAGAGAGAGAGAAATAGAGACAGAGGCAAAGACTTATGTTGAAGTATAAAAATATGATACAGATTTAGTTATAGTTACAGACACATGGATGTATCGTCACAGGGATAGCGTGATATGAGATAAATCATATGAGGTAGGTAGATAGATAATAGATACTAGATGGATATATAGATAGATATAGATGATAGATAGATGATAGATAGATAGATAGATAGATAGATTATAGGTAGAAGATAGGTAGATAGAAAGATAGATGATAGGTAGATTGCTAGATGATACATGATAGATAGATAGATAGATAGATAGATAGATAGATAGATGGTAAATAGATAGGTGATAAATAGAAAGTTAGATCGATGTCAGATGCCTACATGATACATAAATGGATGACTGATGATATAGATGATAGAGAGATGGTAGATAGATACAAAGATATATACATAGATAGATAGATAGATAGACAGATAGATAGATA
>NW_008360297.1:130671-187739 GCF_000622305.1 Nannospalax galili
AGATAGAGATAGCTAGTTAGCTAGAGAGATAGGTAGATAGAGATGTTTATAGTTAGAGATAGATAGATAGATAGTAGATAGGTAGGTAGATAGATAGATGGTAGATAAGTAGATATTCCCCTTTAAAGTTTAATCACAGGAGGCAATTGGTGTTACTTACTTTGGGGTTTGTTTAGAGGGGGCTATTTACTTGTTCGTTGCTAGAGACAGCATATCATAGCTCAGGTTGGCCTCAAACTCTTGATTATCCTGCCTCAGTTTTCAGAGTTCCGTGATGACATGGATGCACCACTACACTATCTAGCTAGCTAGCTAGCTATAATCTATCATTTATCTATCTAGCTAGCTAGCTAGCTATCATCTAGCTATCCTCTATCTACCTACCTATTTATTTTAGATTTTACTTCCAGGATCAGAAAATGAAATAAACATTATAAATAAATGGAATTGTGAAGCTACTCTGATTTATCCCTCAATTTTACATTCGAGCTACTGAGTCCTGAAAGATAAGGTGACTTGACCTAGTCACATCTTGATACCCTATAATTTCAATCCCACATCTTTTCTTTTTTCTCAATGTATATTTTTATTGAACCACGCCTTTCTCTTACAACAGGTTACTTCTCGTAGCCATCCTAGTACAATAGCAGTAATAAAGCACCTACAGTGTGCCAGATCCTACTCTGGGAAGAGTGAAGCCACTACAAAGAACAAAACATGAAACATTCCTTAATGTTAAAGTGATGCTGCTGTTTCTCATGGTCAGAATTCTAGAAGGAATATCTGAAAATTAACATGTCTGGGTTTCTAAGGCCTGTGTCTTGTTTTCTCGAAGGAGGAAGGGGAAACCAACAAGCCTCCCTGGAGCTCCTGACCTCCTTGAGGCAGTATATGTATACAGAGAGATTCAATTTAGGTCATAAACAAATATTGCTTACCCTGTCCAAAGAAGGAAAGGCCCCTTCTCTGGAAATGCAGTTCAAGATTGATTTTTCTCCTCAAAGGTAGATGGCATTTGTAAGAACCATGAACAAATGGTGTTACCTTGCAATAAACACTGCAGTCCTGGAGAGCAGCAGCTTTGACAGTGCATGCTGTTTCTGAGTGGACAAGCAAACAGGCAGCTGAGGAGGGGCTGAGGTCCTGGGTGACCTAGTGGGGCGGGGAAGGGTGGGCATGTCCCAGGCCTCCTTCCTGAAAGCCCAGGTGTTTGGACTGCAGCTACTGCTGCATGTGTTGGTTGGTTGCAGCAGCGGGTGGGCAGGCACCAGGTCTTCTGCTTCATATTCTTCAGTGCATCTCTTTACCCTCCCTCCTGCCCACACAAAGCTCACCATAGAGCCTCGCACCAACAGGCTCCTTCGCGTATCTACTGAATGAACACTTTAGCAGGAAACTGTTTTTGGACTCATCATTCTAATTAAAGGGAACTGTCGCTCCCCTCTTCCCATCCATGTGATCAATTTCTCTTGCTTCTCTGGGATGATTCATTCCTCATGAATTATCAGGGTAGTAGTAACAAGAAAGAGACTGAACACCAAGTGGTTAGCCTTCCTCAGCTCAGCTGATATAAGGAGCCTTCAGAACACACTTTACCCCTTGTCTTGCCCACTGGATGGAGTTGCAACTGATGCCACCTGTCTAAGAAAGATCCACTGTGCTATTAATCATTCAACAGACATTTACTGAGCACCTACTGTATTGCCGGCCTTGTACCAGGCATCAGGGATTACAGTGGGGTCAAAACCAGGCCTTTTCTTGCCTCATTTAGCTCGCAGTTTGATCAGAAGAAGAAGGCATGAGTCAGCAATTCTGCAGGCAGTTCATCATAATGATAAAGGTCATCAAAGGCTAGACTGGGTGAAGTGTGTGTAGCCAGTGGGTCTGACCCAGACTTAGAGGAACATTTTCTAGAAAATAAAGACTCAACCAAGTGCTGAAAAATGAACAGAGAGCAAAACAGAAGCTTTTCAGACAATGGCAGCAAGAGGAGGAAGGTCCAGCACACAGTGGGCTTGCAGCCACAGAACACAGCAAGAGCCCCAGGAAGTCATGGGAGCAGGGAGCAGAGTGACACAGAAGCTAGACACAGAGGTTAGGACTGCACCAGAAGGCCTTGGAGGCTTGAGAATAACCTTGCTTCCTCTGGAGCTGTGGGAACCCGAGAGCAGGTGCACAGAGGGAGCTAAGGAGTACATTATGTGTGTGGTGCTAGCTGGACAGCCAAGGTATTGGTGTCACATCCCCAGATGGAAAAGCTGGCACTCAAAACCAAGTACCAAGTTAACCACAAGGACTCTTATCAGCCAGCAGCTCAGCACATGTGCACTGTGACCTGTTATGGCATGCCTTTTTCCTCCACACACAAAATGCTCATCTGATCACCATCTTGGAGTAGATACCCTGGGCCTGGTAGTCATGGGAAGGAAACAAGCAGAACAATACATGATAGCTAGGTTTACAGTAGTGGAACTGTTGGTACTTCATAGTAGAAAGGAGGGTCATAAGACTCCCATCTGGGTACCAGTCATCACTCCCTCCTGTCCTCTAACCCCTAAGCCACAAGTGAACATGGAAGAGGCTAAAATAATTAGGAAGTAGGAGATTAACCGAAAGTGGGACTCCATTTTGCAGCTGCCAGAAAGTCATCCGCGATGGGGCAAGACTTTGCTGTGTAACTGGTTTGGGGGTCGCCCACATGCCTATAACTAAACCCTGAACCATACTTTGTAAGTAAGCCTGGTAAACACATGGGTTTGGCAAGTTGGACTTTGATGGAATACTTACTTTGGTCTGTCATTGGTGCCTTATCTGGGGAAAAGGTATTTGTTTGTATCTCCCCAAGAAAAGTTAATGCAACAGATCTACTACTGACCACATGCTCCCCCAGAAGCACGAAGGTTGCAGAACAATCCAGCACTAGCCACTGCTTACACAGTGCAGAAGTGTGCAACTAGAGCCCCTGTCACTAATGCCAACTCCCCTCTGCTGCAGAAAGGCCACAGGGGAAGCTGGTCGCTCAAATGTGAGAGCCGCAGCTTCCAGGGCAGATATTAGGATTCGGCACAGCCTTACAGCCCCTAACCTCCGAGGGCTCCCAGAGCCCAACAGCAAAGTCCAACAGGAAAAGCAAAGAACAGATTGATCACGTATAAGAGCCCAGTGCTCCTTCAGGGAGTCTCAGATGTGCAACACAGCCAAGGAGATCTCAGATCTCAGAAGACAGTGCCCAGGTCCTGTCTGCAGGGTTGAGGCAAGAGAGTGAAACTACAGTTGGGAGGCAGTGAAGCTGTGAAATGATAGGTCCGGTCATTCCCTCCATCCTTTTGTGCAGTAAATGTACGCCAATTATTCAACCCAGAGCAATAGCTACCATCAATTCCTAAACAACTAGCTAAGCTAATGGATGAAAAGGACTCCCTTTGTGCCTGGCTCTCTCGGAGTCAATCATGCAGTAATAACTACTTGCCTGAAAAGGTAGGTCCAAACCCTACCTTTTGAAGGCTTTGAAGTCCTGCTAAACACAGCAGAGTAGGGGTGGGGGTGAACTAGGAGCACAAGTAACCACCTTTCAGTAAAGAAACTCCACTCTTAAATAAGTCACTGCTTGTGTTCATAAGTATTTATTTTTGTTTAAGAACAGAAAGAGGCAGTGATTAGACTGCTCTGCCCAAGAACTACAAATAGAACAGAACTGACACCAGTGGGAGGTCATCTTTATAACGACTGTATCCTCTGAAGGATGGGATGCAGGTCTCTCCACTACAGTGTGCAGCTGAGCCATTCAGAGACTCTCTCTCTCTCTCTCTCTCTCTCTCTCTCTCTCTCTCTCTCTCCTCTCTCTCTCTCCCTCCCTCTCTCTCTCTCTCTCATCATTTTTTTGAGACAGGATCTCCCTGTAGCCCCAGCTGTCCTCGAACTCACTATGTAGACCAGGCTGGCCTTGAACTCACAGACATCTACCTGCCTCCACCTCCTGAATGCTGGGATTAAAGGCATGTGCCACCACACCCGGCTCTCAGGGATCTTCTCTTTGGTCTACCACAAATTCTGTTCCAGGCTGACTAACTGGCAGAAATCCGTTCTGAGGGCCGAGGGCTGTGCAGAGCCCTGCAGAGATTTCCTCCCCGGTGCCCCTGCTGTCACACCCTTCTAGAACAGCACATCAGCCATCCCAGTGGGCTGGGGCAGGTCCTGGCCAAGATCCGGGTTGTGCAGTGCACCTCCACCTATTTGGATCATCTGGGGGATTCAGTGAGGACCTTCACCCCTCATTGCTGAAAGGCAGAAAGAACACCAAGGATCTTGCTAAAGAGAAAGATTCTCACAGGATAAATGCCATATTTTCTCTGCATTTAGCACAACTTCTGGAAGGACAAGCTATATTCCAGCAGCAACCAGGTATGGAGGAGGGCTGGGTCGGGTGACAGCAGCTGGTGAGAAAAGATCAGTATTCTGAGACTATTCCTCAGTCATAAGCCAGCCTTCCTGTGCCCATACTGTGGGAGAAAGATGGGCTGATGACTTGAATTACCTAAGCACAACAAGTCTGGTACTTCTCATCTGCACCACTGGATAGACCCTGCAAAGAAATCCAGGGATGACCCTGTATCTTCAGGAAGAGTTTCCGTTATAGAGCTAATTAATCCTGCAAAGACTCCTGTTGTCTACCAGACAGAAAAGCAAAAACTACAAGCATTACCTGGAGAATTCTTGCTTATCCTGAGTGATACTCTGCTCAGAATAGGAATGTGTGTATTTCAGTAGGGTACAGTGAAGATCTGTGTAATCCTGAATCTCTAGACTGTGAGGAAGAACAGGATTGCCAGCAGCCTGCAGATTAGAGTGGGGGGGGGAGGGACTGCACATTTTCTGAAAATTCAGAACTCATAATATCTTTACTACTGCTGTCTGTAAGTTTATACATAATTTGTTATAGGTGAATTTTATACTTGTTTATGAGGGAGTTTGATTAATATCTGTTTCCTCTACTGTCCTTTATGCTCTCTTTACTTTTTCTATTTTTATTACCAATCCTTAACACTAGGCTGACATGTAGTAATTGCTCAATAAATGTTTGTTGAATTAAAGAATGAATGAATGAATCATTTAAAATAGCCCGGCATGGTGGTGCACACCTTTAATCCCAGGAGGCAGAGGCAGGCGGATCTCTGTGAGTTCAAGGCCAGCCTGGTCTACATAGTGGGTTCCAGGACCGCTGGGGCTACAGGGAGACCCTGTCTCTAAAAAACCAAAAAAAAAAAAAAAAAAAAAACCCAGTAACAACAACAACAACAAAAACCCTTGGTAGCATCTTAGTCATTTACCTGCAGTACATGGATGCCACCAGAAGATGGCAATAAAAACAGCAGAAAATTTCAAGCTTTAGGGATGATGGATGCTACAAATTACATAATGCTTCAACAAGTGTGGATTGTAGCTTATTTCCTCAGCCAACACATGATTAAGAGAAATATCAAGGTCCAGCAGAGGTGGTTGGATGGATATCCATCCAAATCCTGCTATTTAAAGCCTAGAATCTTGTGCAAATGCCCAAATCTTTCAGGGTTCTGTTCTTTATCCATAAAATGAAATTTATATCAGGCTTTGCTATAAGGATTAAATGAGATAACACATGTATTTTATACATACAAATAGGTATGATTTTTCAGTCTCCATGTTCTTTGTTAAAGCCATGGTGGTAGTACATGCCTGTAATCCCAGCACTTGGGAGGTGGAGAAAGGAGGATCAAGGGTTCAAGGCCAGCCTTCCCTACATAAGAACCTATCTTAAAACAATAACAAAAAAAATCACTGTCACCAAAAATCACTTCCACATCAATACCTAATACAGGAGTTGAAGCAAAATAGAATTAGGTTTAAACAAAAAAAAAGCCAAGTAAGAGTGTGGGAAAAATATATTTCTCAGGCCCTGTTCTCTGAGAGAAATTGGTTTGAATTCAAGACCCTGATTTCTTCCTAAACAGACTAAAGGGACCATGGCTTCATCTTTCCATGATGATCTGTCCAAGGTTAGATTAATTTTAATGATCCTCATTAAAAGGCGGCACATTCTCTGGTCAGAAAAACTCAGAACATGTTAGAACACTTCAAAGGAAATGATCCCTCTAGATACATGAGGGCCCTCAAAAGCACACACAAAATTATTACATGGTAAAAGACATGTGAGCTGTAGAGTCAGTAAACAGAACTTCTTCAAGATACTTGTAACTTTTATAGTTCAAAATCTGTGTTCGATTTTTCTCTCAAAAATTTTCAGATCTAAATTAATTTTTAATACACTGACCTAAGGTACCCAGCTATTTTAGGATAAAGCCGTCAGATATCCTTTAACTTAAACGTTATGCTGGGAGAAGTAAAAGAATGGAAGTCCCACACTGCCAAAAACTACCTGGAAATCTGCCCGGGGGATGCTCCATTCCATTCCGAAGGCAGAAACTCAGATACCAGCTCCACCTAGAGCCCCGTCTAAAGGCAGATGTGCAGACTACACTGGCCTAGAAAGTGACAAAGACTCCCAGTGCACAAGACACACAATGACAAACATGCTTAATTGGAATGTGTCAGGGACAAATCTGCTTTGTTCCAAACTCAGCATTTGGCATCCAGTCCTCATGCTGAAACCTCTAAATGGTACTGGGAGATGGGTGGGAATCAGAATCCTACTGAGCAGGTCAAAGAGGAAGGACACCCTTCTTAAGGGCTCCTGCTCATGTTCTGCGTTTGGGGAATGCTGTGCTCACCCCTGTGCTCAGCTCTTAGTGATAAAAAGAAAATCGCAGACTCCAGATGGGCTTCCCCCAATGACTACGTAGCCCAGAAGTGTGAGGACTATGTCTGCAGTTCCCAAGATAGTGTTCCAAAAGGCCTCGGTGAATTTTGATTAAGTACTGAAAAAATGTAAGTAGCAGAAATGGGATGATCTGGGAACAAGGAAGCAAAGGACAGTGTTGGCCACTGGGACCATGTGTAGATAAGTTTGATGGCTGGTGTAATAGCACACACCTATAATCCCAGTACTTGGTAGGCAGAAGCAGGCAGAGCTCTGTGAGTTCAATTCCAGTCTGGTCTATATAGCCAGTATCAGACCACCCAGGGCTACATAGTGAGGCCCTGTCTCAAAAATAAAGAAAACTGTTGATGAAAACACATAACTCTTGAGTTTTTATATTCAGAGAGAAACGACTGTCCTTGTTTTAAGTCACTAAACATTGGGGTGATTTTACAGCACAGTGACAGACACAGGAACAGACCTTAGAGTCTGGAAAAGACAGCTACGAGACAGCCTGTGGCAGCCTTGTCCTACCCCCCGAACACTGTGTCTTCTTTGGATCACACACGTTGGATTCTTATACGGAAAAGCATATCTTGTTTCTAGGGCAAATTGGTCCTCTTCATTAAAAAATATTTTATTGTTATGTATGTGTTATGTGTGCAAACACAGACACATGTATGCCATGGAGTGCATAGAGAGGCCAGAGGATAATTCTTGGGAGTCAATTCTAGCTCTCTACCTTTCCTTGGGTTCCAGGGATCAAACTCAGATCCAACAGCAAGTGCCTTGACCTGCTGAACCATCTCACCAGCCCTGAAGGAAACTTTTGTTTTCCAATGTGCTTCTGGGTACAGGAGAGGTGGGTAGCAGGGAAGAAGGGCAGGGCTCAGAGCACAAGGACAAAGATGTACCCATGGCCCCAGTGCCCAGGTCTACCCTGCAGCCGGTATCCTCGCCGTCCCTCTTGTGTCCATTGTCTGTCACCCACACAGCCTCTTGCCTGCTGGCTCTGTGAAGAAAGCTCTTTATATCTTTCAACAATAAACCCAGTCATGTTCTATTTTTAATGGATTTTAAATGTCTGCTCTTTAAATGACTAAAGGGAAAGTCCCTGTAAAAAGAAATCAAAAACCAGAACCTCACCCAGGAAGGGGACAGTGTGTCAGAGCACCAGAGACCAAGGCAGAAACCAGGTCCCTGCAGGTCCCTCCACCCCTGTGTTGTGGTGAACCTAGAGGAACCTAGAAGTTCGGGCTGCACCACCACCCTATGTGGCCTGCTCCTTGCCTCTGTCCTGTCCCTGGAGGTGAGTGACCAGATGGGCCACAAATCAACAAGGCTGGTTGACTGACTGGGCCTCACCAACCTGGAAGCTACATGGCACCCCAGGAAATGGTCTGTGCCTAGATTAGGGACAGGTGGAGAGAAGGCCTCTGCTTCTGCATCCTTTTCCTTGGTCATCATAGGCCCAGTGTGCTCTGCAGACAGAGGAGGTCCACGCAGCCTCCAGCCGTGCTCGGGAGGGGCTGTACTGCAGTGCGCAAGGCTGTGTGCCTCTGCCCATCTTCGTTCTTGCCTCTAGGCTGGGGCCTCTCTGCACCCGCGCTTCCTTCCCTTTCTGCCCCCTGACTTGTGTGATCTCCTTTGCAGTTCTTCCCATATGGAGATGCCTCTAAGTTCGCTCAGCATGCCTTCCGCACCTTTGACAAGAACGGGGATGGCACTATCGACTTCCGAGAGTTTATCTGCGCCCTGTCCATCACTTCCAGGGGCAGCTTCGAGCAGAAGCTTAACTGGGCTTTCAACATGTATGACCTGGATGGAGACGGCAAGATCACTCGGGTGGAGATGCTGGAGATCATCGAGGTGGGTCTTGAAAAGGGGCGTGGGGCTGCAGGCATGGGGAAGACCGCACAGAGCCACCCTGGGACCTCTGGGAGCCCTGCTAGTTACACACCCGTTCCCCAATGCAGCCACTGTACAGGTCTGTCACAGAACAAGGGATGGGACCTTCTTGTCGCCTGAAATTAGCAATTTGGCCAGCTAGTCACTCTGCAAGGCCTTCCGCAAACTTTAGATTTACCGGGAACAAACAACGTGTATTTGTCTCCAGGGTCAGTTTCCCCCTCCTTCCCTGGCATTCCAGGGATATTTTACAGTTGTGTTTGCAAGACCCCAAGATTTCTCTGCCCGCTGCTCTGGTTGTATCTTTACCACCTCTTTCCCTATGCTGCATCCTCCATGTGGCAGGCTCCTGGAATTTCCCACAATGCTCAGTCCCTTTTGTTTTTTCTTTTTTGGCCCAGGGTGCACCCTCTACCTTAGGTGCCTCCCTCACATCACATGACTTTATTCTCATCTCACATACCACCAGGTCTTCCTTCCAGTAACCCTACCCAAACGTGCTCACTCCTTCCCAACACAATCTAACCTGACCAAGAAGGGACCTGTTACAGCGTTTATCACTGCCACAGATCAGCTAGTGTAATAGAATACAGAACAGAACTCAGGTCCCATGGAAATAAAGGCTCAGCCTGCTCACTGTAGTATCCCAGAACCTGGAATAGTGCCTAGAACCTGACAGGCACTCGGAGTTGATGAACGCACAGGTGTCTTTGCTTAGATTGAATGTCTTAGCATGCTGGCCACCTCTGCACCAGCCAATGGTCAAGGGCAAAAAATACACTACTTATCATGGCCATTAGCCAGGTGTCCTGGAGCTGGGTTCAAGGGTGAGAAACAGCATCCCGGACCCAAAGAACCCCACCCAGTCCACCATTCTTTACTCTCCCTGAATAGAGCTAGATATCCTTCCACTAGCCTGCTCCTCCAGCCTCTGAAGTCTGGCTCTTTTATCACACGCCTTCTTTCTTGGCATCTATAGTCATTTATTCTCCCTTGGCTTTTTCTGGTCTGTCCTCAGTGCCTATTCCCGTACAGGCCTTCCAAATAATATCTTAGTTCTCCATTTGGGGTCACTTCATTCAAATTTATCTTCTAAGCAGTTTATGAGAAGGGCGACATCATGCAAATTCTAAGCATGTGGCTTGCTTTCTCTTCTCCCTGGCTGTTTAATCTTTAGTTCATTTTCATATGCTTCTGGGCTCTCTCCAAGCTCACAATGACCTTCCTTCACAATAGGTGTTTCTGATTTTCTTCTTCTTTTTGACCTCTTGCCACATTTCCCCCACTGATGGCCAATCTCATTAGCTCCAAACCTTTTTCTTAAATCATTGTTAATACCCTTCAGCTAAAGACTCCCGAGAGAACACACCTCACATTACAGAAATTACACTAATTATTCCTTTCAGGAATAATTAACCAAAGCTAATTCAGGAAGAGGGTGTATTCATCACTTTTCTTACTGCAGTGACAAAATACTGACAAAAGCATGTTAGTGGGGAGGGGTTTATTTACCTCACAGTTTGAGGTAATCCATCATGGCAGGGAAGGCATGATGGTAGGAGCCTAAAGCAGCCGGTCACATTGCAGTCACAGTCACAAAGCAGAGAGAGGTAAATGCTGGTGTTCAGCCTGCTCTCTTTTTGATTCAGTCGAGGACCCTAGCCCATGGAAAGGTGCCACCCACTGTCAAGGTGGGTCTTCCCACCAAAATTAACTTTATCTAAAAATTCCCTCATAGATGTGTCAAACATTTGTCTCCTAGACGATTCTAGATCCTGCCAAATTGACAATCATTACTAACCATTACATAAGGTGACAGGATTTATGGTATGGGAGCTTTGGTAGAATGTTTTGGGGCGGGTCTATGGAAGCAGGCATCACTCTGGGATTGAGTACCTCAGCAAATCTCATCTTTGAAAAAGACCAAGACTAAAATTGTGATTGGTGAAGAAGTCGTAGTTATTCAAGTTAGCAGGTAGCCGAGTTGCTCTTGTGTTCTGTGGCTTGGACAATGTGTTGTCTGCCTTCAGAGAACAGGCAAAGAAGTGACCGAGTGACTTTATCATGCTCTGCCATAGTCACAAATACTCAGTTTGACTGGAGAGCATCAAGGCCTAGCTGTGAGGACCAGCCCAGCCCACAGCAGCACCAAGGCCAGCAGGTCACAGCAGGCTACCCAGATGCCAACCGCAGCTTTTCTCTCTTAGTCTTTGGGTGTTCCTAGTTCTTCAACAACTCTCCTCTTCACTTCTAGTTCTTCCTTTCCTCTCTTAAACCTGAGTATTCCCCCCTTGAGGCTGTGTCACTGTCTTTATTTAGTGTTGAGACTTGTTTTGACAAATGGGTAAGTTGGATGTGATCTTTCCAAGGCTTGTTTGGGGCAATCAAGAGGACACATTCTCATGTTGAGTCTCTATTAATGGCTCCATGGACTCACTGAGATCTTTCCACTCTGGCTGGACAGATACTTCTCTGTGTGTGGTGGGACTTATTCAGATATTTAAATGAGCAAAGGTATATGCAGTCACTCAGTGCAGGTATAAGTAAGAAAGGGGTTTTTAGAAGACTGGGCCCTGGAGCATCAAAACATTTAGAAAGGAGGAACATGAACAATCAGTGAAGGAGACTAAAAAAAACTTATGGGACTGGGAAGATTACTCAACCAGTAAAGTGCTTGCCTCCCAAGTATAAGGATCTGAGTTTGATACCTAGCACCCATATAAAATTGCCAAGCATGGTGTACATACTCATCATAGTGCTCTGGAGATAGAGAAAGGAGGACCCCTGGATCTTGCCAACCCACCATCCTAGCCTAATTGAAGAGATCAAAGCCAACGAAAGATCATGTCTCAAAGGAGATGGATGGCATTCCTCAGGATAATACTCCAGGTTGTCCTCTGGCCTCCATTCACACATGCACTCAATGTGCACATGCACAGGTACACATATGCATATGCATATACACACAACCACATTAAAAAAAAGAAATAATAACCAAGAAAAAGAAAAAGACAGAGCCAGAAAAATACAGAAACTTTCAAGGGCAAAGGAACATGTGATCAAGAAAAAAAAAATAGAAAAAACTATTGATTCTCTTCAGGCAATGACCACCAAGGAAACACCTTTCAGGGACTGACAGATCTGTTGATTAGAGGCCCTTGGTGAACCAGCTAAGAATAGTTCAGTGGCATTCAGGCAAAAGTGCTGGAGTGGAGGAAGCAGAGATAGCAGGTGTAGAAAGGTCTTACAGCAAGTTTTGCTTTCAAAGAAAGATGGACAAAAAACCTACCAAATGTTTCAGGTATTTAACAAGCTGTCTCAAGTCTAGCTGGTCAGAACTAGAATGTTTCACAATCTTGTCAGTGTGGCTATTCAGAAACTTCTTGGATTTCATCCTCTGTGTGCAGACTGGCAGAGCCCTAGGCAGGCTTCTGGAGTTCTCTATCAGCACCCTCCTCTCTGGTCTTCTGCCCCATAATTCTGCCTAATGAAGCTCCCCATTAAGACTGTTGGCTCCTCAAGTTGATGAGGGGGGAGGGGCATTGTGTTGCCTAAAGCCTTCTCCCTGAGCTGCCATCTGGAAAGGCCCTGGTGAGGCCATGAAATCTCAGGGTTCATCTCCTCTGATCTCCTCCTGTAGGAGTCCTAGTCCTGCATTGCCATCATAGTATCTGAAAACACTGCCCAGCTTCCTAGTTTGTGGTGGAGGCAAGTCAATACAGGCTGTGAGTCATGGCTGGGATGACTGGTACGAGAATCTAGGCTGCTATAACTAAATACCATAGACTGGGTGACTTATGAACAACAGAAGTGTACTCTTCATGGTATAAGAGGCTAAGTATCTGAGATCAAGTCACTGGAAGATTTGGTGTCTGCCGAGGGCTCACTTCCTGATTCACACAGATCCCATCTTTTAAAAATATTTTTATTTATTAAATTTATTTTAGTTTGTGTGTATACATGTTTTGCCTGCATGTATGTAAGTGCACCACATGTGTGTAATGCCCACAGAGGCCAGAAGAGGATGTCAGATCCCCTGGAACTGGAGTTACAGAATGTTGTTAGACACTACATGGGTGGTGGGAATCGAACTCAGGTCCTCTGAAAGAACAGCAAATGTTCTTAACTGCTGAGCCATCTCTCCAGCCCTGGATCTCTTCTCAAAAGGTGGAAAAGGCAAAGTGTCTTTCTGGGTCATTAACCCCATTCATGAGCATACTCCTCTCATGACCTGGTTTCCACCCATGGGCTGTACCTCTTAAAACCATCACAATAGCCAGGCGTGGTAGCCCACACCTTTAAGCCCAGCACTTGGGAGGCAGAGGCAGGCCGATCTTCATTGAATGTGAGGATTTCAACATATGAGTTTGGGGAGAAGACAGATATTCAGACCATAGAGATAGATTCAAGAGACAGACACTGGCCCTGCCTCAGTGTTCCCAAAATAATAAGAAAAATAAGCATCAGCCTCCGAGTGTGTAAGAATGACCAAGGCTGTGAAGCACTACAACACTTCCTCTCTCAGGTAGCAGTTTCTCAACATTGTTTTAAGACTCTCTGCCTTATTTTCTCTCTAGACATTTTCTCCTGAAAAGTCTTGTGTCTCAGCCATTTCTACCTAACCACCCATGTCCCCAGCTATGGCCTGTTCCCCTTCCATATGCCTTCCCATCACTATCTCTATTACTCTGCAAGATTTGGGCCCTTACTACCTTCACCAGTGCATGCATTCCTGCCTCTAGCCATCTTGCTCATGACTAACAGACCACAGCTCTTACAGCAGTAATATTTCCATTGTGTCAGCCCTGTCTTTCAATACAACAGAAACCTTTCCAGAGAAGGTACCATGTGCCTCCAAACACAGATGTGCAGATCTCTGCAACACATTTCACTGAGATCTGACCATGTCTGACTCCTCAACCTTGCACATCTGAGGAGCGTGGGATATTCCTACCTTAGAGACCTCCTCTTAGAAGAAACCAGGGTCTTCCCACCATCAGAAAGAATTTCAAGAAGAGGCTGTATGAAGTAAAGTTGGTTTTATTAAGTAAAGATAAGACAAAGCAATAGTATACATTTTAGATATAAATCTATGTATTAAAAGAGAGATAGAGCCGGGCATGGTGGTGAGCACCTGTAGTCCCAGCACTTGGGAGGCAGAGGCAGGCGGATCTCTGTGAGTTCAAGGCCAGCCTGGTCTACATAGTGAGTTCCAGGACAGCTGGAGCTATAGGGAGACCCTGCTTCAAAACAAAAAAAAAAAAAAAAGAGAGAGAGAGATAAATGCACATTAAGTATCTTTTTTATTTATTAGTTTTATTTTCTGTGCATGAGTATATTGCCTGCATGTGTGTAAGTGCACCCATGTCATGCAATGCCTGCAGAGGCCAGAAGAAGGTGTTGGATTCCCCCTGGAACTGGAGTTACAAATGGTTGTTAGCTGCCATGTGAGTGCTGGGAATCAAACCCCAGTCCTCTGCAAGAGCAGTCAGTGCTCTTAACTACTGAGCCATCTCTCCAGGCCCCACATTAAGTATCTTAACAATTGCTATCTATGTACAGGATTCTGCAGTTTTTGATGTTTGACTGCTTAAAGGGTATAATTTACAACCAGCTTCAAGGAGAGCAAAGTTTAAAAATTACATAAAGTTTCAAACTTAAGTAAAAGAAAAAAATAAGCTAGTTTATTTCTTTTTAAATGAAATTCTGAGGTGGTATATGAAATTCACGGTTTAGACTTAAAGGTGAGAGTGGAGGGGAGATGGGGTTGAAGTCAGAGGTCACATACACTGTGGACTTAACCATGGTTCATTAGCTGTTTTAACAATCCTTTGGAATCTTTATTGAGAAAGGACAATTTTTAACCAAGGATGGCGATGCATGTGTGTACACCCACTATTATAGCATTAAATTCAAGGTCAGCCCAGGCTACAAAGTAAGTTCAAGGGCAGCATGGAATATATACTAAGACTCTGTCTCAGGAAAAAAGTAAAGGGCATAGTATAACTTTAAGCAGTCTTCATGGCGGTCTGTAGTTTTCTGTTGGTTTGATTTGGCTTTTTAGACTTTTTCAAGTATGGCAATATTTGCTGCTCTCAGCATACAAGAAAGGTTAAGGGTTCCTTCTACGTCCTATGTCCCCTTAATTTCTGCTGTCTTTCTATCCTGTCTCGACCTTCAGCTTGGAATGCCTTTCAGGACTGTGTACCTCTCAGACTCAAGGTCTAGGTTATCCCACCTCATTTAAGTTGACTTCTTGCTCTGCTTCACCTATCTTCTTACATTGCTCTATGCTCGTGGCTTGTAGTTGACTGTTTTGTAAGGGCCAGCTTCCCTGAAAGGTAGCAGAGAGTGGATAGGAAAAGAAACAAGTGGCTGATCTCAGAATCCACTGAGCTAGGGGCCAGTGCCCAGAGAAGTAAAGGGGCCACAACAAGCAAACATGGTAGGTGCTGGTAATGGGAAAGGATCAGTAGAAGGAAAGAGGTACCAAGGGCCCCCAGGCCTGGTGCAGGAACAGTGTACTAGGCACAGGACTGATGTTTCACACATTTTGATGAAAAGGTGATAGGACTTAAGAGTTACCTATTTCTCCTTAGGGAACCATGTGCAAGAACATTTCCTGTCCAGAAAGTGATTCATGGGAAATCTGCTAATGCATCCTAGGAATGCTTCTGAGGCACAAGTCTTAGAAGGATTCTGTAGATTTACTAGTGGGTGTTAAAACTTAGTTTGAAGTCTGGCATGCCCTCCCTGATGTACTGACATTGGGTGTAGGAATCTGCATTGTCATTCTCACAGATACAGATGGTAAAGGAAACCCTACCCCTGCCATGTCAGAGGTCCAAGTGAGGTCCAGGATGGGTCTCTTGAGCTTACAATTACTGCCTTGACGTTATTGATAGGGTGCTTGTCTTGCTGACTTGCTTCCTGTCTGTTGCCTCATGGAAAACCTTTGGATTTCATCCTTTAAAGGACAGAGGGAGAGTGGCAGCTATGTGTAAATGGCCCATTTGTCTCTTTAAATTCCATGCAGAAAGCACAGCCTCTGCTTTTCCCTTGTGTGTACTTGGACTACTGTTCTCATCTGGGTCCTGTCTACCAATGTAAAGAACCTTCTATAGACTGCCACTTTTAAAGACCTAGATTCCTTAGATTTTTCCACCATAGATAACACAATCTAGCTGCAAAAGTAAGCACACTAAAATATTTTATCTCAATGGACATTTTAACTTGTTAAATAAGGTGCTTTCTACTGGATTACCCTCCTTAATAGGGATTTTTAAAAAATGATTGGATTGAGTTACAATTTGTAGACCAAGAATTCACCCATTTAAAATATAAACTTTAAAGAAATTTTTGTGAACTTACAGAGGAATTCAGCCATCACTATAATGTAATCTAAATTATTTTTATCCTTAATAAGAGGCCTCATGCCCATATGCCTGCTGCCAACTGTGACTTGGGCAGCTACCACCTCACTTTGTCTCTACAAATCTGACATTGCACATAAATGGAAGCATACAAGATTTGGCCTGATTTCAGGCAGTGGTGGCCCACGCTCTGTCTTCTTGAATTTTATCCATATTGGAGCATTTATCATAACCCACTCCTTTTCATTGCTAGAAGCCTGTTCCACTGTTCAGATATATCGTATTTTATCTGTCTACTACTGTATGAGCATTTGTGTTCTCTCCATTTGGGGCTATTCATGTTGCTATGAATGTTCTCAAGAGTATTTGTAGTGATGAGAATTTACTTCCGTGAAGCACTTTTTTACAAAAAACTGTATCTATATAAGAGACTCACTGTATTAGTCAGGGTTCTCTAAAGAAACAGAGCCAGTAGAATGAATATATATATATATATATATGTATGTATATATGGATTTATCAGCTTAGCTCACAGGATTGAGTCCAAGTATTCAGTCCAACAATGGCTGCACCACACTGGAGAGGTTGAGAATCCAGTAGTCGCTCAGTCCATTGGGCTGGATGTCTCAGTAGTCCCAATCTGGTGCTGAAGGTCTGATAAATTCTAAAAGATCAGCAAGTCCTCGGTCTACAGCAGCAAGATGAACTCACCAGCAAGAGAGAAGGCAAGTGGCAAAAGCAAGCACTCTCCTCTGCCATGGCCTTTTATACTGGCTGCCATCAGAAAGTAACACCCACATTTAGGGTGTGTCTTCCAGCTTCAGATGACCCAATCAAGAAGATCTCTCTCATTTCAGTTAATCCCAGGTCCAGTCAAGTTGATGCCCAGGATTAGCCATCACAGACACCATGACCAAAACAACTTGAAGAAAGAGTTTATTTCATCTTACAGGTCACAGTCCATCTTTAAGGGAAGATAGAACAGGAACTCAGCCACATTTCTTACACAGCCCAGGCACTCCTGTCCAGAAGCAGCACGACGTGCAGTGTGCTGAGCCCTCCCATATCAACTAGCAATCAAGAAAATGCCCCTAACCTAATATAATCATATAGGTTCACAACACTTAACCACTTAACAATTATCTCAATTACACATTCAAAAAAAGAACAACACAAGTATCTGCTTAACATATGTGTTTATATGCACAAGCCTATTCTTAACCAAATAGCACAAAAACACTTGTGTCAATTACAATCCATGTCTCTGCAACTGGTAACATGGCCCAATTTGATATTTGTAACTACCTTCCTCTACTACCCATTCTGTATTTCCTCCACCATCAGCAAGCACCTCTGCAGGTCTTGGCTCTTTCCTTGGAGGAGTGACCCATGCTTTCATCCCTGAAGGGTCTGGGCCATTTGTTGTTCTGTCTTGATTGGGTTGCTACAGTTTCCCATTGACCTTAATCTCAGGACATGGTAACACCAAAAGTTGCCCTAAGGAATCTCCTGCTGTCCAGAAATAATCTTCATTACCTCCATTGTGGAGAACCAGTCCAACTTCCCCCCCCCGGTAGTCTGGGTCAATCACCCCTCCTAATACTGTTATTCCTTTCTTAGCCTGCTGACTTAAGGGCATCAGAAGCCCAAAGTGGCCATGGGGAAGTCTTAGCTTCCAGTTCAATGGAATGTTTCTTGTGTCTCCTGACAGAAGTACTCCCTCCTCTGGAACCAAAACTTCTAAGCCAGCAGAGTGCAAAGTCGGGGGTATAGGAAGCAAAAATTTTCCTAGTGGGTCACTAGGGGTGATAGGGAGTGGAATCATTCCTACTTCCATCCCTTGATTCCTGGACCCATGAATCCTGGCTATAGGAGAAACAGTGCCATATATTGGATGCTGATTCAAAGCATATACTGCCTTCTGGGCGACCCCACCCCAGCCCTCCAAGCTATTACCACCTAATTGGTGCTATAACTGTGTCTTTAAGAGGCCATTCCATTGCTCGATCAAGCTAGCTGCTTCAGGATGATGGGGAACATGGTAAGACCAGTGGATTCCATGACCATGGGCCCACTGTCGCATTTCTTTGGCTGTGAAGTGAGTTCCCTGGTCAGAAGCGATGCTGTGCAGAATACCATAAGGCATTCTGTAAGTCCCTGGATGGTAGTTTTGGCAGAAGCCTTAAGTGCAGGTCCACTTCAGAAGATGGCGTGATAAGAATAGGAGGTAGGAATTGGGTAGGCAATTAGGATTAAAAATATCCCAAAGAAATGTAGCCAGTTGCTTGGCTAAACATGGATATGTCCTTCCACCTGTTAGCAACATACTCTTTTCCAAGGCCAAAAATGTCAAAAGTAGTTTGGAGCTTGTATCTAATCCTTAAAAGATTTTAGGGTTACCTCTTCAGAGGGGGGAATGTTAGAGGGGAGTAAGTGGGCATTGATTTGATCAAAACACATTTTATGTATGTATGAAATTCTCAATAAAGTTTTTTTTAAAAAAAAAAAAAAAGTCGTCGGCAAGGCCATGTTGCTGAAGACACTGCATGATGTAAGCACAGGAGGAAAAGAAAAGATGGAGCCAAAAACGCCATGCCACTGGATGGATGATGTTCATAGTGCCAGAAGGCGCTATGAATATGGTTGGGGAAGAAGGATTTCCCTATAATTCTACTCGATAATGGACCCCACATGCTGCACACTATGGCATGCTCCTTCCAAGTCCCTGTCCATCTAGCCAAACCATTGGCCACAGCCCATGAATCAGAATATAATCACACTTCTGGTCATTTCTCCTTCCAAGCAAAATGCACAACCATGAGCATGGCCCAAAGTTCTGCCCACTGTGAAGACTTTCCTTCCTCAGTGTCTTTCAGAGTTGTTCCAGAAATTGACTGTAATGCCGCAGCTGTCCACTTCTGAGTGGTGCCTGCATAGCGTGCAGAACCGTCTGTAAACCAAGCCCTAGTCTTCTCTATCTCAGTCAACCGATTTAGGGCAGACCCCATGAAGCCATAGGTGCATGCTTGAGAACAGGAGGCATTGTAACAGGAGTAGGAGCCATAGGCATTTGGGCAACTTCTTCATGTAGCTTGCTTGTGTCCTCCAGGCCTGCTTGGGCCCGATCATGTATATACCACTTCCATTTGATGATGGATTGTTGCTGTGCATGTCCTACTTTATGGCTTGGGGGGGGTGGGGTCAGATAACACCCATCTCATGATGGGAAGCTCCAGTCACATGGTGACTTGGTGGCCCATTGTCAAACGTTCAGTTTCCACTAAGGCCCAATAGCAGGCTAAGAGCTGTCTCTCAAAGGGAGAATAGTTGTCTGCAGATGAAGACAAAATCCCAATGGCCTCTGCTGAGATTTCCCTATGGAGACCTGCCAGACTCCAAACAGCATCTCTATCTGCCACTAATACCTCAAGCATCATCGGATCAGCTGGAGCATACGGACCAAGGGGCCGAGCAGCTTGTACAGCAGCCTGGATGTGTTGACGGGCCCTTTCCTGTTCCAGGCCCCACTCAAAGGCAGCTACCTTCTGAGTCACTTGATATATGGGTCGTAGTAACATACCCAGATGAGGAATGTGCTGCCTCCAGAATCCAAAGAGGCCCACTAAGTGTTGTGCTTCTTTCTTGGTGGAGGTAAGAGCCAAGTGCAACAACTTATTTTTCACTTTACAAGGAAAGTCTCTGCATGATCCACACCACTGAACTCCTAGAAATTTCACTGAGGTAGAAGGCCCTTGAATTTTGGTTGGATTTATTTCCCGTCTTCTCATGCATATATGCTTTACCAAGTCCAGACTGTTTGCTACCTCCTGCTTAATGGATCCAATCAGCATAATGCCATCAATACAGTGAACCAGTGTGCTATTTTGTGGAAGAGTCAGACGATCAAGATCTCTTTGAAGCAAGTTATGGCACAAGGCTGGAGTTAATATACCCTTGAGGCAGGACAGTATACTCTTGGCCTTGCCAGCTGAAAACAAATTGCTTCTGGTTGTCTTTATAAACTGGTATTGAGAAGAAAGCATTTGCCAAATCAATAGTTGCATACCAGGTACCCAGATGTATTAATCTGCTCAAGTAAGGAAGCTACATCTGGTACAGCAGCTGCAATTGGAGTCACACATATTGATATTATGGATCATCAGTTGACCTGGAGAATTCTTTGACCTAAGTTGAAGTTAATCTATAGGTCTCCCTAAACTAACTTCTTTCTGAGCTCAATTTCAATGGTATACCTGTCTTAATAGAGTGTAAGCACCTTAGCAATAAGGGTAATATTTCCCCAAATTTCCAAAGCCAGTGTTTGTTGACTGTCATCCCTGTGTGAAACTCACAGTATCTGACATCCAACATGTCATTCTCCTCCTTGGATCTGTTCTTACTCTGTGGTCCTTCATCTCACCATTGAGTGACTTTTTCTACTTCAGCCAGAAACCTGATAATCATCTCAAATTCTTCTAATTGGCCTCAAGACTCACACATATTTGGTTATATCACTATCTCATTGAAAACTAGTTAAGGATTCCTTTATTCCCTTCATATCTGCCTTTTGCTTCCTTCCCTGTAGTTTCATCCTTCACCAGCACCCTACTTGGTCCTTTTTCCTGGTGCCTCCTTACTTCACATCCCATGTTCCAACAAATTCAATGGATTTGTTTTATCCAATTGTTTTTGAATCCCTACTATGTGGCAGGCGTAGTGGCAAGTCCTGAAGAAGTGAGAAAGACACGATTCCTAGTTTCATGGAATGTACTCTTGGGTAGGGATGACAAAGCAGTTATAATAATAAGTGTGCATTATACTACATTGGTGAAGGAGGTAGCGGTTTGTTGGGGGACCCTGCTGCTAGGGTTGTAGTCCTCCATGTCCGGATAGCTCTAAGGGGCTCAGTGCTATATGGAAGGACTCCCTTTCTCAGCGGGGGCCTCCTGCTCTCTGCCTGACTTACCTGGAAAGGGCCTCCAAGCACGGATGCCTGACCTTATTTGGAACATGTCCTTTCCTATAGTTATCTGTAGTAAAAACTACCCCCAGGTTTTTTCTATATGAAAATTAGGCATTGCCCCATAGTCAGATGATAGGAGCCTACTGCCACATGTAAATAAAGCATACTATGAGCACCTATCAGCTGAAGCATTGGCTGCTGCCTCCACACTATATTTTCCCTGACCCCCACTGAATAAACCGAGCTGTTTCACTGAGTCTGGAGCTGTTTGTTTCACTAATCTGCCTCCCCAGAAGGGCTTTCTTCCATCAGTGCTCACTGGCCATCCTGACCCTGTTCGTTGCTTCTGCTCCCTTTGTCATCGTGGGTCGGTGGCCAACGACCCACAAGGGGAGGGAAGAGACCCCACAGCGGTTGTCATGGGAAGCACAGAAAGCAAGCCTTCTATGGGGAAAGGAACTAAGCTTTGAGGAACAAATGGGATCCAATCAGGTGAAGGCAGCATAAGAGTGCTCTGGCTTCCCGAGTTACTGGTAATATCATCTACTGTGTTCTTTTTCCCAAGGCTATCTACAAAATGGTGGGCACCGTGATCATGATGAAAATGAATGAGGATGGCCTCACGCCTGAGCAGCGAGTGGACAAGATTTTCAGCAAGATGGATAAGAACAAAGATGACCAGATTACACTGGATGAATTCAAAGAAGCTGCAAAGAGCGATCCTTCCATCGTATTACTTCTGCAGTGCGACATTCAGAAATGAGCTGATGTCAATGCTATGGACTACACAGAAGTCTTGATGTTCCACTCAGTCTGCAGCTATACACACGCACACACACACACACACCCCCACACACACACAAATTGCTTGGACTACCTATAAATGGACTTGCTTCTTGTGTTTGAAACACTTGTGTGCATGAGAATGTCATTTGCTAATGAATTTTAAAAGTACATATTATAAAACAAAACCAACAACCTACCACAATGTGAGATGTGTAATATCATTTCATTAAAAAACACCCTCCTCCAAAGCCTGGGCAGAAACATGCTGCAAAGAGTTCTATGATTTCTTGTACGTGTTTTGCTAATGCTTGTGTCTCCTTGATTACATAATGTTAGTAGCACTGAGATCCCCATGATAATGTAACTTAATTATGGGCTGTGTCACCATTCTCCTGTAAAATAGTACTGGTCAGACATACAGGAGGGGCCCTTGGCTTCCCTGTCTGGTCCCCACACAAGAGCTTGTATTATCAATGAATATAAATGTAGTACATTTGCATGCCTTTTGGGTTTGCCTTAATTCTTACCTCATTTGCATCCTCTCAATCTGGAAAGAGCTGTTTTGGATGAATGCAGTATAAACTTAAAAATCCTGCTAAATGATTCATTAATTAAGCATATCTATCTATATATAATAGAACAAAGATATTTATTGAAAGTAAAAATTGTAATGATGAAACTATATTGATTTCTGCTTGACTTTTCAAAGGCTTCCAGAAAGGTGGCAACAGATGTCCTAAATAAATTTCTAACATTTGATTTACTTCCCTAATTCTTATTTTATAATTTTCAGTTTGGTATTCATAATAGTCTGGGGCCTGCTGGCAATGACTCTCTAAATCTACCCTTAAACTTTGGAATCTGAAGAACGAATGACAGACAACAAAAGGGAAAAAGTCACTTTCTAATTCTTATCCAGCCCTCTCCCCCAAAGAAGGACAAATAATATGGCATGTAATATTTAAAGAAAACAGAAGACGTATTCATTCTGGAAAAAAAAATTCTCATTATATGACAATAAACTATCTCAGTGTGACTTTGGTGCTAAGAACATATTGTGTTCTACAGGACTCTGTGGAAATGCACTTAGTGGGCTGAGTGGTGTGCTCCAGAAAAGTCAGTAGAGAGAAATAAAAAGCTTGCTAGCTTTGATTTTTAATGATAGAACAAAATTGACCTTTTGACCTTGAGGAAAAATATCAAGTACTCTAAAACAGGTTGGTATTTTCAGACTATACCCGGAGCTCCATTTCTTCACAGTCCTGTCCACTTGTGTCCCATGATGGAAAGCACTGTATCTTCACTGCCTGTGGCTAGGAAACACTTCAGGCTAGTGCAACCCAAGAACTAATTTTTAATTAAAATAATTTGTTATGGGAGCTGGAGAGATGGCTCGGGGGTTAATAACAGTTGCTACTCTTGCAGAGGACCTAAGCTCTGTTTCTACCACCCACGTCAGGTGGCTCACAACTTCCTGTAACTCCTACTCCAGGGGACCCTCTTTTGGCCTCTGCATACATGTATGTGGCATATATACACAGAGACCCATAAATTTTAAAAAATTTAAATAGTCTGTTGTGTGGAGCTAGTAGCTATTTTATCAGGCTGTGCAAAACTATTTCTTCATTTAGCATTTTTTAATTGTGTGCCTTTTGTCCCTAAGTGATTTTCCTTGTCTTAGGATCACTAAATGACACTAGAAACCAGGGCATAATGATTTCATCCATCCACTTTACAAGAGATTGTGATCACGCCAAGCTAACTACATGGGACACCAAGGTACCTAAATTGTCCCCCGAGAGTGGACAGTTCCATGCACAAATAAAATGTTCAGGTGACCGTAACCACTGTGCTGAGGTCAAAGCATAGGCAGGGAGAGAGAGATCTGGGAGTTTCCACACCTCCTTCACTTAGTAAGGTCAGAGTGGGTAAACTGGAGATGTCATCTGGTTACACTAGGCTCTGATCATACCAAATATCTGCTGACCACCTATTATGCACCCAACACTATTCTTGTGTGTGTGCAGGCAGCCAAGCAAATATACTCACAAATGTCAAATTCCAAGAAATATTAAGGCTCAATGTGGGGGCTGGAGAAATAGTTCAGAGATTAAGAGCACTGGCTGCTCTTCCAGAGGACCTGGGTTTGATTCCCAGCACCCACCTGACAGCTAATGACTGTCTGTAACTCCAGTTCCAGGGGATTCAACAATCTCTTCTGACCTCGGGCAATGCATGACATGGGTGCATTTACACATGTGCAGGCAATACACCCAAACACATAAAATAGGAATAATTTTTTTTTTTAAAGCACAATGTAAGACAGAAGGGATGTGGCAGTGACTCTGTCCAGTGAAATGGGGAGGTGACATTTGAAGTAAGACCATGCAGGACTGGAAGAAAGGAAGGAAAATATCAGGAACTTAGGGAATTAAATCCTCCTGCAGGCTCACTTTCTGTAAGGAAAATGAAAATGCTGGGCCAACATTGAAAACCTCATTTGTTTGCTTTAGTCCTCACTATTGTGGTAGTGAAAAGTGACTGGCACGGTTGACGCTGGAGAGAAGTTGCATGTGCCCTCTCCGCTTGCATTTCCATTGTTGAGCACATTGCCCCAAGAATCACTCACAGAAGGCCCTATGAGAACATGTCACAGGACATCTGTGATGGTTGTTTGTGATGTGGCTACTACTGTCTGCCTAATGGTTCATCATTAGAGAAACCGGTAAGTAGAATACAGAGAATGGCCCTGGTTGGCAGACTTGTTGGGAAACAATAGAATGGGGTGTGTGCAATATGGACAAATGTCTTAAAAGAATGAGTGGAAGAAAAGAATAAAACCTATTGTACGGTGTAGTAAATATACAAATGAAAACTAGGTTCTTACAAAAGGACTACTAAGTCACAGAAGATAAAATGTGGGTGGTAGTGGAGGTGGTTTAGCTACTATTGCTCTATAACAACTCAACTTCCAAACCTAGTAGCTTGAGATAGAAGCAATCATTTTATCATTTCTCATTTGTGAAGTATTCAGCTGGCAGACACCAACTTGGAGTGTGTACTGCACCTGCAGTTATTTGGTAGCTGGGGTAGAAATGGGCCTGGAGGCACTCTGACCTGACTGAGACCGTCAGGGCTTCTCAAGAGCTTCTTTACACGGCAGCCTCACTCACAACAGTTAACACTACTCACAAAGTGATCAAGGGCTCCAGAACAACTATCCTATGAAACAGAAAGTTTCACCATCTTTTCTATATCACTTTCACAGTGATATACTGGATACAAGAAAGTCATATTCTATTCTTGTTCAAGAAGAGAATTAGACCATCTCTTGGAGTAAAGCACAGTGCTTGAGTATACATCATGAGATATTGCCCTCATCTTCAGAATACAACATGCCAGCCTAACTTGTGGCCACAGCTCACATACTAGGTCACATGTAAAAAGTGTTCAGGAATCTGTAAAACTTTCAAGCCACAATGACTTTGGTGTCAGGCTTGAGGCTCAATACGTCACCTAAAGGCTCCTCAGAAGTGACTCCTCAGGTAGTCACTGAGTACCATTCTTCTTGCCCAAAGGCCCCAGAACAAAATGAAAATTGTCCCCTTCACACAACTTTTCCAATCCATAGCAACTCTAATGTCCAGCTGGGTGTATCTTGCAAGTTTCTGATGAAGACTCAGACCTATTGTCTAAAAATAAAATCTTAGGAGTACAAAGACTTTAAGCAGA
The DNA here is from genome assembly GCF_000622305.1 of Nannospalax galili. Lineage (NCBI taxonomy): Eukaryota > Metazoa > Chordata > Mammalia > Rodentia > Spalacidae > Nannospalax > Nannospalax galili. The sequence goes on from NW_008360297.1 coordinate 156,227, forward strand.
TACAATTCTTTTTAAAGAACTTTGTTGTGTATCAATTAATAAACTCCATTGGTTTGGAAGAGGCTGTGAGATTGCTATTGAACAAAATCCTTAGAAGACAGCTTTTTTCTAATTTGAAAAGTAGTTGCCAAGAGGAAGAGAGGAATGAGACAGTCTTGGACCCCTTAGAAGTCCTTGCTTGTTATCTTGTTGCCCTCACATTTTGTTACAGGCCAACAGTAAGTAGCCAGAGTGTACCTTTCACCTGTCTAGATCTTCTAGTTCATTGTATCCATTTTCATTTCCCATGTTACCATGTATGGGTGTTGCTGAGCTTCCCATTATGAAAGGAGGATCTAGCCTTGGCACCTCCAATTCAATTTCCTTTAGCCCCGACCAAAAAGCATCCATCCATGACTAGACTTCTGCCAATAGCTTTGACAGGGCATTTAGACTTGTGACATCTATTCAGTATGTTGTTTAGATTTAGTTTTATTTTAGAACATCTACTTCCAGCTACCAAAATCTGTTCCTTTTGCTATAAACTACTCCAAACTTTAATGACATAAACTTGTCTTCTTGTCCCTTTTGTGGGCCATTAATTCCAATAACTCATTCAGGTTGTTCTGGCTTGTAATCTCCTACAGTTGAGACAATGAGACGCAGGAGGCTTTTAACAGCTGCAGGCAGCAATCCCTTTTGCTGGTGTCAAGGCTTCTCCAAGTGGGCAATTTCAGTTTCCTCGTTTTGTGGCAGCCTTGAGAAAAGTAGCTTGCTTTGATGGAGGATGGGGGATCCACTTAGAAGCCTATGAGTATTCCAGAGATAAGGCAGGAGTTTCATTTTTCATTGCCCATTCAGATCTAGCCTTGGAAATCAGTTGTTTCTACTGGATTCCATTAGTTACAGGTGAACCACAATCTGCCCAGATCAAGGAGAGACTCCACAAAGGAAGGTTCTGGAGCATGGGAGAGATTTACTATGATGGTCATTGTTGCAACATATATAACCTGCTAGAGAGTAAAGGGGAAACAAAGTACTACGTGGAGTAATGCTGAAGTCCATGAGCTGTGGTATTTACTTCACCACTCTGCCACTGAGTTTCACTAAAGCAGCTACACCCCAGCAAACGGATCCTTACTACCTTCTTTCCTTATCTGGACAATGTCTCAGTGGTTACCTCAGAAAGAACCAAATCTAGCTTCAAGGACATATCCCCAACGACGTAACTTCTTCCCGCAAGCCACATCTGAAGGTTCCACTACCTCCCAGTGACACTACACGCCGAAAACCAAGCATTTAACACATGGAACTTGGAGGGGGGGGGTGCATTTCAGTTCTACACTATAGCAGTAGCTATGTAAATGTTCATAAGGGAATTATAAATATTGCCTCGGGAGATTATGAAAACTTATTCCTACACTTACTCTTTAGTTCTACATCTTTGTACTCAAAAACTTTGTTTGTTTGTTTGTTTTTTTTTTGCTTTGCAGCAGTATCTGAACTCCTGATCCTTCAGAACTTTTTTTCGGGTCACATCGTTTTCATTACAGCACTTCTGGTTCAATTCAAGAGCTGGTTCTCCACAGAATTTAAGCATTTGTCTCCATATATAAATATTCCAAGCATCTTACAGACATGCCCTCCCATACACACACACACACACACACACACACACACACACACACACACATAAGGGAATGGGAGAAATGAGAACTTGGAAAATATTTAAAACAAGGCCTCAGTCATGCTGCTCATTTATTTCAGTAACTGCATTACTTATATTTTGGCTTACTAAAACTAACTACACCTGTCATTTTGAGAATGATTCTTTTCATTTTCAGAGAAAATAACTGAATCAGGAGGATTTAAGATCCAAAGAAAGTCTTTTTCCCTTTCTTGGGACTTCTTTCTAGGGACCAAAGTCACTTGAATGACATATGTAAATCACTGTTCATGAAGAGGCCCAAGTTAGTCAAATATTACTTGTCCCAATTCACAAAAGCATGGCCTTAATACATATGAATTTTAACCTTTATTTTTGGAGGTTACACAAATTTTAAAGAACATTTTCTTTTTATTTTCCAATTGCTATTACCACTACTAGAACATTAGATGAAGACATTTCACTTACGCTTGAAACCAAAACTTACTGAGGTCAAAGCAATGAATAATCTTCAACAGGAGATTTCCCATTTTGTGTTAAGAACACTTAAAATTGCCACAAAAACCCAAGACACTGAAATCCTTAGCTAATAAAATCTATTGCATTGGTAAATTCCACTTCATTTTTTTTTATTTGAAAAAGTTTATGAAAGTTAAAATAGTTTAGATACAAATGGGTAATACTGACTGGTCAGTGGGGTATGTTTAAAACATTCAGTTTCGCCTTTCTGATTCTTAGACTAGAAAGCATGTTTTTGGATTTTTTGCAACTATTTTAAGACTAGACTCTTCCCCACTAACACAAAATTCAGTTCTTAATAACTATAGAAGTATCCTTGCTTTTAAAAATAGTACTTTTCTTAAAATACTTCCTTTTTAATTCATAAATATGTATTCTGATTTTTATTGCTGGTAACACAAGGAATGCTTCTTGTTGCTGTTCAATTTTTTTTTAAATCTTAGTATCAAACAGAGAATATAGGCACTAGTCCTATTCAAGTTCTTTTCAAAAAAATTCACAAATACCAATGTTTACAATAAACTATGTTTGATCATTATAGAAGCATTAATGTTTAATGTCTCTAAGATCAGGATATGTCTCATGTCAGCTCATAATCAAATACCGATTTTGACTCATATATTCACAAGGTACTCTGTCCCACAAGAAGCACCTACCTCCCAGTCTTCCCAGCCTTCATTTTCACTTTTACTTTGAAGACAGCAGCTAAGCTTCCCTGGCTAGCCTAGAACTTGTGATCTCCTGCATCAGCCTCCCTTATGTCTGGGACAACAGGCCTGCACCACCAAAAACCTTTAAACTAGGCCAGGATGCTACAGGTCTAAGTGAAAACTGTCTCATCACTCAGTCCTAATACAGGCTCTTCCTTGATAGAAAACAGTTAAAGCACTACAGAAAAAGCATTATCAAGATTGGTAGAGTTTCAGTGCCACACACAAGGGTCTTATAGAGAGCGTCTTAAAATTTATAAAAGGCAATCATTAAAAATTATAGCCCAAAATCTATAGTTGCACCCCTAGGGCTAAAAATTAACTGGCAGTGAAAATTCTTGCCCAATATATATGCAGTCTTATATAGGTCTTTAAAACTTAAAAATAAGTTTGCTCACTATAAGCCAGTTCTTGTTCACAGCCTACCATCACCATATTGCATTGCCCTATTCCACAATGAGAAAGCCGTCCTTTTAGACATTTGTAATTTGTTAAAACTATAGACCGTAACAATCTGGAAATGTAAAACTAAACACTGGGTGCTCAAACTTTTATTTTAATTCTTATAAAATACTATAGAAATGAACCCAAACTAAACAGATATGTACATGTGCATATGTACAAAATTTTACTTCTGAAAAAATTTATAAAAGTAGATGGTAAAAACAAAGAAAACACAGAAACTCCAAAGCAAACAAAAAGATTTAAAACCAGTATTATGAAATTACTTTTCACAAAGTAATAGCAATTTTAAATTGTTGGTTGCAGCTGGCTTTCTAGGCTTATTTACAATTTATGGTGGTCAGATGTAAGGAGCTTCTTTTAGAATATCTCGTATCAATTTTTTCTCATCCAACAGTCCAGATTTTTCTCCTCTCACAAATATTTCAACATGAGAACAGGATGTATTAGATTATCGACTTTGGTTGTCATCTTCTTCTTGAGTCACAGGTCGGAAAGGCAGTGTTGTTTGCCCTCTTTCAGGATCAGACATTCGAAGAATTCTAATCAGTTTACTTGAAGGAAGTGAGCTAGAGGAAGCAAAATTATTCAAATTTTCAATAAAGTTTTTATCCATTAGATGCTCACCTAGGTTCACTCCTCAACAATATAATCAATCAATAAAAAAATTCTAATACTAGTATAAGAAAATATAAATCTAAATGGCATCTTTTTGATAATGAGGAGTTTAATATCAAGAGTTCCAGGAGAAATATAATAATACTAGTATAAGAAAATATAAATCTAAATGGCATCTTTTTGATAATGAGGAGTTTAATATCAAGAGTTCCAGGGGAAATATAATTTGTAATAAAAGTTTGTTTTCATTTAAGAAAATTAACTTTCTGCTAGATTCTATGCATTTTCAATTGGGATAAAGAAAATAAAGAGTATATGTCAGCTGTTTTAAACTCTTGTTTTTGTCTAATCACAAGATTAAATCCCCTCATCATCACAGGACCACTTTAGAGACAGAATATCAAGTCTATGTGACAATCAGTAACCAGGGAAAGAATCAAGAAGAAAATAATGAATTGTTCCTTTGTTTTACACAGAATTACTAAAATTACTTTGTACTATTTGGTCAGGATAACCACAAAGTAGCAAATTCAAAGGTAAATATAAGCAAGTCAAAATTATATTCTCATCAACTTGCTTTAGTTGAGGAAGAAAAATGACATGAATAAAAATTTAAACATAAGTCATCTAAAACCTCCTGAGCAAGGAGAGGAGGTAATCACCCTCCAACCATCGTCAGCTTTGCATTTCTGTCTTAAAAATTAAAATTATGGAAGATTTCTTTGCCCTTTTTACATGCTCTGTGTGTGTGTGTGTGTATGTGTGTGTGTGTGTGTGTGTGTGTGTGTGTTCAAAAGAAGTTTTAAAGAGTTACCTCATGCTTTGAGGAGTAAGCAAGATAAATTGTCTAAAACGTTGGGAATCTGCCATTTTAAGTATCATGTCCATCGCAATTCTCCTATTAACCATATCCTGAAGGACAAGGACAAAAGTTAGGATTGTTTTTGAATTAATTATTTCCACAAAAATAGTATTGCACTGACTGATACAGACTCCTGGATTTTCATCAATTACTTTATATATGATGCCAAGTGATTCACCTATGGAAAGACAACACCAGAAACTCTAAGGGAAAAGTAACTGAATAAATATACCTTCCAAGTTATTTTTACTGTCAGAACATCTGTGTCATGGCCCCTACTCTCTGAGTAGCAATTAAAATAGTAAGAAAATACACAAATGACAAAATTACAGAATGAATCTAGTTAGTATACTACTAGTTAACTACTCAGGGTAATGACAAAGTATGTGCCCAATTCCAAATTTATCAAGTTTCTCAATGTTTAAAAAGTACAGCAGTCATAAAGGGACTTCAAAAAAGGGATATCCAGTCATGTATCAAAAGATAAGCGGAGTCTGATACATAGTGAAAGAGCACACTCAGCAGGAGGACTACACTTGGAAAATTACAAATTGCTTAGTGCAGATGTAAAAGTTGGCAGATACATCTTGAAAAGCCTCACAAAATTAAATACTCATTTGTTATATGTAGCTACTTAGAGGTTATAAGAGAGTGAGTGGCCACAATCAGGTTTATTTTACAAATGAAAACTCTAAAAAATGTGGCAAATTGGCTGAAGAAACTTGCAACATACAAGTCTGGGAGTCTAGGCAAGAGGTTATCACAACAGGCAGGAGGTACAAAGGACAAGAGGAAGCAAAACCACAGTGAAAAGGGAGACGAGGGTAGAAAATTCAGAGGAGCAGAAAGGTCAGGCAGTGTGTAAGTAAAAGGAAAGAAAGATTCAGATAAATCACAGGTTTTGAAGTTATACAACTGGGTTGATAATGATGAATTGTCACTAACAATGCAAGAAATTTTGGAAAGAAAAATGCTTTGACAGGAAGAGATGGTCAGTCAACGATGACATGCTCAGAGTTTGGAATGCTGGCTATTTACTAAATGATCTAATGGACAGTGGGGCACACAGGCACAAGAGAGAAGTCAGGTTGACAGACCTCGGATGTCTGTAAGCAGGTAGAAGCTTTGGAGCCTATATAGGCTAGGAAGGGAGGGGAATAAGGTTTGTTATTTCTATACACATGTGACCAGAGAAAAATCAAAACAGTGTATCAAACAAAGAAAACCTCAAACAGTGGCATAAGAAACAGGCAGTTTGGCAGACTAAAAAGAGAGAACACAGTAAAAGTGAAACCAGAAACGAGTGTAGAAGCTAGGAAGACAACATTCCAAGGGAGGATAGGTTTATGGGGCCAGGAATTCTAATACGGAAAGACCTAGCCACTTGGGACCCCTGCTAAGCAAGTGTTGCTGTAGTATTGTCTCAACACAGACTACAGCATGTGGAACCACAAGGAAGGTGCGTGCTCTACACAGGACTTCACTGTAACACAATAAGGTAGGGAATACTGTTTCCTAATATACAAAGAAACTGAGACCCCTAAAGGATAAATATTTTGTCTAAGCTGTAATTGGCAAAAGTAGGTTTCAAAATGTTTAGTTTCTTTTTTTATAATGAGGTTTTATTTTGTTTTTCAAAGTATATTTGAAAAACAAAATAATATATATATTTTTGCATTTCATATATCTCAAACATATTTAGACCCATCCCTATCTGTACTCCTCCATAGCCCGCCCACAGGATTTCATGTATTCTGTCCCATATGTTAAGGCCTACTGATTAACCTCAAAGTCAAATGCTTTTACATCTTTTCTTTTGAAAGGTATGGCTATAAATCAAGGGATCCCCAGCAAGTACAGTCAGCAAAAGCTGTGTTAAGATTTAAATGCCTCATCATGTGTCTAGGTTGATGGAAATAAGCCCAAGGAGAGATAGCCTATCAGATGGACAGTCAAGATGTACGTGATAGAAACAAAGAGCTGAAAAGTAAGGTGGGGTCTCTGCAGGACTACACAGTAATCAGGCAGAGAATTGCGAACCCTAGGGTCTTCCTCACCACTAACATCACAGACTATAGTAGTGGGCAGAATCTTTCCTTTCCTATTAATTACGGAGAAAGAGAAGACTCTTCCTTTCAAAATGCATGACACGGGTGCACTTACTACATGCAGGCAACACACACATACACATAAAATAAAAATATAAAATTTTTTTTGTAAAATTTTTTAAATGTTTCAAACAAATTAAAATTAGCGAACTTAATCTATAACAATACCATGTAGACATCAAACTCATCCAGGCATCTGAAAGGAGATTCAGCAATGGACCAGAGGGAAAGAATGAAGCAGACTGTGGAGAAAGAACGTTCACCTCCAGATAAAGCTCGCATGTCATTGAAGGAAGCTTTATTTCCCTCTCCAGGCTGAACCTTGAAGGGTGATCAGAAGAAACAGGTTTATACAAAAAAAGAGAGGGACTAAAAATAGTATCATCTAGCAGTGTGAAATAATCTACTTCATTCAAAATATTTTATAGTAAAACAATGACCTACCCAAATATTTGTTTTACTTCAAAATAATCAAACTTAACACTTTAACCTTAAAAGAACATAATATACCAAAATTCCAAAGTCTTGATAATAATAAATCCAATTTTAACCAAACATTATCAAAATAAAGAATTTAAACTAGTCCTTCTGAAACTGTTATTGTCTCAAACATTTAAAAATGGTGAGGTAATTTTTCATTACCTGAATTACAGTGACATCTAGTGGTTATATGTTTTAAAAGTAATTACTGAATATAAAAATAACACAGGACCACTTGAAGAGGCTGACAGCCAAACAACAGGAATAGATTGAAATACATTTTTTAAAAATCCTCTTCATTAAGCCCTCATGGGAAAAATAAAAATCAACCAAAGATATTAAGAACATCTCTTTTGCACAACTTTCTGACACAATAATGTAAAATAATATTTAGTCAATTTTTTGACAAAATTCTAGACATACACATATACATATGAAAAAACAGTACCTGTTTTGTCTTATCAGACATATTTTTCTCTCAAATAAGCATACATTCATTTTTTAACTAAGAGATTTAAGCATTCTGAATTTAAATGTGTACTGTGTGTCTTTTTGAAGACAGAATAAAGGAAAGAAAATCTTTTTGAAGACATAAGCATTCAATTTCTTTGAGTTTATGTCCAAAAGTAGATGGGTTTTCAAATTAATGTAATTTTCCTCCCGCTAGGAATGTACTAGTTCTAATTCCAAATCCTTACCCACCAGCTGCCAGTCTTGTTCAATGCAGTCTTCCTAACTAGGGGTGACAGTACCTACTGAGGTATAAATATTTCTCTGGTGACTATTCTGAGCCCTGTTCATGTGCTTATTCTCTATTTGAATAAGTAAACTTACAAAATTCCTGTTTAGGTTTTTGGTCACTTAAAAGTGTATTCAGTCTTTTCCTTTATTATCATTCTCAAAAAATTCTAGATGAGTCCTTTTGTTGTATGTAGGTATTAGAAATATCCTGCCCCAGGCAACAGCTTCCCCTATTGCTATTACTTTTCTAAAAACTGCCTTTGTGTCTTAGTTTTTAAATCTTCATAAAAGACCATAAAGGTACCCAGGCAATGGTGGCACATATTAATGGAGTATGGTATGTCATTTTCATATGTATAAAGCATTCAATAAGTCCCTATTTCTATCTCCTTATTTAAGTTTGGAGCCTTGGAGCTTCTCCTAGTTTTTCTTAAAACATATTCTTGTGACATGTGCTTGTGCTTGTCCTACTGTGCTGTCAGCAGTAGATCTTCCCCTGTCTCTGTTTTGGAACTTGTTATCTACCCCACCCCAATGTCTAGTAATTATTATTCTATGCTCAGATTAACTCTTGCGCTTCCACATGAGAGATAATATGTGTTTTGTTTTTGTTTCTGCTTTTTTTTTTTTTTTTTTTGCTGTCTGGCTTATTTTACCTACACACTTCCCTCTAGTTTTACTCAACTTGGCGCAAATGACAGGGGTTCTTTGTTTATGGCTGAATACGTGTAGCTATACAAATACACACACACACACACACACACACACACACACTGAGCTTTTGTTGTTTTACAATGTTACATATAGATAACTCTCAATTGCTCTTTGTACTAAATGTGAAATAAAAGGTAAAGGTCTGCTATTTATTTTACCTAAAAGACACCCAAGAATTTGAATCCTATGCTGTTCATATGAAATGACCAACCTTACCCCACAGGCTTATAGTAGATTCTTTGTCCTAAATGAGGAAACCACACTCTGCTTTGCACTTTTTGTTTCACTGCCACTGTACATTTGCTTTCCTCTTCTCCAACTTCAGTTCTCATATTTTTATTAGATCTCTGTATTTGAATTCATAACTTTTTTCTTCTTGCTTCCATAGATCATTAATGCTTGGCTTATCTTTCCCCCTTTCACATGTGTGTAGAGGTAGAAATTCTCTTCTGAAAAGTGCTATGCTGCCTCCTTCAAGTTTGGTACGTTTTATTTTTATTGTTGCTCAAAATTACCTTCTAATTCCCACTTCTTCTGACTTGTGAATCACTTAGAAATGTGCTGCGTAATTTTATGAACGTGAGGAGTTGTACATTATCTTTTTGTTATTTCTCATTTTGCTTAATTTTGCAATACAGTCTACAAGACTTTAATTCTTTAAAATTAATGAGATTTGGCAAGGTGTAGTGGAGCATGCCTTTGGCCCACACTCTAATATACACACTGACAATCTTAAAACTTTTGTCTTTAACACAATTATTTAGTCCATGTATACCTAATGTAATTACTGCTAAGTTTAGGCTGCACATCTCAGTATTTTGCATTTGTCCCATCTGTTCTTTGTTCTCCTCCCTCTTTGGTTGGTTTTTTATGAGACAGTGTCTCACTCTGTAGCCCAAAGTGGCCTCGAATTTGTGGTAATCCTCCTGTCTTAGCATTTCAAATGTTGTGATTACATGCCAGGCTTTTCTCATTTGAGCATTTTCCTTTACTATTCCTTTTATTTGTTCTCTATTATACATTTACTTGACATTCTTTCCTGTGATTGCTTAAGAGACTCCAAAATATATCCCTAATGTGTTTATTTTAAATTAAAATCATTTCCTGAAATGTGAATCTTAGAAGTTTTATTTTACATATATTCTTAACCCTTTGTGCTGTCATATTTTTACATCTTAAAAACTACTCAAGATACAATTATTATTGCTTTAACCAGTCAAAGCCCTAGTTTATATTTACTCAGGCTTATTTTTTGCAATGAGCTGTTTCTGTGCAGTTCAAAGTTTCCACTTACAAATCATTTTTTCTTCACCTAAAGACAGTTATTAGTACTCTCTGTGGACCAAGTAGACTGAAGAGTAATGTTTTCAGTTCTTATTTGACTAAAAACCAAGATGTTTTGCTAACTACAGAATTCTATATGGTAGGGTTGTGTTTTTAAAAATTCCTTTAGCATCTTAAAGTCTGTTGGATGAGGTTTATCTTGAACAATCTGTTTAAAAGTCATCCATAAGCTGGGTATGGCATTATATACCTGAAGTCTCAGCTACTCACTCAGAAGACTCAGGTGTGAGGATCACTTTTATGAATTTGAGAACACACTGGGAAACATAGGATGATCCCATCTCAAAAGAACGAAAAAAAGGGGAGAAAAAAGACTGCCTTTAATTCATTGTTGCTCCTTCGAAAGTGATACTTTTACTATTTGTTTCTGGTTTTCAGCTATTTGACTACCTTGTGCTTAAGTATGTGGTTTGCTGGAATTTCTCGCCTGTGTTAGTATACTGCAGGTCTGAAAATTCTCTTGTTCTTTGCTCACTCTTTGTTCTTATAAAACTCCAATTAGATCCACATTATCGTGCTGTGTCCTCCATCTCTCGTCAGCTCTGTTCAGTGTTTTCTGTTTCTCACTTTAGGTATTTCTCTTTGACTTTGAGCTCTGTTATATTTACTTTTATTGTATCCAGCTGGCTGTTAAGTCAACCAATGTGTAATTAATTTCAGATACATTTTTCCATAAAGTTTTAGAATTGATGTTTCTTTGGAATCCAATTCTGTGTTGAAACTATACTTTCCTTATGGTTAACTTTTTTTAAAAAAAAAAAAAGCATGTTAGTTGTAAAATACCAATCTACTATTTCTCAAAAATATCATCTGTAAGTTTGGTTCTCTTTTCTGCTTTTTTTTTTTTTAGTTCTTAGTCACTTGTCTCGTAATTTTTACAGTTTTGGTGTAAATAAAATACCATAGGGACAGTAAGATGGCTTAGTAGGTAAGACACGCACTGCCAAACTTGACCACCTGAATTTGATTCTTGGGACTCACATGGTAGGTGAGAACTGATTCCTGGCAGGTACTCTCCTGGCCTCCACACTCACATCACTCCCAACACACAAAAAAGTCATAAATTTTAGTATTTTAAGAGATTACAACAAACTGCATATATTTAAAATGTACAATTTGACTAAGTTTTAGCAAATGTGTCTATGTGTGAAGCCATAACTGAAGATAAAGAATATATCCATCATTTCTAAAAGTTTCCTTGTGTTCCTTTGTCATTTCCATTTCGTTCCTATTGATATCAATGTCTCCGTAACAGAAGCTTACTTTACTATCTAAGTTTTATATAAACTACTGAATTCAGCTAATGTAAGTTTTCTAATATTGTTCTTCCTTTTCAGAGTTATTATAACTATTTTAAGTCCTTTGTGTTTCCATATAAATTTTAGGACTAGCTTATTAATTTCTACAAAAAAAAACCCTGTTGGTATTTTGATACAAATGATGTTGAATCTATAGGTCAAATCTGTGATTAACTAAAATTTTAATATGCTGAGGGTGTGTGTATACAGGCCAGAAGTTAATGCTAGGCGTTTTCCTCGATCACTATTTTTTTGAGCTCTCTCTGCACCTGGAGCTCAATGATTCAGCTAGACTGGCTGGCCAGTAAACCTCATGGATTCCCCTGTCTGCCTATCTAGCACAGGGATTGGTGCCTGGCTTTTTATATGGATGCTACTGATCTAAACTTAGGTTCTTATGACTACACAGCAAGTACTTTACTGAATAAGCCATCTCAGTAGACCTTGCTGAGTCTTTTCATCCACAAAAACCATGGATTTTTCATTTAGGTCTTGACTAATTTCTTAGTATTTCTTTTGGGTTTCCAGATTATGAGGCTTTAAACACTTTTTTTGTCACATTCCTATGTATTTTATATCTTAATGCTGTTATAAGTGGTATTTTAAAATTTCAATTTCTGATCATTTATTGCTAGTATATAAACTATAATTCATTTTGGTATGCTGTCTGTAAGCTTGCATTTAACTATTTCTAAGCTTATTTGGTAGATTCCATGAGATTTTCTGCACAGATATGTTATTTATAAATAAAAAGAATTGGATTTCCTTTATAATACATGCCTTTTTTAAGTTCTTGATTTTGGCTGGAATCAATTCTACCAAAAGGTGGGTGGTAGACAACAAAATTTCCCTTTGATTAAGATAGACATATGGTAAAGCTGACTGACAAGTCAATCTGGGAGAGAAAGAGCTGGGAGTAGATTTGCAATTCTCCAAATCTTAGGTACCTATCATTAACACCAGTTCTTCTGGCTACACCATGCACAACTCTAGAGCACTCAAGAATCAACTAACTGAGGCAGGGCATGGTGGAGCATGCCTTTAGTCCCACTTGGGAGGCAAAGGCAGGCGGATCTTTGTGAGGTTGAGGCCAGCCTGATCTACATAGCGAGTTCCAGGCCAGCTGGGGCTACAAGGAGATCCTGTATCAAAAAGGCCAAAAAAGAAAGGAAGGAAGGAAGGAAGGAAGGAAGGAAGGAAGGAAGGAAGAAAGATAGATTTGATTAACTGAAATACTAGCCCTGTGCCTAAAATTTCCCAAGTACTACTGTCTCAGTAACCCTCTAAGTCACCAAAATTCCAAGATGAGCAAATGTCTCCAGGAAAGAAAACATTGGCAATGTTAGCTTTACTTTGAACAGACTCTCCCACTTCCTGGAATTTCATCTAGTTGCTGTTGCTTCTACAGCTTTCCAATGTCTTTAAAAATAGAATTTTTGTAATTTCCTTGGATTTCTTGTACTTTGCAAAAAAAAAAGGGGGGGGGGTATCATGATACTCCCAACCACAAGCCTAATTCCTCCCAGTACTTTCAAATCTGATCTTTAATGACTGGATCTCAAAAATAAATGGTAGGTGAATAGATACTAACCATGATTTAGCAGTGAAATTTTAAACAAGAGAAGATAAAAACTAACTTCTTAACTGTAGTGGTCCTAATAAAGGTATTCCAAATATTTAACATTTATTGTAAATATTAAATGGAAAGATAAAATTGTGGTACTGTGAGCAGGCATTATTTGAAAATCTGCCCCCCAGATTATTTAAAGTGGGTGGTTGTTTTTTTTAAACTTCCTACCCAAGCTCCAATGTGATATCCCCACACCACACACTCGTACACATATGACTCTGAATGCCTCCTCAGGCACAGATCTAAAAGGTGACTATAGCTCTGTTTATTCAAAAGAGGACAAAGTTAAGGACAACTTTGGAAATAAGTCCTATGCTGATAATTAGATTATGGGGCTGAAGCTTCTTTGGTTTTCCCACAGTGAGACTAGAAACAATGGACTTTCTATAATATCCGAATGATGCTGTGCAAAAATTTTTAAAGAAATCAGGAGTGGATGGACAAGATTAAACGCTTGCTACTGAAAATAAAATCCTACTTAGTATTTTAAGAAAACCGATGTGGTTTTCCAGAAAATAAACTAAGCAACCAGCTTTATTAAGATCAATTTAATGTTAAACATATTAGCAAAGACCATCTTCAATTTTGAAATAAGCTTCTGTTTTTTTAGAGACAAGAGGTTAAGGCTTATCAATGTTTCATCAAGAGAAAAGAAACAACTAGTTTTCCTAATTAAGCTTCAGAGTCAAAATACTTACTGATATAGTAAGTGTTTCATTCTTGTGGTCGAAATTCATTTTTCCACAATAGGCCCGCTGAGATAATAAGTTGTCAAAGTATAATTTGCATCGTAACGTCAAACACCTTCAAATAAAGAAATTGGGAGCATTAAAACAAGATAGAACTCTATGTTCAAAACTATGCCAAAATGCTGACACTTGTCTATTTAGCAAGTGGGTTTACGATGATTTTTTCTCTTACATTTTTATCTTAGAGTTTAACTAGTTCATTTACTTTTATAGTAATACCTATTAATGAATAAAGGTATGAGTCCATGTTTAATATGTCCCATTATAATACTCATTCCCTATGAATATTGTAATCACCCAACTAATTTATAAGGCATTATTGCGCTATTATTTTTATTTTACAAGTATGAGTGTATTGCTTGCATGTGTGTTTAAGTTCACTCATGTCCTGCAATGTCTGTAGAGGTCAGAAGTGGGCATCTGATCTCCTGGAACTGGAGGAATGGATGTGGGTGTTCAGAATCGAACCCAAGTCCTCTGCAAGAGTAGCCAATGCCTTTAACTGCTGAGCCATTTCTCCAGATCCTTATTACTCTAACATATAAGACATAAATGTTCTTAAAAGGATTAAGCTCTGACAACAAAGATAAATATTTATCTTATTTATTTGCCTGTCTCTTCCAGTTTCGCAGTAGCAAAAAACCTAAGAGCAATCACTTAATCACTGTCTATATATCATGCTTTATCCCTTGTTGGTACAACATAAGCTCCATCATTCCTTCTCTACATGTTATACAGCCCTTGACTGTTCTATAAGGAGGAACTTTTTCTTCCGCTTCAATTCCTTTCCTTCCCTGTGTATGTTTTTGGGTGTGTGTACATGTGCATATGAAAGCCAGAGGACAACCTTGCCTAGCATTCCTTGGTACTGTCCATCTTGTTTTTAGAGATGGTCTTTCATTGCCCAGTGAACTCCAGGGATCCTCCTGTCTCCATCTCCCCAGTGATAGGATTATAAACATGCACTGCTGAGCCTGGTTCTTCTGTGCCAGTTTTTATGTGAAGCACAAAACTGGAAATGAAACTCAGGTAGCCACAGGGCTGAAGAGATGGAGAACACATGTTGCTCTTCCAGAGGAACAGAGTTCAGTTCCCAGCACCTACACAGGTGGCTTACAACTGCGTGTTAACTCCAGCAAGATCCAATACATCTAGTCTCTGTGGATACCATAGGCATGTGGACAAACCCTCAGATGCACAGCAAGCCGTTTTATCAACTGAGATATCCTCCCAGCTTTCAATTCTTTATTTACTTATCTACTCTATTTATGCAGATGGAGTTGAGATTTTTATCTTATCCATGCCATTAATGCTTTATTGTGATCTTCAGATTGCCCAGATTTAGCAAATGGCAGCCTCTTTAAAGCTGTCCCCTAAATCCTGTTATCATCACTGAGGGGAGATGGTGCATTTCCTTCCAGTCTACCATAAGACTCACCTGTACCTTCTTTGCCCAGATCTGGTATCAGTCATTTATTTCTTCATGGGATCCTGTTTCCATTTAGTGGGGTACTAGTATTTAGAAAATAAGGTCTAGGTAATAAATAACTGGCTATTTTTCTTAATGTCTTTACTCATTAAAATGAGTCTAAGGCTTGCTTCCTCAAAGTAACCATGGTTTTTTTTTTTCCCCCTCTCCTATTTCCTACCCTAAACTGTCACTTTCTACACTAGAAGATAGAGAAGTTTGAGTTTTCTTTGGCTGCCACATAACTGCTAATTGGATTCCAGAACTCCCTATTAACTTTTTTCTATTCTCAAATGTATCAATTGCTTCCATTCACAGGATGTCTACCACAGACTCTTAAAATGGGAAGGTTCTCCAGAGTGGAGAGATAAATGATTCTAACAAGTTGTACCTTTTCATTCTCATTCTACAATTAGATCAACAATATAACACAGGACAGTGCCAAAGCCTCATAGCAAGGTAATGCACTGTGATGGTTAGTGTTGTCAACAATCTAGAACCATCTAGAATGGCTCTCTGGGCATGCCTGTCAGTGATTATCTTAATTGAATTGAGGTGAAAAGACCAGCCTACAAGTGGGTAGGACCATTCCCTGAACAAAAGTGCCTAAGATGTAGGAAAGGGCCCTGACAGCATGTATTCATGCTTTGCTGTCTGCTTCTTCACTGTGGATATAACACCTGCCTTGACTTCCCACCATTATGGCAGTACCTTGAACTCTGAGCTGAAATAAACCCCTTCTTTCTTAAATTGCTTTTTTCAGAGTATTGTACCACAACAACACAAAAAGAACCCAAGACACACACCCAATAAAGCAGCAATTTGACAAGGAACTTTTAAAATGCCAGTTTCTGGGTAACTGTAATGACAGAAAATGATACTGATTTTTAAAAAGCTCTATTATATATGGAAAACACATATATAAATAGAAACTGTATTTAATTTTTCTAAACTTCCTAGAAACCTAGACAAAATATATGAAGAGTTTCCAGATTCAGGTAGCAAAGGCAGTATCAGTCAAAATAACCTCTGAAAAATGGAAAAAGTGGCCTGGGCCCTATAAATGCCTCATGAGAGAAAGGGAGTAGACACCTACATGGAACCTAGCATGTGATTTGAAAAGACAATTGGAGCCTGCAGAGTAGAGTAGTGGAGGACAAAGAAATGGCACTGCAGAGGACATGCCAGGGTTATGCTCTAGCCTGGAGCTGACTGATGATCAGTGTAAATTTATAAGGACACCTGGATCTGAGGCAGAACCACAAAAACACCCGAAAGAAGCTGAAGACCCAAGGAAGCTCACAAAGACCCAGGAATGCTTTGTGATCTCGTGGGTTGGAGTGAAACCTCTGGATTCACAAGGTACTGGGAGAGTACTCTGAAGAACATTGCCTCAGAGGCAGCAAAAATTAACTCCCAGTGAAAGACTGCATTAGCCCCACCTGACAAAACTTTAATGTCAATCTAAAACAACAAAAACTTATTCCTTTTAATTCAAGTACTAATAATATGCCTAAAAATTAAAACACAATTCTGAGTGTTTCCATCACAAAGATAAGTATCTAGGGTGTTGGAGATTATCTGATCTGATCTTTGCATACTGTATATATGTTATTAAAATGCCACACTGTACCCCATAAATATGCACAATTATTGCATCCATTATAAATAAATGTATTTTTAAAAACTCAACAACTGTTCAGGAATAAGATCAAACATTTCTCCTTGAAACCGTCATTTATGGGCCAGCAAGATGGGTAAAAGTGCTTGCCACCAAGACTGATGATCTGAGTTCAAAACGTGGGACCCACAGGGTGAAAGAAGAGAGCTAACTTTCACGAATTGCCCACTGACCTCCACATGCACTCCAAGGCATACATATCCACATCCACAAACCAACAAAAAAATATTTTAAACCTTATCTACATTTCCTCACATATACAACAGTTAGGCTTATTTTTGTTTATACATGGCCTTAAAATTGTAGAATTTGAGAGCTGGAGAGATGGCTCAGTTGGTAAAGTGCCTATAACACAAATTCTAAGACCTGAGTTTAGATCCCTAGAACCCATATTAAAAAGCCTGGCTCCAGGGAGGAGAGATGGCTCAGCAGTTAAGAGCACTAGCTGCTCCTACAGAGGACCTGGGTTTGATTGCCAGCACTCACATGGTGGCTGTCTATAACTCCAGTTCCAGGGGATCCAACATCCTCTTCTGGCTTCTGTGGACACTGCACATACAGGTGCACTTACACAAAGGTAAAAATACTCATATACATTTAAAAAACAGAAATAAAAATTTTAAAAAACAACATTTAAGGCCGGGCATGGTGGCACATGCCTTTAATCCCAGCACTTTGGAGGCAGAGGCAGATGGATCTCTGTGGATTTGAGGCCAGCCTGATCTACATAGTGAGTTACAGGTCAGCTGGGACACAGCAAGGAGACCCTGACTCAGAAAGATCAAAAACACCCAAACAAACAACATTTAGAACTAATCACATGTAATACAGTCCTAAATGACAGAGCTTTAATTCATCATTTATTAATCATTAAAAATCATGCAAACATTAATGTTTATGCACATAATTTGACCACTATTTGTTACAGTCCACATCTTCTTCCTAGCTTCACTTTTTAATGTACACTTTAATTAGAGATAGGGTCTCACTCTGTAACCCTGGCTGACCTGGAACTGGCTATATAGACTAGGCTGGCCTTGAACTCATTTATTCAGTCAATGTACATTAAGCACTAGTTACATTTCAAGCACAGTTATACCTTAGAGTTACTACAGTAAATAAAACAGAGTTTGTACATACATGGAGCTATGCCATTCTAGTAGATCATGGTAAAGCAAGTGAGCTACTGTCTTAGTGGGCCCTCCCATACACCCTTAATACCATGCAATGTCCAATAAAGAAACAAGCTGCTTTAGAACCACTGAGTTTAGGCAATAAACAGCATCTGAGAGTTACCAAATAAGGAATATGTAACAATGGAAAAGCTGGATGACTTCACTGTTAAGGTTCCTTCAGATCAGAATTTTGATTAAGTATAGAATTCTAAAAGCTAAAGATAGAGCACACTCATAGTATCTGTTATAACTTGAGTAAGCTCTGAAAAATTTATTATTCATACAGAATACTGTGAAAACAACAAAAAAAATGACAATAATGTGTTTAAAATGTACTTACCTTCTAAACTGTTGGTATGTTTTGTACCTATGAGTCATTATTTCTTCTAGTAATTTAATGAATCTTCTTAGAGTCCTTACTTTATTATCCAGATCAAGATAGGTTTCTCTTGCTTCCTGGTACTGCCTATTTTATGAAGAAAATATTAAATAAACAGTATATGCACACAAGTAAAATATCATATTTTAACTAGAGAACAGAGAGGGTCGTGTTGAGGGGGTCCTAAAAACTGATTTTATGAATTTTCAGTCAAAATACATCCCCAAAGAGAATGAATGTTACAGGAGAGCACGCTACTATGTATGGTGAAGAACAAAGTCCAAACTTTAGAAAAGGTAAGAAGGCCGAAAAAGTATGTGCATAAGTACGAAGGTGGGACTTAAGAGGTGACAAATTGTAGAAAATACTACCAAATATACAAAGCAAAGAGGTCAAATCAGAAGAAAGGATTTCCTCAATAATAGATGTCAACATGGGAGCAGATAGTTACCAGGTCAGCTAAGACTCTCTCCATCCTAAAAAAGATAAGGTCAAAGAGGAGAGGAAGGCATGGCTACTCAGAAGTCACAATAGAAGCCAACAGTCCAATACTGTAGCACAGAAAAGATCCTAAGGAAGGAGGGGGCAACCCTGGCTCAGACATCCACAGCTATCCCTCATCCTCCTTCAAATAAGCATTGTAAGACAGTCTAATTAAAAACAAGTAACAAAAGACAAGTACAGCACCCACACAAACATTTATGAAAAAAGTACTGTAAAGGCTGGTGAGATGACTCAGCAGATAAGGGAAAAAGCAATTTAAAAAAAGAGAACAGGCTGGGCGTGGTGGTGCACACCTTTAGTCCCAGCACTTGGGAGGCAGAGGTAGGCAGATCTCTATGAGTACAAGGCCAGCTTGATCTACATAGTGAGTTCCAGGACAGCTGGAGCTACAGGGAGACCCTGTCTCAAAAGACCAAAAAAAAAAAAAAAAGAGCATCCACAGTCTGAAGGCAAATGAGAAGAAAATGCACGAGGTAACAAAAAAATGGAAAATGCACTACTGGAAATAGCAGAAACAAGAAAGACAAATAATAATAATAAATTTTAAACAAGGAAAGAAAGTCTTGAGAATGAAAACAGAAACGAGGTGAAACCTTCAACTGTCTCCTTTTTTGTATTATTAACTTCACTCAATCGTGTGAAATTGCATATACATCAAAATACCACATTATGTCCCAGAAACAGCACAATTGTAATGTCAATAAAAATATTAGTAATACTATTCATTTTTTTCTGTGTGTGGTACATGAGAATAAGTGTGCGTGCGCGCATGCACGCACGCATAACCAGAGGTCAAGGCCAGATATTTTTCTCCATTGCTCTCCAAATTATTTTGGGAGGTCTCTCACTGACTGAACTTGAAGCTGACTAGTTTGGCTAGACTGGGTGCTCAGCAAGTTTTGGGGACCCACCTGTCTCAACTACACCCCAGAACTGAGGTTTCAGAGAGGCATCACCGTGCCTTTTTTTTGTTTTGTTTTTTTTACATAGGTGTTAGGGATCCAAGTTCAGGCCCACATGCTTACACAGCAAAAACTTTACACTGAGCCATCCCCCCAGCCATAATTTGGCAGTACTGGATAGCAAACCCTGGGCCTTAGGTATGCTAGGCAAGTGCTCTAGTGCTATGTGACGTCCCCAGTCAAATAACGTAGTTTAAAATTTTCTAAGGGGGCTAGAGATGGGTGGTTAAGAGCAGTGACTGCTCTTACAGAGGACTCAGGTTTAGTTCCCATCATTTACACAGAGGTTATCAACACTCACACACATAAAATTTTTTTAAAAATTAAAAAAAAAATTAAGATCTATTTTTATTTTTTAAAATTTATTTTTATGTGTGTGAGAGTTTTGCCTGCATGTAAGTGCACCTGTGTTTTACAATGCCTGTGGAAACCAGAAAAGGGTGTTGGATCTCGTGGAACTGGAGTAGCAGACAGTTGTTAACTACCATATGAGTGTTGGGAACCAAACTCAGGTTCTCTAACCTCTGTAATAGCAGCTAGTGTTCTTAAACACTGAGCCATGTCTCTATAGCCCAGTGTAGAATTTACAAAAAATTTTCCTCACTGTAGCCCCAGCTGGCCTATAACTCACCATGTTGACCAGGCTGGCCTCAAGCTCACAGAGATCTGCCTCCCTCTGCCTCCCAAGTGCTGGGACAAAAGGCGTGCACTCCCATGCCCAGCTCAGTTTAGAATTTTTAATGTGTGATGTGCTACCTATTAAAAAAAGAAACAACTTCTCTAGTGTTTTGAAAATGAAACTGAAGTTGGGCGTAGTGAAGCACACTTTTGACCCCAGCATTCAGGAGATGGAGGCAGGTGGAGATCTGTAAATTCAAGGCCAGCCTGGTCTACAAATAGAGTTCCAGGCCAGCTGGGACTACATGGATACCCTGTCTCCAAAAGACTAAAAGCAAAAAAAAAAAGAAAATGAAACTGAAATCACTTGTTTCCTTAGCCTTAAAACAACAACAACTCACTCCACCACTTATTTATATTGAAGTTGGGGGACAACTTCCCTCCTTCTACCATGTGGGTCCTAGGAACTGAACTCAGGTCATCAGGCTTGACAGCAAGGGCCTTAACTTGCTGAGTCATCTTGTCAAGCTCCTTCTCTACCTTTTGTAATACAAAAAGGTTTTTGTAGAAAAGCTATAATTTTTTCATTGTACTTTTACCATTTAGAACCACACTGTTTTTAAGTGTGCCTAAATGGTGCCTAGAAGCAGTTTAACTGTATTTTCTCATTTTAGATTATATTACAATATGAAAGGACAGATTGAATTGAAATTTCAACAAATATTCTATATTTTGATACATACTGCTTAAATGCTTTTCAGAAGAATTTTAATAACAATATGCTATGCTTCATCTACATTCCATTTGTTAAAGATTTTATCATTTAATCTTCCTAACAGTCTAAGTTATCATAATTGTATCATTACAATAAATGAAAACATTAAGGCTAAAGGAGATTAGATGATTGCCAAAGTCATATAAGTAAACATCAAAACTGAACTCAATCTGAGACACTTTATTTATTTTTTTTGAGACACTTTATTTTTTAAAAGAAAAAGTACTCTATTTCTTTTGGAACCTTTCTTTTTATCAGTAATGTAAAAATGTCCATTTCACTGAAACCTCACTGACCTGGAATATTAGTGATTTTTTTTTCAATGTATTCATTTTCATGCATTTGGAAAATGGCTTCTAATTATGCTGACTTGCATTTCTTGATTACTTGTGAAGCTGAGAATTTTCCTGTCCATATGAGTGTTATAAAGTACACATGTTAAAATGTCATTCCATAATTTAGTAATTCGGAAGTTACTGTTTCTTGTTAATAACACACATTTAAAGGACTAATTCAGTACAAATATCTACTAACAGGAACACTTCATACAAATTAAAAGATTTACATATAAACATTTTGGTGTCTTAGTAATATGCATGGATAATAAAGTAGAAAAGTTAATGACCACTTACTTCATTATTTCCTCCCGATCTCCATGACTAGCATGTTCTGCCTGTATTTTTTGTCTTAATCGATTAATTTCTTTGTCTAGAATTGATGCAGATTTTTTCACTTCTATTCGTTCTGGGCAGATCTGTCTTGCTTGTGACATTTTCTCCTAAGGAAATAGATATTTAAATCTTATAACTCTTCCCTGATATAACTCATACTAATTGTGCAATATGTAAAGAAAAATTCTGTACTTATATTATTTCCATTTAATAGAGTTTTTAAAGACTTATTATGTGTATGCGTGTAGGTATATGTATGTGGGTACAGGTGCCAGTGGAGGCCAAAGACACTGCTTTACCCTGGAGCTGGGGTTGCAGGCAGTTGTAAAACCAAATGATTATGAGTGCTGGGAACTAAGCTTGGGTCTTCTGAAAGAGCAGTATTGACTCTAAGTGCTGAGCCATCTCTCCGGCCCATAAGTCTTTTTATATTGAGGACACAAGAGTTAAGAATCATCACCCTTTAAGAAAAAGTATCCTTCTTGATACAACAGGATTGCCTTTAACGTATTCTCTAAATTAAAGAGCTGTCAACAGCTTGGCTGTCAACAGGCACAGTGGCAGGAATTGAGATCCTGCCTAGGTCTTCTGAGACAAGGTGTCTTTTCCTGACACACAGTGGCTATACATTTATCAAACCATGTACTTAAGGAGGCATACCAGCTGAGAGAGCCATTTTCTTAGCCACTGAGACACAATGTGGATGGTCTAGCCTTATTAAGACCTTACATTTTGAGAAATACTAATTCTCTTCTGTCAATTCACCAAATACCTGTTAGGCCTGTAGGAAACAGAAATTCAGACAATTCGTCCATTTCTGAAAACATGCCGTTAAAAAAAAAGAGGCTCCGTAGATGAGAAGTGGGAAAGATAAGAAAGCAAAGTGGAAATGGGGTATAGCCAAAATGAAAGGATACAGTGGGGGAAGGGAGGCAGGAAGATAAGGGAGAACAAGATGAAAGGGAGAGTCAAGAGCAACAACAACCAACATGTATGAGAACCCCATATGGACACCTCTTACTTTGTAAGCTAATTTAAAAACTAAAATTTAAAAAAAGAAAACACACTTTAATGACTATGGCTGCAGACAAAATGATTTTTAAAGAATTATTTAATGGTGAAAAACCTGTAGCTCCTTTTCTTTCATGTCCAGTTCGCGCCTCTTTTTATTTAAGGTGTCCAAATGCTCTTTTTGCTTATCTTCATAATGCTGCTTTCCTCGTTTCTGGCTATCCACTTCAGAGTCAGCAAGATTTAATTCATCCTGTTTCAACAAAGCCAAAATAATCTACTTAAAAAGGACCATTTTTAAGGAAAGGGGGTGAGACTTTAGCTTGCTTTTTGTTTTTGGCTCAGTCCATAAAATACCTGCCTTGTAAGCATGAGAACTGAGTCCAGATCAACAGAACCCATCTAAAACCTTGGGTACAGCAGCACATACTTGTAATTCCAGCAGCAGGGAATCAGAGAATGAAGGATCCCTGGAGCTTGCTGGCCAGCCAGTCTAGTCAAACCAGTGAGCTCCAGGTTCTAGTGAAAGATTCTGTTTCAGAAAATAAGGTGAAGATCAACTAAAGAAGACACCTGATGTCAACTTCTGGCTTCTTCCCTCCCTGCCTCTCATACACATCAAAAAAAAAAAAAAAAAAAAAAAAACCAACAAAATAAAACCAAAACAACAACAGACAAAAAAAACCCTTTAGCCCAGCTACAAAATTAACAATAAGTTAGCAAGATCTTTCTACCCAAAGAGGCAAGTGCTAAGGTTCATGTTCATATGTAACTAAAGAGAGGTGAGAAGGTTCCAAAAATTTAAAACAAATCACACATTTAAACCTTTAAAAAATTTTATTTTTATTTTCTGTCTGAGTACCTGCAAGTGCATGAACTGTGAACGTGGTGCCCATGGAGGCAAAAAGAGGATGTCGGATTTTCTGGAACTAAAATTACAAGAGGTTATGAACTGCCTGGTCTGGGTATTGGGCCCTAAACCCAGGTTCTATTCAAGAGGAGCATTCTTAACTGCTGAGCCACCTCTACAGTCCTCACATATTTAAAATGTTATGGCTACAGGGAGACCCTGTCTCAAGAAGACTCAAAAATAAATAAATAAATAAATAAATAAATAAATAAATAAATAAAACTATGACAGATCACATTCTGTGATCCCACAGATACTAAGTATTATATATTATGTTTCCCTATGATAAAATTGTATTTATAAATTTGGTACAGTAACAGAGTAACAATTACTACCAATAAAACAGAGTAATACCCATATGCTGGGATAAAAGTTAGCACAGTGCATGAATACAGTCACTCTCAAGAGATTCAAGATTAAAATACCTTTTTGGATTATGATTGGTCTTGGGTAACTGAAACTACATGAAGTGAAACTGTGAATAATGGGCAATCTAAATGCATGCAGCTCTAGAAAAGGTACCAACTACAGTAACAGAAAACAAAGTGGTAGTTGCCTAAAAACAAGAAGGAGTAGGACAGGAAAAAGTTAAAAGGGGCATGAACTAACTCAAGAGAAAGCATTATGTTCTATTTTCTCATTTGGGAGAGTTTCAAATGTTTATAGTTATCAAAACACATCAAATTACACACAAATGAGTATTTAGTATATTGGAATTATCTCAACAAAAAGTACTTTAAAAGGTTTCTGACTTAAAACTACCAAATTAAGTTCTGGTTTGATCATTTGTTTTTTGATCCTAGCACTGGTCATATATGATAGTGATCCTCAGCTTCAAGAATCCTAAGTTTCTAGCAACTCTTATCTTTCTCTCTGTGTGCTTCTCTTCCTCTTAACCCTCGTACTTAGGACTACATTAAAATATATTTAATAAATTTCAACTGTTTCAAAACAAACAAAAACATCACTGCTACAGGAAAAGAAACCAAAATTAAAAGAACCAAAAGAGTAGGAATATCCAGAAAAGGAGAATAATTTGTGAAGAATCTAAAAAAAAAAAATCTCAAAATATTTAACTCATACAAGAGGATCCACAGCATTTCAGTAACTGACAAAACAATACACCTTATTCATATTGCATCTTATTCATATCATATAGGAGAGCTGATCATATGCAACTTTTATAAGAGTTCTAAAAAAAAAAAAAAAGGTTCTAGTAAAGAAAATGGAGTCAGGGACTGGAGAGATGGCTCAATGATTAAGAGTACTGGGTGCTCTTGCAGAGGTCCCAGGTTCAGTTCCCAGCTCCCACATGGCAGCTAACAACTGTAACTCCAGTTCCCGTGGATCCGATGCCCTCTTCTGACCTCCAGGTGTGTACAACATAGGTGTACTTACACACATGCAGGCAATCCACTCATGCCCATAAAATAAAAATAATAAATAAAATATTTTTTTAAAAAAAGAAAATGGAATCAGATTATTTCTTACTTTCAACAGAAATAAAAACTAGGCATAGCATATGTAATAGGAAATAAATGCAATTAGAAACTGAAAGTAAATAAAGAGAATGAACAAAGAATAAGTTTCAAATAATCATAATCATTAATAACATTATCAAAATAAATTGGCATATTTTTCTTTAGGGAATAACATACATATTACAGAAGCAAAGTAGTTAAATCAGAACACACTGAGGCTGGTTTTTTTTTTTTGCCCCCCACTGAGAAACTTTGAAATGAGAATCACTTGACTTTTTAAAAAGACTAAATGGGAAAAAAATGTTACTACTACTTTATGGGGACTGAAGAGATGGCTCAGTGGTTAAGAGCACTTGCTGTTCTCTTCTCACAGGACCTGGGTTCAGTTCCCACCACCCATATGGTAGGTTAAAACTGTCCAGTTCTGGGAGACTGGATGCCCTCTTCTGGCCTCTGTAAGCACTGCAGGCATGTGGTGCACATACACATGCAGGCAAAACACTCATACACATAAAATAAAAATAATAAAAATTAAAAACTTTTTTTTTGTGTGTGGGGGGGTCTTTTTGAGACAAGGTCTCCCTGTAACCCCAACTGGTCTGGAACTCACTATGCAGACCAGGCTGGCCTTGAACTTACAGAGATCCACCTGCCTCTGCCTCCCAAATTCTGGGATTAAAGGCGTGCACCATCATGCCCGGCTAACATTTCCTTTGTCCAGCTGGGGATAATGGTCCATACCTTTAATCCTAGCACTCAGGAAGCAGAGGCAGGTGAATCTCTGGGAGATTGAGCCAGCCTGGTTTATACAGCAAGTTCCAAGCCAGCTGTGGCTACAGGGACACCATGTTCTAAAAAGAAAAAAAAAAATTCCTTTGTCCAAATTCAATGTGGTTGTTTTAGCTTTATATATTTAATAATGTAGCTGTAGTTGTAGCCTAGGTACCATAAAATTTAAAACTAAAAGAAACCAAAGAATATTTCACATAATTTCATTTTAATGGTCACAATATGATCTACAGACATTAAAAGACACTTAGTAGCCAGGCGTGATAACACACACCTGTAATCTTAGCACTCAAGAGGCAGAGGCAGGCAATTCTCTGAATTTGAGGCCAGCCTGGTCTAAACAGTGAGTTCAGACCAGCTGGGGCTAGAGAGACCCTGTCTCAAAAAGGCCAAAAAAAGACACTTAGTGACAGTCTCCACAAGTGAAGTCACAGTTTCAATCTTAATGTAGCCCGAAACACAGAGTTCCTAAGTTTAAAGAAGCTACAGCCTTTAAATAATAGACTGAGATGCTAGAAGGGACAAAAATCAGTGGAAAGTTTATTTGTAGGATGCTTAAATAACGAAATTTAATTACCTGGGAACATTAGAAAAACAGCTACAATATGAATTGCTTTACATAAACCTATAGTATGAAGTTTTGAAAAACTGTATAAAACATAAAAGGCATAGTCATCCTTGATTCACACTAATTCTATTCATATGAGAAAGTCAAGAGGCTTTCCTACTAATGTAAACCATTTACATTTACAAAAATCAATGTGGGTCTCATTCTCCGTCCAATGAAATTGTCAACAAAAGCACTTAAGCTTGTAAGCATCAATCAAAATAAGCTTTCCAATGTAAAAAAAAAAAAAAAAATCCCTATGCCAAGGTTTCAATTACTGACACCACTACCCCTCTAAAACAAACTGAGTAAGACTCCTATTGACAAGCAGATTGTATATGGCAGCTGGTAGCATATCACGGCAGCAAATTCTTAGTAATTAAATTATATCACTAGCAAACCTCTCTTGATTTTGTTGTTATTCACAGCTAATGTAGCATTCAAGCTACTACTACCTGATTGCAGGCAGATTTACTGAAGGACTCAGCTCCTACCTTTCAATGATTTTACAGCCAAGGCAAAGAGCTAAGATCAAGATTATTACCTTTTACCCAGTTTCTGCCTAAACTTATTTATGAACTCCTAAATCCAGAGGTTGCTTGAGCTTAGAGATCTATAAAAGAACAAGCAGAGAGGGGAGGTGCAGTGGTATAGTGCTTGCCTCTAATAGCTGAGGCCCTTAATTTGTCCCCAGTGACACAGTGAAAACAAGAATTAAGAAAACAGGATCAAAACACAGCTTGCTCCTCATTCTTTCTTGATTTTAAGTTTCCTGGGTAAATAATTTATAAGCTAATCTTTTTTCTTTTATTCTGTTTTAGCCCAGAATTGTTAGTATATTAGTACCCTGTTCAATTCTTTATCTGTGAGATTTTTAAAAAATTTTACATTTATTATACTTTCACTGTCATTAATTCCTGAAACCAAAATTCTACTTCTCCGTTTTTCAAATTTCTGACATTTACTTATTTCATTCCTTATCTTATTTTAAAACAAAATACTTTGTCTTATTTTTCATTGTTAATGTTTATTATTATTATTTTTTTAATGCGATGAGTGCATTGCCTGCATGTATATACATACACTTGTGTCACGCAATACCCAGGGAGGTCAGAAAAGGGCATCAGGTTCTCTGGAACTGGAGTTACAGATGACTGTTAGTCTCCATGTGGGTGCTGGAGTTCAAACTCGGGTTCTTGCAAGAGCAGTCAGTGCTCTTAAACACTGAGTCATCTCTCCAGCCCTGGGGTTTTTATACTTTAAATGCTTATTTTCTATAGGACCCAGTCTCTCATTTATCTTCATCAATATTATTTTTAAGGTTTTCTTCTACTTAAATTGTCACATTTTTACATTCCTAGTTATCAACTAATTATATCAATGAACTGAGTTTTGTCAGTAAAATTTCAAGTTCTGGAAATGGCTGAGTTATTCATTGAAATGGTAATGACAATGAAGTACAGGATAACGAAGCTACCAAGCAAGGCATGAAATTTATAGCCTAATGGTTCAATTTTTTTCCATAATTTAGTCACAAAAAGTATACACTAAAAATAAAGATAGCCAGGTATGGTAGTACACAGCTTTCAACCAAGTACTTGGGAGGCAAAAGCAGGCAGATTTCTGTGAGATCTGGTCTACACAGGGAGTTCCAGGTGAGCTGGGGCTACAGGGAAACCCTGTCTCAAAAATAAATAAATAAAATTCCTGGAACAGGGCATAGTGGCACACACTTTTAATTGCAGTACTGAGCAGGCAGAGGCAGGCAGATTGTCTGTTGGGTTCAAGGTCAGTCTGGGCTACATGGTAAGCCTTTGTCTCAAAAAAAAATCAGGATGGAATCTAACTGTGTTAAGCTGTATACAAGAGTTGGATAACACTTTAGGTCAACCTGGCTTTTATAGCAACTAATCCGAGAGTAACTGAAGGGACACTAGAACAAGAGAACAGAGAGGCACAGAAACAGAATATATGGTTATGCTGTCCCAATTCTGCTCCTAGGAATGAAAATAGAATAAAGAAACAATAAAGGCTATAGTTCTTTGGGGGAGACACAAATCTAGTGCTTTATTTTCCTAAAGGAAAGAGCAGAAGTATTTAGTATTAATTGATCTAATTTAACAATTTATGTGTTTACATTTACATCCAACTAGTGATTCCTTTAAGGAAAGACCCATTGAGTATTATGGATATTAAGCTATAGGATAAAAGATACAGAGTAAGGATATATATGTATATATACCTTAAGTGGATCTGCTAGATCAGACAGCTGATTAATTTTCAATTTAATTGCATCATACTTGTTTTCTGCTTCTATTTTTAGACTTTTAAGGTTTTCCATGTTTGCTTTTTGTTGCTCCATATTTTTCTCAACCATTTGCATCTTTATTTTATTTTCTTCAGCTTCATCTTCCTGATAACATTTAAAGAGCATAATTAAACAAAAAGACAAAATACAAACAATTCTGAGAAAGGGCTACAGACAAATCAGATTTAAGATAAACACAAAAATACTAGAATAGTTTCATACTTTAAATAGCAAATTAGAAAGCAGGAGAAAAAAGTTCAAAAGAAGGAATGACATTTAACAGGCAGGTAAAACAACATTCTGCTTGAAATCACAATCAACAATAAAAATGTACGTATCCCATCTATTAGCTTGTTTTCACAATACACTTACATAAAATCATCATGTATTTAGTGACAGTGTGGTAGGTGCTAAGTAAATAAAATTTTAAGATATGAAATCCCTTTAACAAAAGGTAGTTTATCGATAAACATAAATAGTTACAAAAAAAGAGTACTAGCAAAACTCAACCATGCTGAATAAACAAACTGTTTTGTCATCACAGGTTTTATTCCTGTTCCATTCACTGCTTATTCCTTAGCATTTAATATGCTACAGGATACAGAGAAGATACCTAATAAACAGTCATCCATTTTTTATAAAACTTGCAATATCCTATTATTTCTTATACTTCAGAAAACACTAAGCTGCGTGTCATAAACAGATATGGCTAAAAAACTTAAAATAAATAGGGCATGGTGATATACACCTTTAGTCCCAACATTCAGGAAGCAGAGGCAAAGAGAATCTCTGTGAGATCGAAGCCAGCCTAATCCATACAAGTTCCAGGTCAGCTGATGCTACAGGGAGACCCTGTCTCAAAAAGACAATTAAAAAGCAAACAAAAAAAAAAAAAAGGAAAGGAAAGAAAAACCTTAAAATATAGGAAAATTAAGATGAAAACCATTAACTTGTAAAAAAGAAATACAAAAAGATTAATTCTCTGGCTGGAGAGATGGCTCAGTGGGTAAACGTATTTGCTGCCAAATCTGACAACCTGAGTTCAATCCTTAGGACCCACATGGTGTGAAAGTAGAAAAAAAGTAACTCCTGAACATTGTCCTCTAACCTCCCCATAAATGCACACACACATTAAATTAATTAATTAATTAAAACATAATAAACTCTGACTATAAGGTAGTCCTGATAGTTCAAAACTCATACAGATAGCACTTAACTCTGAAAGTGATTATCTGAAAGAAAAATATAACATTATGCACAACAGGTTGTTTTTAATAGGCCATTGTTTAGAAGCACAAGTAAAGGTTTGATAATGTCAATTACACATGCAAGTTAGATACATAAAATGTTAAGAATTATGAAGGCTATACTTCAAGTAGCATGTATTTATAAATGGAAGTAATAATCATAGAGAATAATTACAATTACGGATGTTTTTAAAAAGTGAGATCTGACAGTCATTAAACGAAATTCGTTTCATCCATAACATTGAAATTGAAGAAAGCATTTTACCAAGGTTGCAATATCTACAGACTGGTGTTCTTCTATATTCTCAAGTTCCCGGATTTCAGAAATATTTTTTCTTATTTTCATCTAAAAAAGAAGTATTTAGAGTAACATAAAAAATTTAAAAAAACTTAGGACTATATTAATGCACAAAGCTTTATTATGCTTATGATACAGTAGGATTTAATTGTTGACAAAAGGGGTACATTAGCAGTGAATGAACTAAAGGAGGCGGGTAAGTGTGTGTGTGTGTTTGTACAAAAAAGACATAAAGAAATCTACTTCAATATACAAAATGATTGCCCTCTTGAGTCTAGAGAAAATGCCTTTCTGAAATACCCTATGTTTCAAAAGATTATTATAATTGTTTCTCAAAGATCCAAAATATATCCATGGGGTCTGGAAGTTCTCATAGTCAAAACCATTTCATTTAAAAAAAAAAAAAAAAAAACCCTAACATCATTCACCATTTTTACTAGCACTTTCTCACAAGTTTACAGGTGGTTTATAACTATATAGAGCATAGTAGTACCACAGACTAAATGCAAAAGCAGATGTAACAAAGGTCAATTTTGCTAAACTAGACATTAAGGCTTAAAAATATATAGATATGAGTGTGGACTTTCCAGCACAGCTATAAATGGCGGGGGGGGGGGTAGGGGGAGGACACTCTTCTGTAAAACTATGCTCTGTTAGCAAGCCCAATAAACTAGTTAGGATTTTCCAAAAAGAAAAAAAGAGGTGATAGATAGATGATTGATAGATAGATAGATAGATAGATAGATAGA
>NW_008360297.1:187899-196596 GCF_000622305.1 Nannospalax galili
CACTACATTTTGGAGTTTGAAAAATATATTTTATACTATCTTTAAATAAATTAGTAAATTCTTAAATTTTGTTTTACAGTAAACCTATGTTCTGTTAGCAAGCCCAATAAACTAGTTAGGATTTTCCAAAAAGAAAAAAGAGATAGATAGATTAGATAGATGATAGATAGATATAGATGGATGATAGAGAGATATGACAGATGATAGATGATTAGATAGATAGATAAGATAGATAGATATAGACAGATGATAGATGATAGATTATAGATAGGTAGATGATAGAAAATCTCACTACATTTTGGAGTTTGAAAAATATATTTTATACTACCTTTAAATAAATTAGTAAGTTCTTAAATTTTGTTTTATATTTGATTGTTGCAAAAAGGTCAAGAAGCAAAAACTTTTCATTTTTAAAAATAAAAGTATTTATAGATATAACATATAAATGAAAGTTCTTCATAAGAATGTAAAGGAGCCTGAGGCCAAAATATTTGAGAATTACTAGTAGATATGAATGAAAAAATTATAAAATTAACACTGAAGAAGTAACTGGCAAAAACAAAAGGGTATTTTTTTTACCTTTATTTCTTTATCATGTAGCTGGCATCTTTTAAGAAGTTCTTCATTACGTTTAATATCCTTCTCAAGGGCAGACAGATGCTGTTGAAGATTTACTATCTGGGCCTTCTTATTTTCAATCTCATTCTCCAACTCACTTAAGAACAGATGAAAAATAAACTCATTTCTCAACATTACAAATACCTTACTTCTTTACCATTAAAAAAGCTTACTAGTAATAAATTATTTACATACTCCTATTTCATTAAACAAGTACTATAATCTTACCAAGTTATTAATAAGTTAACAACTTGTTAACAAAAATTAGCAGAAATGTCAAGTCTTCTAAACTGAAGTTTTACTTACTTGATTATCAAATATTATTAGATGTATTCTATGCTCTAGGCATTAAGCATGGAGGTTGCTAAAAACAGAATAAAGAACCATTCCCTCAAAAAAAGAAAACCAAGAAATGCACTGCAATTAAGATATGAATAGGACAAGATACTTTATGTCTTCAGAACTACAGGAACACAAATGTGATTCTGGGAGAATGGAAAAACAATTTGTATTCTCTAATGTTTTTATATGCTGAGCCAAAAAAGGGAAAAGATGCAAGAAACTGCACAAAGGTAGAGTGATGACAACAGATTTAAAGAACAGTTCAAAATTTTTTGTTTTAAAAAGAATGCTAAGACTTTTTTTTTTTAGTGGTGCACACATTTAATCCCAGCACTCAGGAGGCAGGAGCAGGCGTATCTCTGTGAGTTCAAGGCCAGCCTGGTATACACATTGAGTTCCAGGTCAGCTGGGGCTACAGGGAAACCCTGTTTTTAAAAAAAGACCAAAACCAAAACAAAATAAGAAAAAGAAATGCTAAGACACTAGGCATAGTGGTACATGTCTTTAATTCCAGCACTCAAGAGGCCAAGGCAGGTGAGACTGAAGCCAGACTGGAGCTACAGGGAGACCCTGTCTCAAAAAACAAAAAACAAACAAAAACCCAAAAACCTAGGATGACATGCAAATTCATGAAGTGGTCCATATTTTTTGAAGAACATTCCATTTTAATAAAAATTAATTCAACAGCAACAACAACAAAAAAATTCTAAGAGGACAGGGAAGGGATGGGGATGGAGATGGGGAATAAAGAAGGCAGGTGCCAAAACCATGAAGGGTTTCCTGAAGCACAGTCAAGTGACTATGCAATTTTCACATGGTGTTCTACCTGACTTTTTAGTCTTTACACAAAAGTATAACATTTGTTAACTACTAAGCTTAGCTAATTATGCAAGCTGGTTGTGTGATATGAATGTGTTCTCTAATGTATTCACGGTGATCAGTACTTCTCTAATGTGTTCATGGTGATCAGTACTCACCGTGCAGTGTGCTTTGTCTTTTCCCTAACGCAGATAAGGACCTGATGGCTCATGTATAAGCTACCACCTTCCTTAGCACACTAGGTAAGCACTAAAATATTTGTTTGAAGAAACAAATTAAAGAATAAAATTTAAAGTGTACTTCAGAAAAGTATACAAAAATGTTATACTATACAATTTGATAATGCATAAGCAATTTTGCCAACCATATTAGTAATTTTTTGAGCTTGTAACATCATGTATACTTTTATAACTAGAAACTAAATTGGGAAAAAAAACCAAGTACCACAACACCCATTTCCTAATCACTTAACTTTTGTTCCAACCTTTTTCTATTGCTAATTAAGAAATATTTATTGGGGCTGGAGAAATGGTTCAGTACTGGCTGCTCTTGCAGAGGACTGGGTTTGGGTCCCAGCACCTACATGGAGGCTCACAAATGTCCATAACTCCAGTTCCAGATCTGAAACCTTCTTCTGGCCTCCATGGGCAATGCATACATGTGGTATGCTTACATACATGTAGGTAAAACACTCATACACATAAAATAAAAATAAATTAAAACTTTCCAATAGTCATTATAATTATTATATGCTACTTTTCTTGTTGTTATTCTCTTTGAGACAAGATCTCTCTGTAGCCCCAGCTGGCCTGGAACTCACTATGTAGACCAGGCTGGCCTGGAATTCACAGAGATCTGCCTGCCTCTGCTTCCCAAGTGCTGGGATTAAAGATGTGTGTCACCATGCCTAGCTATTATATGCTACTTTAATAATTACACAAACATATTCAGTGTTATTTACAAATAAGAAATCTATTTCAACAAAACTCTCATTTCCCCTACAAATGGAAGTTATTTACAATTCTTTTACTTTGGTTCAACTTTCTTAAGACTCCCTCTTCTCCTCCTCTCTCGGCTTCCTTCTTTACTTTTGCAGTTGTCCTGGAGGTTGAATGGATAGCCTCATGCATGGTAGGCAAGGGCTCTAAAACTGAGTCATGTCCCTGGCCCTCTTTCTATTTGTTTTATTTTAAACTTAAGTCTTAACTAGATTTCCCTGCACTGATTCTGAACTTGTAATACTTCTGCAATAGCTTTCCAAGTATCTAGGATTGCACCAGACCTGGTGACAATTTTTTTATCTGAAGTTCTAATTTATACTATACATATTCTAAATCATTAATTCAAGTCTAACTCATCAATTCACCAAACGGAATTAGTTTAATTGAGAAATCATGATTTCTACAGAATCCCAAATTCTTTTTGGCATACTCT
Source organism: Nannospalax galili (assembly GCF_000622305.1). Taxonomy (NCBI): domain Eukaryota; kingdom Metazoa; phylum Chordata; class Mammalia; order Rodentia; family Spalacidae; genus Nannospalax; species Nannospalax galili. The sequence continues at coordinate 191,113 of NW_008360297.1, forward strand.
TGCACCTACTCTTTACTATTTACTCTTTTTAACTTCTCAATTTGTCACTCTACCAGCTTGATTTTATTTTGTGTATGAGTGTTTCCCCTGCATGTGGTGCCTACAGAGGCCAGAAGAGGGGTGTTGCATTCGCTGGACCTGGAATTGAGGACAGGTGTTGGCTACCACATGGGTGCTGGGAACCAGAAGACCAGCCACTGCTATTAACTGCTTTGCCATCTCTCCAAACATATATGTGTTTTGGGTTGTTGTTTTTTGTTGTTGTTGTTTGGTTGCCATTTTTGTTGTTGTTAAGATTTTAGGTTTTTAAGTTACGTGCCTAGGGTATGTGCATGTGAGTGCAGGTACCTGTAGAGACAGAAGAGGGGGGTCAATTCTCCTGGCGCTGGAGTTACAGGTGGTTCTGAACCATCTGACATGAGTTCTGGGAACCAAACTCAGGACCTCTGCAAGACCAGCAAGTTACTCTTAACTACTGTACTGAGTCATCTCTCCAACCCATCTAAGGTTTTTTTTTTGAATTTGAATTGTCAAGTGACTTCTTTCTAGCTCTCTCAAACAACAAAACTGTAAGTATGAGATACACAATAAGAAGCTTTAGTCAGAATGCAGACTGGTATACTGGATTCTCACTTAAAAAAAAAAAAAATCACTGTAACTCAATAGCAAGCATCCATGATTCAGCTCATTTACATTCTTCTTTTTCTTTCCTTTTTTATTAAAGAAAACATGGAATGTTTCACAAATTTTCAATCCATCCTTTTGCAAGGGCCACGCTAATAGTCTCTGTACTATTCAATTTCAGTGTATATGCTGCCAAAGCAAACACTCCTTTATATTTTGAGTAAAACTTATGGACAGGTACAACAATGCGCAGACCAGATAGTCAAGGGACACATTTTGTGAACTCTGTCCTCAATACTGCTGTCAAAGTGAAGGTCAAACTCCAAGTCCAGTTAAATAAACTTTTTTAAAAAATACTTTATTATTTTTATTTTATGTGTATGAGTATACTGCCTGCATGTATGTGAGTGCACCCATGTCGTGCAATGCTGCAGAGGTCAGAAGAGGGCTTCAGATTCCCCTGGAACTGGAGTTAAGGACAGTTCGTAGCCGCCGTGTGGGTGCTGGGAATAGAACCTGGGTCCTCTGCAAGAGCCATCAGTGCTCTTAACTGGTGAGCCATCTCTCCAGCCCCAGTTAAATAAACTTTTAAGACAAAACACTGAAATAAGTCACAGTTCTTCTGTGAGATAAGCACTAAAAGAAGGTGGTTAAAGAAAATGAAAACCAAAGAAAGCAGTGGGAATACAGCAGAGTTTTAAACTTGACTCTAACCTTATTTCAGAATCCACGTCTTTGCTTAGGAATTTAGGCCTTGTGTTTTCAGATGAATAATAACGTCCTGCAAAAACTTGATCACCATCAGCAGTAAAAGCTTCTCTACAATTTTTGGGTGGCTTTTGGGACTGCATGACTGTACGAGCTACAGAATTATTCTAGAACAGAACAGAAAACACATTTTAAAAACATTTCTCAAGTATTTCAGACGGATGTGCTTCAAAATTAAACCTATCAAGATAATTCTAGTAATCTTTCTCCAACATTTGAATGAAATAATCCCCAAATAATGTCTTATTATGAAAAAGTATTTTTGAGGTAAAAATATGTATGAAGTATAAATACCAGTATTTTGCCAGTATGAGGTAAAAATACAATATATGAAAAAACTCAGTCATAAAAATTTTTAAATAGCATAAAATACATCAAGCATTGGCCTTACTTTGATTAGCAGCACTGTCTCTATGCCCCTCATGTCAATTAGGCTATTTGCAACAACAGCATTGTCTATTTCTAAAGCTGTCAGAACCGTTGGAAACTCTGGATGATGAGCAGCTCTAGGAGACAAAATAAAAGGGCCAATTAACAAACCTCAAACATATATGCAAATTTCATATACATAAAAAGAATGTGCATTTCAATGAATGAGATCATAAATAAGAGAATATAAAATATCTGATAACATGAAAACAAGTGTAACAGGTTTCTTTAGTGAAAAATTATGCAAGGCTATGTGCTAAGCACTACTCTAAGTATATAAAAGTACTAGCTCATACAATCTGCACAATAATCACCATAACATACTTTTATCCTTTCCATTTTTTTTTCTTATGAGGATGCTTCAAAGAGAGTTCCCTAATATCACAAAGGGAATTAAGTGGCCAGGCTAGGATTTAAAGTAGGCAACAAATATTTAAAGCCCAGATTTTTAGCTATTATGTTCAAAACTGCTTATGATAATAGTTATAATTCCCCCTAAATCACATGCTGCAACTATACAAACATAAAAGCCCATTCACTGAAACATATTCAAAATAACTGAACAATCGTCTCACTGATATAGACAAAAGAAAATCTAAAGTAAAGTTTATCAGCAAAACAAAGAATGAGAAAAAAGATATACTTATTAATTTTGGCTCCTTAAAGAGATAGTTATGTTTTCATTTAAAAATTTAAACAGCAAAGCTGGGCGTGGTGGCACACCCCTTTTAATCTCAGCACTTGGGAGGCAGAGGCAGGTGGATCTTTTTAAGTTTGAGGCCAGCCTGGTCTACATAATAAGTTCCAGGATAGCTGGGGCTACAGGGAGACCCTTTTTAAAAAAAAAAAAAAAAAAAAAAAGAAAAAAAAAGTAAACAGCAACTGAGCAGACGACTCAGTAAGAGCACTTGTTCTGCAACCATGTGGACCTGAGTCTGAATCCCTAGCACCCACATAAAAAGTTGAAAGCATGGCTGTAACCCCAGTACTCAGGGGTAGAGACAGATCCTGAGAGCTTATTAGCCAGAAAACAAGCTTCCAAGCTTCTGGTTCAGTGAGAGACCCTGTCTGAAGGCAGAAAAGTAGAGAATGATAGAAGAAGCCACCTGAAACTGGTAGCAGAAAACCAGAAAGCATGAAGATCAGCTTTTCCATCCCAGTACTCAAGTGAATCATGAAAACAGCTTGAACTAGGATGGAGGACATGCAAGTATTCAGTCCCTGGACATATTTATAAAGAACAGCCAATAAAATGTCAGGGAACAGAGAGGAAATAAGCATAACTGAATAAAATAAAATGAGATTATAGAACTCGTTTTAAGGTGGCAATTGGAATTCTGACTTGTACACATATTAAGTTTGGCATGCCTATTCGAAAACTAAGTGGAACATAAAATTGAAATATATTATAATCTAGAATGTAGGAAAAACTACCAAGTAGCGGCAGAGTTTGGTAATTATACATGAGTAAAACCAAGTGCACTCACAGATTACCTACACACTAAGGAGAGGTCTAGGGTACTGACATAGTAGTGAGGAGAAAGAAGCAAAAGACATTTTAAAAGACCTGAGAAATTAAAAAAAAAATTAAAGTGTTGTTCTAGGAGTCAAATGACTATTTCAGGGAAAATGAAAGGATTACTAAACATCAAATCAAGCTGGTGAATAGTAATGCCTGAAAACTGAATTAAGCACTTTGAAGTTCACTGATTCCTGAATCTCAGCTATTTGGATATATGGTAAAAAGCTAGACTAGAGTAAGTTTAAGAAGAAACTGGACACACAGACCATTTTTGAGTATTTCTTTTGAGAAAAACAGAGAAATGAGATGGCAACAGTTGAATGGCCTCCCTAAGATAGAGTGCAAGTGAAGTAAAAACAAGGACAGAAAAGAACAGTGGTCCAGTGTTATGGAAATAGTGTGCAATGTCAAAGACAACAGGGAAAGTCGCCAAGGGAACAGGATTAAGGCCTGGAAGAGATTTTTAAAAATGATTCGCACAGACAAGAAAGTATGCAAATTAAGAGTACAAACAGAAAAAACTTAGATAGAACCATGTTCTGTTGAGACAGGCCAAAAGCATGGCTACTGGGGGTGATGGGGGGTAAGTAGCTGCCCTAGGTAGATATAATAGGTAAGGAGTTCAGTAAATTCTACTTCTGAAAAAGGGAACCAAAGCTATCTTTACAGAAAAGGAAGCTATAGTTCTCAAATACCACCTTGGAAGTTGTACGCACTCTTAGTCTTAGGTACCTTTACTGAGATTACTTAATGTAAGCATAAATAAATAAAATGCATCCTAAGTATTTAATGCATTCAATATTCTAATAGCATTGTTCTTGTTTACATTAAAAGCTATCATTTTTATACTCGGCATGTGAACCATATTTATACTGGCAAAGTTCTTTAGACATAATTCTACTTCAAAATGTTTAAGTCAGATAAAGTTAACAGATTATTAAAAATTCTCAAGGCTCTTAGCAAAATCCTGTCAATACTCAAAAATACTGGAATTGAAATTCTTCTACTACTCCACTAAAACTTTGTACTTTAGCAACAATCTGATGACAATAAAAACACAAACTCTGCCATCACCTGGACCTGTTTTATTAAACTCTAATTTTCAGTCTTACCAAAACTTCCTATTCTCCTAGGCTACACTTGCTAAGCCTGAAGATTTCATAAAGCCTAGGCTACATTTTCTCTTAGGCCTTTCTTTTTTTGAACTGCTTTCTCAACAGTGTTTTCAAGTGCATCACTCCTCCTCCCATCATATTCACAGTCACACATTTGGAAAAAATTATCTACTACAGTTTTAATAAGATATCATTTACTGACATCTATAAGGAAATATTATTAGTAAAAAATCCTGTGACCACCATAGGTATTTTTACTGAGTGGACTACCAATCAGCTTCCTGGGTGATTCTCAGCAGTTAGTCTAAACTTTTCAACAGAATAATTCCCAAACTGCCTACCCAACTCCTAAGTACCGTATTCTCAGCATATGAACTCACTTACTTCCAAGAAAATTGGCACTGTACTGCACAAATGTAGGTCACCTTCACACCTCTTCACAGAATACTGTAAGTCAGAGTCGCTACATATTGCTAAGTCTTTGGAAAAACAAAGGCTGGCAAATGTTAACATGACAGCTGAGCATTGCAAAGCATTCCCCTTCACAGGGGTCCCTATGTCAGGTCACAGAGCAATCCAAACAGCTGCCCAGGACTACTCTTTCAGGTCATCAAACGACAGAACATGGTCTAGGGAAATGGCTCAGTGGCTAAGAAAGCTTGCTGCTCTTGCAAAAGACCCAACTTCAGTTTTGTTAGTATGCTTGTTTTTCTTTTTTTTTAATTAGAAGAAGCAATTCATTACAACAGCATTAACCTATTCAGTAACGTTTTTCTGAGCTAGGATACATCTCTTTCAAAATTGGCTGTATATTTTGCTCAGTGGCTAAGAAAGCTTGCTGCTCTTGCAAAAGACCCAACTTCAGTTTTGTTAGTATGCTTGTTTTTCTTTTTTTTTAATTAGAAGAAGCAATTCATTACAACAGCATTAACCTATTCAGTAACGTTTTTCTGAGCTAGGATACATCTCTTTCAAAATTGGCTGTATATTTTTAGGTTTACAGATGAATTATTATGCTTATACGAT
>NW_008360297.1:198784-206861 GCF_000622305.1 Nannospalax galili
AGCTGAACAGAACGTTTTCAAAAGAAGAAGTAAAGATGGCTATGAAACATCTTAAAGGATGTTCAACATCACTAATAATCAGGGAAATGTATGCTTGTTTTAAAGAACAGGTTCAGGGAGGCATTCTCCCTCATAGCAACTTCATAAGAATAATTTCCAAGTTCCCCACAGAAGTCCCATAAGGTATACCACCAGGCATGCAGGTTTACATAGTCCAGACATAGGAACCTGTTAGATAATTTTCACCATGAGTGGCACTGTATGTCTGGTAGCACAACTGAGAGTTCCCCGCTATCATGCTTTAGAAATGGGAACAGAGTTGGAAATAAACATGGATCAAATTCTCATGTACAAAGAGAAAACTCCCATAATTCCTAAGTACTGACTTCTTAGAACAAAAACTCAAATATACCACTACCAAAACCTGATTTTATCTACTTTTGACAACTTGAGTTTTTTCCCTTAGGCTTCTATCAAATCAGCTGGTATCATATCCTTACCTATTCAGTGCAGTCAATGACCTAGAAGCCATTCTTGATTCTTCTTTCTTTTATATCCACTTAACAAATCTTACTGACTGCTGCCCTAAATATCTTCTAATCTACTCCTTCCTATCAAGCTTATAAATGTTACTTCTTGTGGAATAACAAAATGTCACAAGACCATGTTATCTTTCACAGTATTCATTTTTCATCAAATACAAGTTTTTCTGTGCTTAGGGAAACTCATAAGTTAAAAAGACTCTTCATTTATCATTTCCTCTCTGAATTATTGAGATTTGTTAGGGTCAAAGAAAATAAAGATCTTTGTGGATTCTGTGAAAAAGCTTTCCAGTCTTGCACATGATTAAGCAAAAGCAGAAACAGTATTTGATTACCTGAGTCTTACATCATACACCTCATTCCGAAATTCAGAAACTATTATCTGTGGCCGAGAAGTCCCTGATGGATAAAACTTTTTCATCAATGACTGAAGCACTCTCTCATCAGAATGATTATGGCAACAGTAGGCTTGCAGAAGTCCTTTTAAGCAAGATTCAACAGCCAAAGCAAGCTCAGGGTCTCGTAGATGAATGCAAGCACCTAAATGTGAAAAATATTGCAGGATTTATACTTACTAAGTTAGTTCTAGTAATGGTTCACAAATGAATTAATATTTCCCTATAAAGTATGCTAAGCAACATTATATCCTTATTTTTAACTGAATGGGAAATCCCTCCCCACTGAATATGGTGGGGAAAAAAAACACCAAATCCTTGAGAAAACTGTCCCAATCCACTGAACACCAACAGTGGCTTTTTCTATGTTTTCACTACCCTAGTCTCCCAACTGTCAGAGATTTACAGATTCTTTAGTACTTTCTATAAAGCTGATTAATATGCAACTTTCAAATTAGGAATAGGAAAATGCCTCATCCACCAAAATAGATGCTATAGGATCTTATCATCTAAATAATGAGCTATTATTGCCAGTTAATACAGTAGCTTACTAACAGAAAATATTAACATTCATAGCACCATTGTCATTTAATGAAGTGCAGAATTAATGATCACTCCCTATTGAGACCAGCCTACTCTACACAGTGAGAGTACCAGGTCAACTGGGACTACAGGGGTACCCTGTCTCAAAAGAACCAAAAACCAAAACCAAAACAAGCAAAAAAGATCACTACCTAGGATAACCTGACTAAACCCAAAGTACAAATACAGTAAATAATTCAATTATCATAGATGGTACGATTAGAAGGGGATTTAGAGATCATGATGTCTAAATGAAATAATGATTAAGAAGTAAATAATTTTATAAAAGTTACACAAAACTGAGAGTTCCTTTGTTTTGTTTCTTACTACATCATGTCAATAGACTATCTAATTAATTATAATTACTTTCCCTAAGTTCTCTTTCTTTTGTCTGTTTTAGATTTTAAAGGTACAAAAGGAAAGGTAGAAAGTTTAAAGTGATTTTTCTCATTTTAAAAAACAGGAGCCATATCTGGGCACAGTGGCATACACCTTTAAAACCCAGCACTGAGTAGGCAGAGGCAGGTGGATACCTGTGATATTGAGGCCTGGTCTACATAGTGAGTTCCAGGGCAGCTGTGGCTACAGGAAGACCCAGTCTCAAAAAAGAAAGCCAGGTGTGGTGGCCCATTCCTGTGATTCCAGCACTGAGGAGGGACAGACAGGAGGATCAGGATCAGGAATTCAAGACTAGCTTGAGCTATATGAGACTATGTTGCAAAAGCAACAATAACAACAAAACAAACCACAAAGTATAATTAAGGTATACATAATTTATATAAATTTATATTTACATATAAATTTAGAAAATTTTTTTCTTCATGGTTTTTATGTGTATGTGTGTATTATCTGCATGTATGTTAAGTGCACTTGTGTTATGCAATACCCTTGGAGGTCAGAAGATGGCGTTGGATTCTCTGGAACTGGAACTAGAGTCACAGATGGTTGTTAGTCACCATTTGGGTGCCAAGAATGGAACCAGGGTCCTCTACAAGAGCAGCCAGTGCTCTGAACTACTGACCAACTCTCCAGGCCCATGTATTTACATATACATTTTTGTAAGTTTATATTTACATATAAATTTATATGAATAATTCATATAAGGTCTATAAATAATTCATATTAACTATACAGCAAGATTAAACAGACTCCTTCCTAAAACTAAAAACTTATGATATTCTCAATAAGCAATGGCAAATACCTAAAGGGCCGATAGGCTTATGGGTAAAATGTCCCCGTCTGTAAGCATCGTCTATTGCTTCCAGAAGAGCTGGAACATGAGGACCAAATCTTTTCAGTTGATCAGTTTTACTATCTTTCAAGTCTTTCAGCTGTCTCTGATTATAGCTCAGTGTATGCTTCACATCTAAATCTTCTCTCCTAAAAAATGAAAGTAGAGAAATAAAGCATATTTGTAAGTTACACAGACATGTCCAGGCTTTGTTCATAATGCTTCCCTATTAACCAGTGACCTTACTACCCTAAAAATACAACTTTGAATTTTATTAGACAAAAACAGTCAGCAGTTCTCAAAACTTGACATGAAAAAAGTCATATAACAGTAATGAACTCAGAATCCTAGGAAGTTGTCCAAATGTACAAGTTTTACAAAAATTTTAAAAGACCTTTATTGGTAAAACAAAAATATTTTCTCTTAGAAATATCAAAACTACATGATGCTTAAATAATTAAAAGGTTTTAACTTACTTAATTCTGATATGTTCTTGTTTGCTTTTTTCTATGGCTTGGTGAAACTGTTCAATCTCTTGATTGATCGAATTGTCCTGATCCTGTAAGGCCTTTACCCTCTCCTTTAACCAAGATATCTTTCTTTGCCTTTCCAACCGCTCAGGTTCCAAAGACTGATCAGTGCTAAGAAAGAGTAAATAACACACAGTAGAAAATGTTACATAAAAATCTGACATTTAAAATATAAATCAGTGTAATAAAATCCCAATAACAATATAGAAGATATAATACTCCACCAAACTTGATTACTTATTACAAAGTGATCATGAGAATTGTGATGTTACAATTCTACCTTTTCTTTAGTTCTTCAATTCTTTTACAAAGTTGTTCATCATCTTTCTTTAATGCTTTATATTCATTTAGGGAACGGTTATATAAAACCTAATAAAAAATTAGATATATTTTAGTAACATGCAGAAACAAATTATCCCATCAAATTCATTTGTCAAATTTCCAAATTAGAAGCTGAGTATATAAATCTACATAATAATATAGCATTAATTTTATATAACTTTAATATATTTGACATATTAAAATTTCATAATTCTATAATAAAGCACAACCATGACCATTTGAAACTACATTTTTCAAATGAGAAACGCAACACAGGATTTTACCAAGATAGAAAAACTACTTTAAAAATAATTAGCAGACAAGGAAAAGCTAATAATCTTTATGCTTGGTATGGAGTTCTTAATATTCCAGTAGAAAATTTGTTACCTCAGCTTCGTTATAGGCTCTTGTCTTTGCAATGACATCTGTTTTCATTGCCATACATTCTGGCGCTCGGGCATTTGTCTCTTCACTAATTTTTTCTAATTTATCTTGAATATCCTTGTACTTCTTTTCTGCATCATTAAGTCTGACCTTTAAGAAAAAAAAAAAATGGAGTGTATCTGATTTTTCTTTAGCAAAGATAGAAAAATGTAAAAAATATTTATAGTGCATATTACAATAAAATTTTACTCAGGTCATTAGGCAAGAGCCAGTGAGATGACTCAACTAGTAAGCCTGAGAATCTGAGTTCAATCCCCAGAACCCACATGGTGAAAAGAGAACTGATTCCTGTAAGCTGTCCACAGAACTCCATCCATATTCATGCATGCCGTGGCACATGCATGGCCCCCCACCACACACAAAATAAACAAATAAATGGGGAAAACTTCAAAGTTTTCAAGATGTTATGCAAGCAAACACAGCTATATAATATCCTAAAACGTAAGTTAAATTCACATTTATCCAATAAATATGCTATCTTCTAAGGATACAAAGATATAACAGTTATCTTTTAGATAAGACAACTTGGCAGATACACAATTTAACAGAAAAATAAATGCAAACTGAATTTATGTGAGTGTATGGGAAGGGTTGAATTTCCATTTATTACCTGAAGAGGGAATAAGAAACCTAGCCCAGAGATCACAAAGCAAATGCAGTGTTCACTGTTTCTACTACTTTCCCCTAGATGAATTAACATCAAAAGTAAAAAAATATCTGCTTATCTTAGAGAAAGATAGGAAGCAGTAAGCTGGAGAAGATTATATCGTACACTACCATCAGGATTGGAGGTCAGAAGCTTCTAAACAAAGTAGAATAAAATTCTAAGAGGCAAGTAATCTACACTGACAGGCAAACTAGACTTAGGAGGGCACATCCTATAAAGCACAGCTTCTTTTTATTTCTGAGATACACTATTCTACTATGCTTTCAATTGTTGTGATAAAAACATTGACCAAAATCAATTTGGGGAGGAAAGGGTTCATTTGGCTTACAGCAATGTCAGTCATCAAAGGAAGCCAAGGCAGGAACTCAGGGCAGGAACCTGGAGCACAAACCATGAAGGTATGCTGCTTACTGGCTTGCTCTCTTAATCTTGAGCTCAGCCTGCACTCTTATATAATACAGAACCTGCCCAAGGGTGGCACCACCCACAGTGGGCTGGGCCCTCCCACATCACTCACCAATCAAGAAAATGCCCCCACAGGCCAGTCCAATGAGATTCTCTCTACCCAGGTATGTCAAGTTGACATCTAAAGCTATCGAGCACAGTCTTACTGCGTAGCCCTGACTGGACTACCACTCCATGTAAACCAGATTAGCCTAGAACTACCTGCCTCTGTCTAGAAGTTGTCCAAATATACAAGTCTTAGAAAAATTTTAAAAGACCTTTATTGGTATAACAAAAAAAATTATATTTTCTTTTCATAGAAATAGCAAAACTATATGTTTAAATAACTGAAAGTTCTGAACTTAATTCTGACATGTTCTTGTTTGTTTTTTCCTATGGTTTACCTCTGTCTTCCTAGTGCTGGGATTAAAGGTGTGCACCACCATGCCCAGTGCAAATATAGCTTCTTAAACTGAGTTGTGACACCACATGGTCAAGCAACTGAAATTTGAGGGTTGCAATAACTTTGGTAGCAGTAAAATGTGCCATAACCAGAAATTAAATTAAAATCCAATGAGTAATGAACTCAAAGTGTTTCTGGAAGCACTTGCCCACGCTGCATCATGCAACTTCACTGCAGGCGTGGTTCTGAATATACAATACACATTTTGCACTGTGCATGCCATCACGTTAATAATACTAACAGTGCCTAAAGCATACCTCAGCTCAGATTCCTGAGTTTTATGTTATGAATTACAATGTTTTATATAAACTTTTCTCTTCTTAGAGAAACACATGGTTTATGGAAAAACGAAGACTTTTAATATATTTCTACCACCATTCCTCAGCTTGTACTAAAATTCCTGAAGCTTTGGGTTGTATATTAGGATATTTCCTATTTGAGTTGCTAACTTGAGTTTAATTTTTTTTTAATATTTTATTTTTTTATATTATGTGTTTGAGTATATTGCCTACATGTGTGTTAAGTGCAGCCATGTTGTATAATGCCCATGGAGGTCAGAAGCGGGTGTCAGATCCCCTGGAACTGGCGTTACAGATGGTCATTAGCCACCACGTGGCTAACTGAACAGGGTCCTCTGAGAAAGCAATCAGTGCTATTAACTGCTGAGCCATCTCTCTAGCCCCTATTCAAAATTTTTATTATTATTGTGCATGTGCATGACGTGTGTGTGTGGGTGTGTTCATGTCATAGCATGTATGTAGAGGTCATAAGACAACCTGGTGGAGTCAGTTCTCTCCTATCTTTACGTGGGTTCTGGGGATCTGACTCAGGTTGTTGCCAGTCTGTGTGGCCCTGAACCATCTGATTGGCTAGCAACTGAGCTTTCACTTGACCTAAGGTAGGTGGAGCTGAACTTTTTACTTCATCCTGTTAGACTTCAAAACTGCCTCATGTTCTTAATTCATAGATCTCTAACTATAGAGAACATGGCCAACGTATTATGTTATCTGAGTTGCCATTGCTTATGGTAAATAGACTTTCTAATTGATAGCTTGCCCAGCTAATACATCCTTGCTCACAACATGACTCTGTAAGGTCAAGTAGCCTCTAGCAGGGAGTGATGTAAGTACTATTTAACATGAAGTAAATTTTTTAAAAAAAAATGTAATAACTACATGATTAGAAGACGCATTTCATTACAGATTTAACATATTTAGTAACAAATTCCAGAGCAAGGATACATCACTTTCAAAACTGGAATTAAATTTTGAGGTTCACAGTTGAATTAATAGTTATACAATACTGAACTCAGTATAAACCCTGTAAGACATAATATTGAATGAGTTTTTACCCCTTAAAGAGGATCTCCATTTCATTTTAAAATATGCTGTTTCCTACATTTTTTTTTTTAACATTTCTGGTTTGGGGGTTTTTTTTTGACATTTCTGGTTTTCTTATTTATTTAATAACCACATAATTAAGAAGCATTTCATTACAACAGCATTGACATATTCAATAACAATTTCCAGAGCTGAAATGCATCTTTTTCAAAATTGGCTGAAAATTTTGGGGTTTATAGTGAATACAATATTGTACTCAGTATAAACCCTATAAGACAAAAATTAAATGAGGCTTTAACCTTTAAAAAAATCTCCATATCATTATAAAAATACTTTCATACAAAAAATTAATTTTTAATGCAACTAACACTAACATGTTTGCACATGCGCTTCTAATCTCTATATATCTGATTACTAATAGTCACAGCTGGTTATTTTTCTGAGCACCTTGACATCTGAGCATGTATATAAAGTCAAGAGGCAGATTTCAATGGTAACGTTTTTAACATCTATTAATTATTAAGGAGCAAATTTTGATGCTTTGAAGAATTATTATTTTATTAATTTTTTGAACATGTTTGCACATGCGCTTCTAATCTCTATATATCTGATTACTAATAGTCACAGCTGGTTATTTTTCTGAGCACCTTGACATCTGAGCATGTATATAAAGTCAAGAGGCAGATTTCAATGGTAACGTTTTTAACATCTATTAATTATTAAGGAGCAAATTTTGATGCTTTGAAGAATTATTATTTTATTAATTTTTTGAATTTTGAACTTCCCAGGTAGCACCCTCCCAGGTTTTCTACATTTTTTTTAATTTTATTATTTATTTTTTTCAGAAGAAGCGTATCATTACAGCTTTAATATGCTCAATAACAGCTTCCAGAGAAAACATACATCTCTTTCAAAATTAGCTATAAAATTTTTAGGTTTGCTGTTGAATTAATACAGTTATACAATATAAGAAGCATTTCATTACAACAGCATCGACACATTCAATAACAATTTCAAGAGCTAAAGTGCATGTCTTTCAAAATTGGCTGTAAAATTTTAGGTTTACAGTTGAATTAATACAGTTATACAATATTGTACTCAGTATAAACCCTATAAGA
>NW_008360297.1:206892-209449 GCF_000622305.1 Nannospalax galili
CATAATCAGTTGCACTAGGATACTTGGCGCCTGTGTATGTCTATAAAGTCATCGGGTAGATTTCATTGGTAATGTTTATCACCTCTACTAATTAACATGACATAAATTTCCATGATTCCTCCTCAAATATAATATTTTTTAAAATTTGTGTGTGTGTGTGTGTGTATTAATCACACAGAACATCCCAAACCTTCTTATTCAACTATACACCCACTTCCCAGATGGCACCCTCCCATACCCTCCCTCCACCCACTACAGCCCTTATACTCTGATATACCTACTGTCTGCTTTATTGTTGGCACCACCAACCATTCCCCACTACTTGTCCATCTGGTGAATCTAGCCAGCCTATCTAGAGATCTTTGTTTTAGGACGGTCATCTGTTTCTCATCTAGCAGCAATCAGTTGTCAATATTCCTTTAGATAAGATTGGGGTCTGTTGTTCATTTTCCCAGTTCTATGCTGGGTTACTATCTGGGAGTCCCTTGGGGCAACCTGGCCAACAATTCAAAAGAAGGTATCTCCTATCTGACATTGCTGCTTCTTATATAGCCTTTAGCTATGCATATGGACTCTTAAAATATTATATTGGCCCCTTTAATATTTGGTTATACTTTCCTTTTGGGTGTTTAAGCCATACAGTTGGCCCAGATAAATTTATTTTTACTCTTAAGGTCGTTTGAGGATCTGTTCCTCAGGGGTCACATGGGCTTGGGAGGAGCCCCTGGATCCTTTCTTTTACTAGTTCCGCCTATGTGAAGATAAGTCAAAGGTCCTGCTTGACCATAGTTGGCTTCGCTTGGAAGCATGGAAGAAATGGTTCCTCGATGTTGAATCTCCTCTTTGTAGACTGGACACTAATTCAAGTCCATCTAGTGGGGTCTCCTTGGCCTCCATAATCAAGAGGACAGGTGACCCACCAAAATTAGAGGACATTTTGAGAGATGCTCATAGTCCCCAGGAACTGGTTGACCTAGGAGGGCAAGAAGCAAAAACTGTCCTTTATGTCCCTCTGACCAAATTATTATAGGCCTCAAAGTATGTCTATTAAACATCCAAGATTAGTTCCACCCATCTGGTACTTTTAATTACTGTGTATCATGCAGATAAATCGTGGGCAAAGATCAACTGTTCTCAGATAAACCTTACCTAGACATATATTTTTTGATCTGCTATGTATAATTTGTCAATAGGTTGTTGAATGTGGTTCCCTCTGGTTTTCAAAACTAGATAGGCATTATTTATCTCTCGAATGGTCTCACCCCTCCATCGTGGTTTTCCTACTTAAGGTGCCCCCATTTCTCCCCTTGCTCCCTTAATAATACCCTTTTTCCTATGGTCCTACCTCTCTTGAGCTCCCTCTTTCCCTTTATCCCTTAGGTTCCTTGTATACCCTTCCCTCCCCCTCCCTTAAACTAATGCAATTTTTATTCATATCTCCCTTATTAAGGGCCATTTCCTACTGTTCTTCTCTTTCAGTTTCTTTCTTTGCCTTTACCTCCCTGGTTCCATTATCCTGGTTCCTGTAGTTACATCTAGATACATACTCACTTATCAGGGTTTGGTTCTAGGATCCACATATGAGAACATAGGTCAATTTTTTTTCTGAGTCTGTGTTACTTCATTTGGTATAACAGTTTTTAGT
Source organism: Nannospalax galili (assembly GCF_000622305.1). Classification (NCBI taxonomy): domain Eukaryota; kingdom Metazoa; phylum Chordata; class Mammalia; order Rodentia; family Spalacidae; genus Nannospalax; species Nannospalax galili. The sequence continues at coordinate 208,538 of NW_008360297.1, forward strand.
AACATCCATTTACCTGCAAACTTCAGGATTTCATCCTTCTTTACTGCTGAGTAAAACTCCATTGTATAAATGAACCATATTTTCATTATCCGCTCGTCAACTGAGGGGCACTTAGGTTGCTTCCATCTCTTAGCTATTGTGAAAACATCAGAAACAAACATGGATGTACAAGTGTCTCTGCAATAGGATGAGTTCTTTGAATACATGCCACGGAGTGGTATAACTGGGTCAAATGGTAGGTTCATTTGTATTTTTTAAGAGTTCTCCACACTGCTTTCCATAGGGGTTGAACAAGTTTGCAGCCCCACCAGCAGTGGATGAGTGTTCCCCTTTCCCCACATCCTCTCCAACATTTGATATCATTTGTTCTCTTGATCTTAGCCAGTCTGACTGGGGTAAGATGAAATTTTAAAGTGGTTTTAATTTGCATTTCCCTGATTATTAGTGATGTTGAACATCTTTTAAGATGTTTCATAGCCATCTTTACTTCTTCTTTTGAGAATTCTCTGTTCAGCTCCTTAGCACATCTTTTAATAGGGTTACTTCGTCTTGATTCTCTGCTTTTTGAGTTCGTTTTATATTGTGGAAATTAAACCTCTGTCAGATGTGTCACTGGGGAGGATTTTCTCCCATTCTGTGGGTTTTCTGTTTGCTTCCCTGGTTGCCGCCTTTGATGTACAGAAGCTTTTTAGTTTAATGAGGTCCCATCTGTTAATTCTTGCCATTGTTTCCAGAACAATTGGTGTACGGTTTAGAAAATCCTTTTCTATACCTATATACTGTAGGTTTTTCCCAATGTTTCCTCCAACAGTTTCAGAGTTTCAGGCTTTACACTGAGGTCTTTGATCCATTTGGAATTGACTTTTGTGCAGGGTGAAAGATAGGGGTTTAGTTTCATTCTTCCACCGGTGG
>NW_008360297.1:209736-211952 GCF_000622305.1 Nannospalax galili
GGATGCATTTTTCTAATTCTGTGAAGTATGTCATGGAGATTTTGCTTGGGATTGCATTGAATCTATATATTGCTTTTGGTGGGATGATCATTTTCACAATATTAATTCTTCCAATCCATGAACATGGGTGGTCCTTCCATCTTCTGATGTATTCCTCAATCTCTGCCTTAATATCTATGTTAAAGAGAATTGGAGATAGTGGACAGCCTTGTCCGGTTCCTGATTTCAATGGTAATGCTTCCAGTTGTTCTCCATTTAGAATGATGTTGGCTGTGGGTTATATATGGCTTTGATTATGTTGAGGTACGTTCCCTCCAGTCCAATTCCCTCTAGGACTTTGAACATAAATGTATGTTGAATTTTGTCAAAGGCCTTCTCTGCATCTGAGATGACCATGTGGCTCTTGTCTTTGATCCTATTTGATTTATGATGTTTACTGACTTATGTGTATTGAACCATCCCTGCATCTGTGGGATAAAGCTGACTTGATCATGGTGGATGATCTTTTTGATGTGTGTCTGTATGCAGTCTGTAAGTATCTTGTTTGAGAATTTTTGCAACTATGTTCATTAAGGATATGGGTCTAGAGTTTTCTTTGGGGGTTGTATCTTTGCCGGGCTTTGGTATTAGAGTGATGCTTCATAGAAGGAATTTGGAAGTTCTCCCTCCATTTCTATCTTTTTGAATAAATTAAGTAGTATTGGATGTAGATCTTCTTTAAATGTCTGGTAGAATTCTGCTGTAATTCCATCAGGTCCTGGGAATTTTTAGTCGGGAGGTTGTGTATTACTGTTTCAATTTCTTTTTGTGTTATGGGTCTGTTTAAGCTGTTAATCTCTTCTTGGTTTAGTTTTGGTGGTTCCCATGCCTTTAGATATCCGTCCATTTCTTTTAGGTTTTCAAATTTAGTAGCACATAGGTTTTTAAAGTATTCCCTTATAATGTTCTGTATCTTTCTGGTGTCTGTTGTGATGTTTCCCTTTTCATCTGATTCTGTTGATTTGGAGGTGCTCTTTCTTTCTTTTGGTTAAATGGGCTAGCGGTCTGTCAATCTTTTTTATCTTTTCATAGAACCAGCTTTTAGATTTGTTGATTCTTTGTATTGTTCTGTTTTGATTTCACTAATTTCTGCCCGGATTTTTGTTATTTCTTCTTGTCTGCTGGGTTTGGGTTTCATTTGATGTTGCTTTTCAAGTGCCCTGAGTTGCAATGTTAAGTCATTTATTTGTGTTCGTTCTGATTTTTGATGTAGGTACTTAGAGCTATAAACTTCCCTCTAAGGAAGCTTGTCCTAGAGGTTTTGTTGTGTTGTACTGTCCTCTTCATTTAGTTCCAGGATATTTTTTTTTGGGGGGGTCTTTTTTTAGTCAGGGCCTCCCTGTAACCCCAGCCGACCTGGAACTCGCTATGTAGACCACGCTGGCCTTGAACACACAGAGATCTGCCTTCCTCTGCCTCCCAAGTGCTGGGATTAAAGGCGAGCGCCACCAAGCTCGGCTGTTCCAGGAATACTTTTATTTTATCTTAATTTCTCTTTTGACCCATTCATAATTCAGGAGTGTGTTGTTTAATCTCCATGTGTTCATTTGGCGATTAGGGCTTCTTCTGGTGTTGACTGTGAGCTTTATTGCTTTGTGGTCTGATAGAATTATTTCAATCTTTTTGTATTTGTTGAGGTTTGTTTTGTGCCCCACTATATGGTCGATTTTGGAGAAGGTTCCATGGGGTGCTGAGTAGGAAGTATGTCCTTTGGTACTTGGGTGGAATACCCGGTAGATGTGTTAAGTCCATTTGATATATGGTATTGTTTAATTCAGATGTCTCTCTGTTAACTCTCTGCCCTGTTGACCTATCTAATGGAGACAGTGGGGTACTGAAGTCCCCTACTATTAATGAGCTGGGATTAATCTGGGTCTTAAAGTCCTGTAATATTGTTTTTATGAAGTTGGGTGCACCAGAGTTTGGTGAATATATAATTGTAATATTTTCTTGATTTATTGTTTCTTTGGTCAGAATGAAGTGGCCCTCTTTATCTCCACTGATTAGTTTTACTTTAGTCTATTCTGTCAGATATTAGAATTGCTACGCCTCCTTTTTTCTTAGTACCATCTGCTTGGTATATTTTTTTTCCATCCTTTCATTTTAAGATAGTGTCTGTCCTTGAAATGAAAGGATGGAAAAAAATATACCAAGCAAATGGTATGTTTTTTTTCCAT
>NW_008360297.1:212505-223529 GCF_000622305.1 Nannospalax galili
TCTGTATGCTTCTTGTATTTGTATGGGCATGTCTTTCTTTAAGTTTGGGAAATTTTCTTCCACAATTCTGTTGAAGACCTGGTCCATGACATTATCTTGGCATTCTTCTCCTTCCTGTATGCCTATGATTCGTAAGTTTGGTCTTTTTATGGTGTCACATAATTCCTGCATATTCCACTCTTGTGATTTCATAAATTTTTCATAACCTTTGCCTGAGTGGTCTAGTTCGTCCACTTTATCTTCTAGTCTTGATACTCTGTTTCCCATTTCATTCATCCTATTGGTGAGGCTTTTTCCTGACGTTTCTAATTGGCTTACTGAGTGTTTCACTTCCTTCTTCATTTCAGCCTGAGTATTCTTCAATATTTCTAACTCTTTTCTGAATTCATTCAGAAGTTTATCCCTATCTTCTTTCAATTCTTTGATTTCTTTGTGTGTTCTTTAAATTCACTGAATTCTGTTATCATTTATCATGTTCATAATTATTCTTTTGAGTTCCATGTCCTGCATTATCTCTAGGGGATTTTCTTTGTGCTCCTCTAGAGGACTACTGGTATTTGATGGGGATATGTTATTTTGGCTTTTCATGTTATTAATTTTTCTCTGTGATTTTGACATGTGAATTTCTTTTGTAGTTTCTTATTCTTGCGTGAGACGCAAGCCTTCAAGTTTAGGTCTGCTTCTTTTCGTAAACTTTATGTGCTTTTGTGGTTTACTTTTTGGGCATGAAAAGCTGGTTCCTCTAAGCTTCCGGTTCTCTCTTTTGATTTTATATTGGAGTAGCCGGATTGCTTTTGTCTTCAGGAGTTCCCAAAGAGGCCCAAGTCAGATGAGGCTCAGATGCTCTCAGGCTTTCTCCTAAGGTCTGGATCCCTCCAGGAAAGATTTTGGCCTCAGGAATTTGGGGGTTGGACTGGCCTGGGAGCCAGGGCCAGGAAAGATGCTGGTCTAGGGAAGCTGGTGGCCATGCCACTCAGAAATGCAAAGGAAGATGGGGTCTGGAAATGGCCCCAAGGGCTCCTGGGGACTGCACTGAGGAGCTGGGTTGGTCCCGGAGAGAAGCCTGCGGGTCGTGCAGGCCCAGGGAAGCAGAACTAAAACCTTTTAAATACATATACAATATACACTCTGACTTGGGATGAGGAGAGAATTTCCTACCCTTCCTGACATGGGCCTAAATAGCCTTCTACTTACTACTTTGTACTACATATTTATGCAAAGTAATATATGTACTCAGTCTCTGAGTGCATTTTCAGCACTGATAATGTGAAACCAAGACACTGATCAACTCTGAAAAAAATATTAAAGATAGTATATGTCCTGCAGCATCAAATATTTAGTCAATATTTCTATTTTTTTTTTGTTTTTGAGACACGGTCTTACCATGTAGTCCTTGGTGACCTGACTCTTAGAGAAATCCATCTGCTTCTGCCTCCTGAATGCTAAGACTAAAGGCATGTGCTATTATGCCGTACCCAGATTTATTTTTATATAAAAAAAATTTTTGTTAAAATTCCTTTATGATTTATTATCAGTAAATGCTTGATTTATAACCTATTTTATATACCTACATACCCAAGATCATGGGAAATAAGGGGTAAGCAGTAGGAAAAGTTTTAAGAAGCCCTACCTATAAAGAAGAGCACAGCTAGAGTTCCACTTGTAGTGGTGGTGCAAGAAGCTCCATGGAACGGCTGCACAGCCTTGTGAATATACTAAAATCCCCTACATCTCACACTTTAAACAAGTGAATGATTCAGTATGAAGAGCTCTTCAAAGACAGGTCCTGCTGAACAGTAAACTATTGGGAATGCCCCAGGGTCTGTGTTTGCTGCTCTACCAACTGTGACCACTACATTCGTGAGAAAAGCTTTGAAACTGTTTTTTTTCCTTTTTAAATAGTTTATTATTTTTATTTTTTTATGTGTATGAGTGTATTGCCTGCATGTAGGTAAGTACACCCATGTCATGCAATGCCCGCAGAAGACAGAAGAGGCCGTCGGATCCCCTGGGACTGGAGTTACAGACAGCTCTTAGCTGCCATATAGGTGTGGGATTTGAACCCAGGTCTTCTGCAAGAGCAACCCGTGTTCTTAACCACTGAGCCATCTCTCCAGCCCCTGAGAAAAGCTTTATAACTTTTAAAAATTCTGGATGGATACAGTATTTCTTACTGTGATTTTAAATCTCAGGTTTAAATTCACCTGAACAAACCTAACAAGTTATCTAATAAACTTTATCTATAGGAAATTCTCTAATAGGAAATACGGATTCTAGACCCTAAATTAAATTAAGTTGCTCTGAACAGTTTTCACTTCTCACTTCTTCAATTTACTAATACATACCTTTAATGGCATTCTAATTGACAATTACCTTGGTACCTCCCTATTTCTTAGGTCTTCTGTGTTTCATCTTCTTCATGAATCCAAAAGTAAAAGCTTCACATTCCAGTATCTCTAGTCAACAGTAAAGTTCCACTGTCCACATTCTTGAGCAGTCAGCAGTTCAAGCCTCAAGCAGGATTATCATAATCAAACATAATTTAACCTACTACCTCTATACAAAAAGAACCAAGTACCTGCTGTTCTTCCATTTTCCTGTCAAGTTTGGCAGCACGTTCTTCTCCAATTCTGATATTATCTCTAATAGCATTCAACTGTTTTTCAATTTCATTGACCTGAAATGAAATTATATAGCAAATTATTACCATTAACAGTTATCAAACATCACTGAAAGCTGTAAACAAATAAAATGAAGTGAACAAGTGATAAAAATTACCACTGCCCAAGCCATTTCATGTTTCAAATACTCTAAATTAGTCTTCATGGTACTTAATCCAGCAATATTTTGAAATCGTTCCTCTTTCTCCAAACACTGGCGCTTTAGTTCAGTAAGTCGCTTTAAAAAAAAAGAAAAAGAAAAAAAGCATTTATTTTTATTAACATCAAAACAGAAAATGTTTTACAACTTGTTCCAAACTAGTAACACACAAAAACTTCTTAGAAAATGACTTCATTAAAGAACAGCAGCTACCAACTCACTAGTGGCTTGAAGAATGTTAACATTTTGAAATCATAAGTGCATGTTATGTGTAATATCACCTTGAGGTCTGTACTCAACAAAACATTATGCAAACATTTTAAAACTATTTACAGTGGGAATCAGTGGTGCGGTGCCTTATTGTATAACCACATATCAAGGGATATGTATATAAGATATGGTCTTCTCTTCTTTAGTCTGAAAAAGAAGACATATACATACCCATTGTTACAAAACAAAAGACTAAGAAATGCCCTGAATATAAAAATTAAACATCATATGCTCCAGTGTGCTATAAAAATATCATATTTTCATAAAGATAGAGATTCATACATAAGAATATTTTACAATACCATTACCTTAAGTACTCTAAGAATTTGGTGCATCTAAAGAAGATTTACAATGGCTGAAGAGATGGCTGCTGTTGCAGAGGACCTGGGCTCAGTTCCCAGAACCTACACAGCAATTAACAATCATCTGTAACTCCAGTTCTAGGGGATCTGAAACCCTCTTCTGACCTCTGAGGGAACTGCACAACACGAGTGTATATGCAGGCAATACACTCATACAACATAAAATAAAATATTTTTAAAATTTAAAAAAAAAAAAGGTTTACAGTATTTACAAACCTCTTCTCCTTGATTTATCTGTTCCTTTGTTCTTTCTTTCGTTTCCATAATATATGAATAATCTTCTTTCATCTGTTCTAGTTGGGTTGCTTTCATGAAGAACTATACCAGCAAAGAGAAAAGCACAATTACGAGCTTGCAAGACTGCAGTATAAAAAAGGAAAAATTGCAGAGCATGGTGGCACACACCTTTAGTCCCAGCACTCAGGAGGCAGAGGCAGGTGGGTCTCTGTGAGTTCAAGGCCAGCCTGGTCTACATGGTGAGTTCCAGGCCAGCTGGGAAGAGAGGCCCTGTCTCAAAAAGACCAAAGAGAAAAAAAAAATCGTCCCTGAAAACTTTAAAATCAATTACATAGAAAGGCATTAAAAATGTATGCACACATACATAAATGCCAAGAACAAATCTTACTTTAGAATCAAATTAATTGACCCTGCTCTATTTCTATTAGTATCTACATGCTCAACTGTGAAAACTCTTAATACCCCACAATATACCTCTGAGTATGAAAACAATACAATGTTGAAATTTTTTAAATTCCTGCATTTTCACAAATTCTTCCATTTTTAAAGTAAAAATTATACATGACATTCCTGGTTTTGATCTTAGTGCATCTTATTGAGTATGTTAAAGCTGTAATGAAATGCTTCTTCTACAAAATAAAAAAAATTAAAAAATTTTAGAAAAGGGAACATCAAAGCTCATTCAGAAACTACACACTAAGTTTTAGTAGCAATCAAATAGTTCTTTAGATTTTAAAAGTTTTAAATAAAGTTTATAAGCTACTAGGTATTATGGTCAATTGCTCCTGTGCATTTTGTTAAAGATTATTTTTAAAAATTAATTATCTACCAAGTGTGGTGGCACATGCCTTTAATCCCACTGCTTGGGAGGCAGAGTCAGGTGGATCCCTGTGAGACTGAGACCAGCCTGGTCTCCACAGTGAGTTCCAGGTCAACTAGAGCTACAGGGAGACCTTGTCTGAAAAAGGCCAAAAAAATAATAAATAACAAATAAATAAATAAATAAATAAATAATGTCTTTCAGAATAAGCAAAATCATACAAATGAAGATCTACCTAGAAGATTAAACTTACATCTTCCTTAGCAATATTTTAGATCTACTTAGAATATTATTTTAAATTGGTGAAAAAAAATCTCATTATCTATTACATGACCAAGTTTGGTATATATCAGCACACATGCTTTGGGGGAAATTTGTATTTAATTGCGTGACTCTTACTTTGTATTTGTCTCCCTCATTTTTAGACTGTAAGAACTGCTTGCTCATCTCTTGCGTCAAAACAGAAACTGGATTATCCACCTGAAACAAATTTTTTTTAAAAGATCATTTAAATATTTTACTTTAATAACTTAAACTAAAACATACATTACTGCTGACCTAAGGTTAATCAAGAAAGCTAAGCTGTAATCAAAGTTTGTAGCATTAGTATAAAAATACATAGACAAATATTATAAATTTTAACACAAGGAAAATGTTTCAAAATTGTGTAACAGAACAAATACTGTAGTCAGACTCAACATTCTACTACAAGGATACAAGCTCAAGGACCCTCTTATGTGCTTCTATTAGGCTTCGTCATGAAAGTTTAAGGGCTGGAGTTCAGAGCCCCAGAACCCTCTTAAAAAGCCAGCCAAGTAGGCATGGTAGCCACTATCTAAGTACTTGGGAGACAGAGACAAGGGATCCTCCAGGCAAGTTGCCTAGCTAGACTACTGAAACTGGCAAGTACCCGGTTCAGTAAGACCTTGCCTCAATAAAATAAAGAGCAACTTAAGACACCCAATGTCAACTGTGGCCCTCTACATGCATGTGCATACACATCCTAACACACACATGTATGTGCTCACACAGAAGTGAACATGAATACCCATCCACGCCACACATAGGCAAAAAAGTCTTTTCATGTTTATATAGAGTATCAATCGAATGACACCAGGACCAGCAGCCTCAGCTCTCCTATCATCTTATCTGAACTGTGTCCCAAGTCTCGTATGCAACCTTGTTAAGCAAGTTAGTGAGCATTCCCAGTAACAGTTTGTTCAATTCCATTATCTCTGATCATAAGTATCATGGTCAAATATCATTTTCAACAGTGCTTTAAGATTTCTTGTCTTGCCAGGCGTGGTGGTACATGCCTTTAATCCCAGCACTTGGGAGGCAGAGGCAGGTGGATCTCTGAGTTCAAGGCCAGCCTGGTCTACATAGTGAGTTCTAGGACAGCTGGGGCAGCAAGGAGACCCTGTCTCAAAAAAAAAAAAAAAGGGTTTCTTGTCCTTATTATGTTGTGGGGTAATAGAAAAACAGAAACATGTTATTTCTATCTTTTGAAGCACAAGTCATTTTAAATAAACCATTGCTTAAATAAAACTACTTTCAACTACCAAGTTAAACCTATTTAAGATTAAAATATGTTTTTGTTTTTTAACTTTTACAAAAACTTTGAGAATTTCATATGTGCATATAATGTGTTTTGATCAACTCCATGCCCAGTCCTTCCCTTCCAACACCTCCCATATTGCCCCATCACTTTTTTCTTTTTCTTTAAGGTAAACCTAAAATCTTTTAAGGATTTAGATACAAGCTCCCAAATACTTTTGACATTTTGGGTCTTTGGAACAGAGAATGTTGCTAACAGTCCCAAGGATATTCTGACTTTTAGCCAAGCAACTGGCTACTTTTCTTTGGGGTCTTTTTTACCCTAACTGCCCAGCCAATTCCTACCTCCTATTCTTATCACACCATCCTCTGAAGGGGTTACCCAAATTGCCAATAGGAAATAGGGATGCAGACTGCTCTGGCTTCTTCCACGCTGAACAGGGACGCAGGGTGAGGTAAGTGGAATATACAATTTGTGGGGCTGGAGAGAAGATGGCTCAGTGGTTAAGAGCACTGGCTGACTCTTCCAGAGGACCCAGGTTCAGTTCCCAGCACCCACATGGTGGCTAACAATCATCTGAAACTCTAGTACCATGGGATCCGTTGCATTCTTCAGGTCTCCACAGGCATTGCATGCACAGGTACACCGACTAGATGCAGGCAAAACACTCATACACGTTAAAATAAATACAGAAATAAATAAATTTAGATATACATGTATATATAATTTGTTTGAAAAGATTCAGGGTCATCATTCAATATCCCTGGTACTACTAATAAATAAATTTATATGCTAAAAATAATCATGTTTATGCTAGATTATATGGGACTCATATAAACGAAAGAAGAAAATCTGAAACTCTTCATTTTACCATTAAAAATGACAACTGCAGGATCTGTAGCTAAACCAATATCTAAAACATTTGTTTTAGGTAAAATTCTGGTCCTTTAAAAAAAAAATTTAGGGGCTGGAGAGACAGCTCAGTGGTAAAGACTATGGCTGTTCTTGTAGAAGATCCAGGTTCGAATCCCAGCACCCACATGTTGGTGGCTAACAACCATAACTTCAATTCCAGGAGCTTTGATGCCCACTTCTGTCCTCCATAAGCACTGAAGGCATTAATACTCACACACATAAAATAAAAATAAAAAATTTTTTTTTTTTAATTTACAGCCAGGCATCTTTAATTCCTGTACTCAGGAGGCAGAGATAGGCTGATCTTTGAGTTCAAAGGCAACCTGCTCTAAGTGGCAAGTTCCAGGTCAGTCAAGGCTATACACTGAGACCTTGCCTGAAAAGAAGAGTAAGGCAAGAGGAGATGAGGAAGGGAAAGAGGGTTTTTAACAATGCTTCCCTGGATCTTAACTACATCTGACAATAAGACCTAACATACTAGTGTATTGTCAAACATCTTACTCTACCAACTTTGGGGTAGCAGCACCATCAAAGGTTATAGTCCTTTCTCTATACTCTTTTGATTACTTCTGAAATAGAATTCTTATTCCTATACTATACAAAAAAATTTATAGTATTATTAAGATGAATTTTAACAAAACATTCTTAACTGCTTAATCAAATTAAGGATGCCACATGATATATTAAAAATCTGTGCTGAAGGCTAGAGATGGCTCAGTGGTTAAGAGTATTGGCTGCTCTTTGGGAGGACCTTGGTTCAGTTTCCAGCACCCACACAGTAGCTTACTATCATCAGAAATTCCAGTTCCAGGGGATCTGATGCTCTCTTCTGGCCTCTGCAGGCATTGCTTGCACCTGGTACACTTATATACAAGCAGGCAAAAACACTCATACACATAAAATAAAATATAAAAATAAATGAATGGGGGGGGGCTGGAGAGGTGACTCAGCAGTTGAGAACACTAGCTGCTCTTGCAGAGGACCCAAGTTTGATTCCCAGCACCCACGTGACAGCTAACAACCATCCATAACTTCAGTTCCAGAGGATCCAAAACCCTCGATTGACCTCCACAGGCACTGCACAACACAGGTCGATTTAAACACGTGCTGGCAATATACTCATACACATAAAAAAATTAAAACAGTAAATTAAAAAAAAAAATCTGTGTTGACGGGCTAGAGAGACGCCTCAGTGGTTAGGAGCACTTGCTGTTCTTGCAGAGGACCTGAGTTCAGTTTCCGGTATCCACATGAGGCAGCTCACCACTCCCTTTAATTCTAGCTCCAAGGAATGCAATGCCCAATTCTGGCTTCCTTGGGCACCTGCACATATGTGGCACTCACTCACACAGACACATACTCATATTTTTTTTAAAACAAACAAAGTATTTAAAAAAAAAATCTGTGTTGAATTGTTAAATTTTAAGGACACTCACTGAACATAAAGCACATATTCTTATCAACTTATGAGGCCTTCTGAATTGCTTATATGCATGTAACAAGCAAAACTATACCAACAACAAAAAAAAGACAGCTGCATTACTTAACCTGAAAAAAAATGTACAATTACCTGGATATTAAAATGATCAAGAATTGCAATCAGCTCTTCTTTCCTAGTAGAAACCACGTGCCCTAGTTAGAAGAAACACAAAATGACCAGATTGCTTTGAGTGAAACGCAGAGAAAAGGTACAATTACCTATAAAATAGTAACATTAATTGCTTTTCATTATGCCAACAAAAAAGGTACCAGTAAATATATGTAGTTTCAGGGTGACACACAGGTCATGGCACAAGTGCATGGAGTAGAAAAAGTCCAAGGGCAGCAATAGTGCTTACTTTTTTGTATGGCTCCCAGCTATCCCTTCTTTTCACTAACTGAACACTTACCTCCTCCTTTACGGCCTTTTCTACCTTTTACCATCTTTAAACTGTAGAAATCCTGGGGAAGAAAGTCTACGGTTGCAAAATGACACAACCTGTTTCAAATTAATTCTGCTAAGCATTATGTTTACTCTATAATCTCCTATAGTAACAAGTGTAAAACATGCAAGTTCCTAAATATATGTATGTATATATGTATAGTAACAACCATGTAACTTTTCAAAGTATTTACTAATATTTAATAAGAAATAAAAAGAGGAGCTGGAGAGATGGCTTAGCAGTTAAGAGCATGAACTGCTCTTCCAGAGGGCCTGGGTTCAGTTCCCAGCATCCACAGGGCAACTAACAACCATCCTTAACTCCAGTTTCAGGGGATCTGACACCTCCCTCTTCTGGTCTCTGTAGGCACTGCACAACACAGGTGTGCTACATACATGTAGGCAAAACACTCATACACTTAAAATAGAAAATAATTGTTAAAAAAGAAATAGAAACCCAACAAACCTTTTTCACTTTTTAATTTGTAAGATCGACTTCCATCCATGCTGATGTGTTGTTGAACAACTATAGAATCGCCATACACATTCGCCCTAAAGGCATCATCTCCTCTGTTCCTTAATGTTATTGAGATATCTGCTGAGCTAAAACAATGAGGTTAAGCCAAGTTACATAAAGGTACAATGTAACTACAACAGACCACCAGTCATTCTCAAATCCCCTAAATAATCTGCCTCAATTCTTTTGTAGATTAACTTTATACTAACAGCTGATGGTCACAGTCTATTAATGTTAAAGATACTATGTCTGACAAAAACTAAAGATGAAAAAAGCTTCATCAAAAATTGACTATTCTATGCATAACAGAAAAATTACATTTAAAAAGATTAAAGTTTTGGTTATTTCAAGCTACATTTCATAAAGATAATACACTCAACATGACACTGCCTGACAACTATGAGTTGCATAATAAAGCATAATGCTAAGAATAGGCTTTTAAGAGTACTAAATTAAGAATCAGGGTGAAGTAGTAGCATTTTCTAAGACCAGAGTTAAGAGAGGCAATTTAAATTTCCCAATTACTTGTCAATAAAAAAGTAAGTATCTGATATCAAGAAACAAACTGAGGAGGTGGAGTTAGAAAAGAATGATCAATGCATACTAGGCTAAGGATAAGAGCAAGAATTTCTGTTGTACTAGACTACAGATAATACACCACAAGAATTTTGAGAATTCACCTTAAAAAAATTAGCTAGGCATGATGACACATGCGTATAATCCTAGCACTCAGGAGGCTAAGCCATGAGGACCACCATGAATTTGAAGCCAGACTGGACTATATAGGGAGTTCATGGCCAGTCTGAACTACATAATGAGATCCTGCCTTAAAACACCAAACAAACAAAAAGAAAGGGTAAATGTTAAGACAGATCTATTTAACCTAATTTGAACATTACATAATGCATATATATGCCAAAGTATTAAATACCTCATTAATATAATCATCTATTTAATTTTACTTTTATTTTATGTGTATGAGTGTATTGCATGCATGTGTGTAAGTGCACCCATGTCATGCAATGTCCACGAAGGTCAGAAGGATACCCTGGAACTGGAGTTACAGACAGTTGTCAGCCACCATGTGGGTGCTAGGAATTGAACCTGGGTCCTTTGCAAGAGTAGAGCAGTCAATGCTCTTAACCACTGATCCATTACTCCTGCCCCACTATAATTATACTTTTATGTATCAGTTTTAAAGTTAAAAAAATAATCCAAAGTTCAAAAATTTTTAATGCTTTATAAACATTACAAAATAATTATTTTAAAATACCATAAAACATGTTCTAAATACTTATGAATATTGACTTAATTTGTCTGATACCCTCAGCTGTAATTTTTGAAGTTTTAAAGAAGTTTAAGGTATTTATAACTACACAAATTTTAAGATATACATTAGAAAAATCAATCTTTATTTGGCTACCTCAACTTCCACTAAAATAAAAGTTAGCAGAAAACCATATTGGTCAAAGACATTAACACTTGTATTTTTCCAACACATAAAAATATTTACCGATTCATATGAGCAATCTGCCAAAATACTAAAGCTCTCTCATACAAAACTATCTTAACCAGCAATTAAATGAATCTTTGACAAACTTCTC